>NC_135621.1:21181363-21484393 GCF_053574225.1 Canis aureus
ATATTTCCAGCTATTATCTGTATCTATCATCTATCTATTACATTTATCCACTATCTATGATATCTATCATCTATTGTATCATCTATCTACTTATCTATATTTCCATCTGTATCTATCTGTCTGTCATCTATTAACTATACTATGTACTATATATCTATCTTCAATATGTAAGGTTCATCCATCTTCTTAGCTATTCATATTTCTGTACATCTTTCCACCAATCTTTCCATTTTAAAAGAACAATGAAAAAAAAAGAACAATGATTTTTATTTTTTGTAAGACGACATAGGTTTATTATAAAGCAGTCAAGTGACTCAGAGCTGATAGAAGAAAAAAGTTAAGTTTCCACAGTGCTCAGAGTCCAGAAATAACCACAAATAATACCTGGAGAAAGTTATTCTAGACTTATCTCTATGGTCATATACAGATGGAAGGCTGTATCGACAGACTGGCGGATAAATGTGTAAGCCAGATAGAATGGGCTCATAAGATGAAAATGGGGACCAACCCACCTGTTTTTTTTTAATTTTTTTTATTGGTAACCCACCTGGTTTTTAATAAAAGAGTTCCACATGGTGTTTCTTGGAGAAGCAATGTGGAGTCACGGCTAGGAGTACAGATGTGGGGTGAGACAGCTTGTGCTAAGGTCCTCGAGCTGCCGCTGCCCAGCCGCGTAGCCTCAGGGGAACAGCCCAGTGCTCCCAGTCCAAGACCGCTCTGCAAGACGGGGGCAGTGATAATAGTTCGTTCTTCAGAGCCGTAGGAGGTAAAAGAATTAACACGAGCTTATGTAGGCTCCTTCAACAAGGGCTGAGTATATAGTAGGCAGCATATTATTTAGATATGAATGAATGCAGGGAAAGTTCAGTTAATGAAATTAAGGAATTTCAAATAAAGACTTATTCATAAGACTTTTTATTTTATTTTATTTTTTTAAAGATTTGATTTATTTATTCATAGAGACACAGAGAGAGAGAGAGGCAGAGAGAGAGAAGCGGGCTCCATGCAGGGAGCCCGACGTGGGGACTCAATCTCGGGTCTCCAGGATCATGCCCCGGGCTGCAGGCAGCGCTAAACCGGGGCGCCACTGGGGCTGCCCGACTTTTTAGTTTAAAAAATGTGCACGCATTTTAGTATGAACAGATTGCTAGATCATGATGATATTGGACTCACTGTGTGTTTTTTGGCAACTTTAATTGTGATATAATTGACATATCATAAAACCACTCACTTAAGGTGTACAATTAGATGGTCTTCCTCTGTCCACAAAGTAGTGAAGATATCACCACGGTCTAACGGTAGATCATTCTTACCCCTCCAATAAATGTCCCGTCCCCATCAACTCTCCCTTCGTTCATTCTTCTTTTCCTCCAAACCCCAAGCTCCTGATAACCATGAATGTATTTTTCCATCTCCATGGATCCGCCTGTTCTGGACATCCCATGGCAATGAAATCATAAAGACCTGTGGTCTTTTGTGATTGGCTTCTTTCACTTAGCATCATATTTCGAGTTCATACGTGGCATAGCGTGGATCAGTACGCCATTACTTTTTATGGCCAAAGAACATTCCATGATATGACTGCACCGCATTTCATTTATCCAGTCATCACCCTTGAGATATTTCCACTGTTGAGTTGTCCACTTCTGTTGTGGACATTGGTGTGGGAACAGGCTTTCATTGCACATGGGTACACTTAGAGCTTGGAGGGGAGCTGCTGGGTCATACGGTAATTCTACTTCAACATTTTGAAAAAGAGTCAAATGGCTTTCCACCACTGGTCACACCATTTTGCATTCCTGTCCATAGTGCAGGAGGGCTCCAGTTTGTCCACATCCTCACCACCTCTTGCTAATGTTTGTCCTTTTAAAAAGAGCCCTCCTAGCAGGTATGAGGTGGCATCTCATGGTTTTGACTTCCATTTCCCTAAAATCTACTAAGACCCATTCTCTCTTTTGTGTCCTTTTATATCTTCTTTTGAGAAATGTCTATTCAATTTTTTTTGCCATGCTTTAAAATAGGATGACTTATCCTTTTATTAGTGACTTGTAAGAGCTCTTCATATATTCTGGATACAAGTTCTTTGTCAGATACATGATTCGCAAGATATTTTCACTCTCTTGATGACACTGTTAGAAACATAAAAGTTTTAAATTTGATAAAGTACAATTTATCTATTTTTTGGTTCATTGCTTGTGCTTTTCATATCATATCTAAGAAATCATTGCCTTAGCAATAATCACAAGGATTTATTCTTATTTTTCTTGTAATAATTTTATAGTCTCAGCTCTTACATCCAGATCTTCGATCCGTTTTCAATCAAAGTCTGCATATAGTGTGAATATGAGCTTCAACTTCATTCTTTTGCTTGTGGCCATCCAGTTGAACCAGCAAGAGACAATTTTTCCCTGTTGAATGGTTTGACGTCTTTGTTGAAAAACAACCATTGTGTATTTTTAAGTGTGTGTTTGAAATTTATAGGGTAGTAATTGGCTCTCTCCCATCAAAGTGAAGAATTAGCACAATTATACTTCACCCATATTTCCATTATGCAATTATTTTTATTTTATTTGTGCTGCCGGCCATGCCTCCTGGTTGGGATCCAACCACAGCCTCCACTGTTATTTCAGTGTGTTTTAATATTTAATACCTTCAGCATTCATCCTCAGGGCTTTGACGCTGGCTTCCCCATTTGTGCTGATTTAACCTTTTTGTGGATTGGATTCTTCTGCCCCAAGAATGGTTGATGGCACTGCTGTTTCTGGATTTTTGTATATGGAGATGTCTATCTCTCCTCTTTATGCCAGAAGGACAGTTTGCCTTCTAACTCAGAACTTCATAGATGCTGTTCTCCTGCTTAGAAATGTTTTTGTCTTGAGCATTGCCATGAGGAAATCTGAGTCTAGCCTGGATCTCCCCACCTCCCTGAAACACTTTTCATAAGACACCCTTAACTATTCATATCTCTTCAGAGTGTGTGCAGTGTTGGTCTCTTCCTACGATTTCCCCTTGGGCGGTGACATATTGTTTTGATCTGTAGATTCAAGTATTCCATTACCTTAGGAAGTGTCTTTTGTTGTATGTTTACACATGTTTTAATTCTGTTTTATTCTTCAAAAATACCAATTGTGTATTGCATTTCCCTTGTCATTGTCTATGTGGTGGAACCACCATTTGATGGCAGCCGGTTCCCTAGGATGTTACTGTTCCCAGCATAACCGTTATTTCTAGAAGGAGTTTAGCCTGGTTTTCCATTGTTTATTCTTGTATCACAATACGTCTTCTGAAAGGTTTGTTTCTGTTGTTTCTGGAGCCTGATGGGGTCATCCCTGCTGTCTGTGGGGCATGATTGGCTTTCCATGACTTACAGTCTCTGCAATCCCTCCACGGGGGACTATCTCAGGAGCTACTCCCTTCACCTGTCTTTTGCTTATGTTTCTTCTTTCTCTTGTTTTTAACCCCAGAAGTCTAGGGGCAGACAAAAGCTTGTAAGAAGACATTCAGAGTCCCTGAAGCCCTCTGCTTGAGAGATGCAGGAGGGATCCCAAAGCTCTCCTCACCCTGAAGAGGCAGGTAGCTCACTTGTCCCATAGGCTAAACAGTACCCACCAAGTTTCCATTTTATGGTCTACATCTCACCAATAATGAGCTAGAGAAATCTCCTTTTTCTCAAAATCATGTTTTTAAAACCTGCTTTTTGTATTGTTTCTATTTTCAAGTCCATTTTTGCTGCCTAGATCTGACCACTGGAAGGGAACAGAGACCAGGTAGAAATGACCTGTCTCTGGGGAAAGACTCGCAGCAACAGGACAGAGCATGGGACCCCTCACGGGACAGGACATTGCGTTCCCCCATCCCAACCCAGCTGCATTCCCTGGGATTGTAGGTGTCTGGGCTTGAGTTAGTGTGGGATGCGGTATAATTTTGACTGTATTTCTTTCCAGGATGAGGATAATCTGCTGGATCAACTACTGTCTTCAGGAAAACCACACCAGCCCATGACTCCCAGACCAGACCCCCACCTTGTTCAACCTCCTCTATCTGGCTCCTTTACTCCTCTACCTCTCTTGCCCTTGGCTGTTCTCTCTGCCACCATCCACCCAACCTCCTACCCATCATCCCTACAGCTGCACAGAACTCACCTTATTAAGGTTCTCAAGAAATCCCAAGACCCCTGGCCCTTGTGCTGGTGTGTTCCCTTTGCAGTGTATGCATGCCTTCAGGATCACACGACTTTTAATTGTTTCCATGGCAGCATCTCAGTGGCAAAGCTATGGACTGTGTGGAAAAATCAATCTCTGTTCTTTCCTCAGAACACCAGTCTTCCTGGGGATCAGGAGCAGCCCTGGGACTGGGTCCCACCCAACGAATGACGAGTGCAGATGATGGGTGCCACTGCTTCACTTGATCCATTAAAACACCCACCTGTGCCCTTTCCTGGTCTTCTCTCCCCCAGCAAAGGCAGGGCAAGCTTGAAGGTCACATGATAAAACAGGAGTGCTGGGGTCTGCTTGGATCCCTGTGGGGTGACTTGGAGGAGGGATGAATTGTATCCTGGTCACCAGTCAGTATATTAATTTAGAAGTAAATAATTACCCTGCTTTTTTAACAGCATTAAAATGGGGGGGGGGGGTCTATTCATTATGTCTTCCCAACATCCCCTAATTATTACAGAATTTGGTTATGTTGAATGGAGTGTGGTAACATCAAAAATCATATGTCGATGGGGATCCCTGAGTGGCTCAGTGGTTTAGTGCCTGCCTTTGGCCTGGGGCATGATCCTGGAGTCCCGGGATCAAGTCCCGCGTCGGGCTCCTGGCATGGAGCTTGCTTCTCCCTCCTCCTGTGTCTCTGCCTCTCTCTCTCTCTCTCTCTGTGTGTGTGTGTGTCTCATGAATAAATAAATAAAATCTTTAAAAAAATCACGTTATTTCCTTAGCATCAGGGCTGCCAGGAGCAAGGAGGCTTCCCAGGGCTTTCGTGCGCTGGGAAGGTGAGGAGGCCTGTACCTGCGGGGGGAGCAGCCATGTGCCAGTGTGTGTCACTTACTTCAAGGATTTATAAGAAAGAGATGAACTCAGGCAAGGATTATTTAGTCTGCAGATGGAAATTATAAAGAATAGGAAGAATCAGAAGTTCAGGATGGAGAAGTGCTCCTGGATCCCAAACAGTAGGAAATAAGATTGAAAGGCATTGAGCTTCAAAATCCCATTAAGACTTCTCAATTAAATAGAGGAATTTAACCAGGCAGCAAAGAGCAGATTAAGGATACCGTCTATTTACCAGACCCTCTTTCCTCCGCCCCCACCCTTCCCCCAGTAGCCTCAAGGAAGGAACCATTAAATTGATAGAGAGAGAAAGGTTTGGGGACAGAGAAACTAAGATATAATGGAGATTTATACACAATGTCTAGGAAAAATCCCACTTTTGGTGTGATTCCTGGCACAAGGAAATGATGTTTTTCAATTCCACTAAGCCTACTCAGTGTCATTGTTGGAGAAGCCACATGTCTGAGCTACAAAAGGCTTTTACTGCATGAGCATTAAAATAGTTCTAGAGCCCTGATCTTAGACCACCAGAAAGGGACCAGAAAGGCTGAGTAGTCCCCAAGGGAGACACGCTTCCCGTGCCCAGCCCTGAAGTGGCCACGGAAGGTGGTGATTATATGTGCTTTCCAGGGGGCAGGCATGATGGAGGCCATGGGACACAATGGACAGAGGACCTTCCCAAGGGGTAGACCCAGCATCTAACCATGTGATTTCTCATTGGGGATGGGGGACCTCAGCCTGTCCATCCTGGGAGTCTGTCATTGCCATGAATCAGGGTCAACTGAATAAGGACTTCCCCTGTCTGCTCCACCATTTTATGTTGGGTGTGGGTATTAGAGGGAAGGCAGTTCTTTCTTTCTTTCTTTCTTTCTTTCTTTCTTTCTTTCTTTCTTTCTTTCTTTCTTTCTTTCTTTCTTTCTTCTTTCTTTCTTTTCTTTTCTTTCTTTCTTTCTTTCTTTCTTTCTTTCTTTCTTTCTTCTTTCTCCTTTTTAAGATTTATTTATTATTTTGGAGAGGGAGAGTGAAGGGGGGAGGGGTAGCAGGAGAGGGAGAGGATCTCAAGCCGACTCCCTGCTAAGTGTGGAGCCTGACACAGGGCTTGATCCCATGACCTGGGGCTTCATCCCACCACCCCTGGACCACAACCCAAGTCAAAATCAGGAGTCAGAGGTCTAACTGACTGATCAACTTAGGCACCCTTTGGTCTCCTCTATTTCTTTCTTTATTGTATTTTGTTATTTTTTTTATTTTGTAAATTTATTTTTTATTGTTGTTTAATTTGCCAACATATAGAATAACACCCAGTGCTCATCCCATCAAGTGCCCCCTCTTTTGAGGTCATGGAAGCAAGAAGGGCCACATCTAGACCCAAAGGAGAGGACTAAGCATCCTCTAGAAACCGAGGGCTTTGAGTGATAAAGTAACTGAGAGTTTGGGTGTCTCCCTTGTGGGGAGATGCACATGTTCTGAATGCAGTGATAGTGACACATAGATATTTAGTGACCAGAAGTCAAACCACCACAGTGATGTCCAGCAATACCCACTAGCTCCCTTCCTAGACATTCAGCAGCCCCACGTATCCAGGTTCCTCTGCAGCTGGGAGGGGTGCTGTGGCCAAGGTATAGTCAGTGGGATGTGAACAAGGCTGTGTGTGGTGTTTCCAGTTCTGGCCAGAAACCCTCCCACACATGCTCACCATGCTCAGTCCCCTTGCTGGCTAAGGGTGTTGTCAGGACAAACTTGGATGTCTTGCACTTGCCATGGAGCAGCTGTCAGCCGATCCCGGAGGAGAGCCTCCTATGATCTGAACATAGGACTCTCTATGTTCCACTTGAAGTCCCTGAAATCTGGGGGGGGGGTCTGTTGTTCCCGCAATTCAGCTTACCCTAATCACTGTGCTTCTCTAATGGACTCCAGTGTTCTCAGAGGTGTTGCCCCTGACTTATCTTGAAATACTTGTCAATGTGGTTTCATTCTTAGAATTTCCTTTTAAAAAAAAAAAAAAAAAAAAAAAAAAGAATGACCCTTCCACCTCTAAAGCTATTGCTTCAGAAGTTGATTGTATGTGGAAACAGAGTCTAATATTGGATTTTTTCCTCCCAGTAAGCTTCTGAAGTACCTAGCAGTCCTTTTTAAAAAGCCACTTCATTAGGGTATGATTGATATGCAAAAGCTGTATGTATTTAATTATACAACTTTATGAGATCACAGGTAAATACACACCCATTAACTTATCAACACCATCAAGGCCATTAAATCATTTATCACCTCCAAAAATGTTCTCCTCCCTCTTAATTTTCTTACTTTTTATTTTTATTTATTTATTTTTTAAGATTTTGTTTTATTTATTCATGAGAGACACACAGAGAGAGGCAGAGACACAGGCAGAGGGAGAAGCAGGCTCCATGCAGGGAGCCCCATGTGGGACTCGATCCCAGGTCCCCAGGATCACACTCTGGGCTGAAGGCAGATGCTTAACTGCTGAACCACACAGGCACCTCAATTTTTTTTTTACTTTTAAAAAAATATTTCTGTTGACCGAAGAGTACAAAGTTTAAGTTATGCAAGATGAGGAAGTTCTGTAGATCTATTTACAACATAGGGCCTACAGTTCATGATACTGCACTGCATACTTAAAAATTGGATGAAAGGGTCAATCTTATGCTAAGTGTTCTTATTACAAAAGAGATATGTCAATCTTGATAGCCAGCTCCAGAAACAAGGAAGAAATTAGTTTTAGAATTAAGGAAGGGTGTCTGGGGTCTCCCAGGTCTAAGAGCTTCTACACAAAAGTGTGTATCGTGAGCTACAGCTGGCACATGGTTCTGGGTATAGGGCCACTCTCCAGGTGGAAGTATCGAGCAAGAGAGTGAGTCACCGATGTGGGTCTCTGAGGGGCCAAGAGGGACAGGGTACTGATGGACACTCCGCTGGGGAGAGCTGAGGCAGAGAGGCCTCCCCTTGTGTCCGTCATGCCTTCCACAAAGGAGCCCTTATAAAAGGTGCTTAGGAAGCTGCCACAGGTAAGTGATGGCCAGAGGGTTGAGGCAGAGAGCCCCTTGCCTCCTGCCAAGCCAGCTGGAACTGGTAACACTTAAGCACCACTCTCACGATAAAATGTGGGAAGAGTGGAAGAAGCATGCTGGTCATGGACCAGGGGGCAGCTGGCAGGTTCAGGTGCAGACCCTGGAGAACTTCTGTCACCGTTCGCCCAAGCAGAAGGAAGAGAGGCTGTTTATCAGACATTAGCAATTTTTTTTTTAACATTAGCAATTTGACTTATTGCTCATGGAATGCCAGCAGCCAAAGACGACAAAAAGCTGGAGATTTGATATCCCTCTTCACCCCTAACTCGCCACACCAGGAAGTCCCTCCCTACCTTTGCCACCATGGGGGAGGTGGGCACGGCCATGACATTGATTAGGACTTTTTTCCAACTGGTAGTAAAGATAATCTTAACAGGAGTGAGTACACTTTAAAGAGGCAAGACTAAGTGGTGCGGTGGGGACTCAACGTGGAAATTAAGCTGATTTGAGTAAACATAAAAGGAGCTCCACTTTGGCCCAGCTAAGCTGTGGTCTACGAAAACCCTACCTGTTCCATGCAGACCCTAGAGCCTAGCGGAGGTTTTGGGCCCCTTAAGTGCTCAGTTAATATGTGAGAGACAAGTGAACAAGCAGATCCTCACTCATTATTCATCTTCTTCTTCCTATTTAGCCTCTACTGACAAATTAGAGCATCAGGTTCTTCTGTTTGTAAACACCACCCATTCATCCGAGGAGGTGTTAGCATTACAACCGCATTGCTTCTCTGTGTGTGAGAACACATCCGTGAAAAGAGTGGAGGGCACACCTGACCTGGTAGGAGTCATTGAAATTTAATTATAAAACTTGTCATGTCACCTGAACATGATGTAAGCTGATTTGAAGAAAATCCAGATTTCACTTGACAGGTGCTTTTAACTTGCTGTGTGACACCAAGGTAGAAGCGGTGTCCTGGAAACGAAGCGCGGGTGCCTGAGAGAAGCAAAGGAGGCTTTGATTGGACGCGGCTTCAAAGAGTGCTCTGCAGAGATGATGCCCCATTCCCTTCTTTTCCCTCCGTCCTCACAGTTAAACACTGAATGTTTGGGTGGCACCTCTCAACCCCGATGTGCCTTGACATGCAGTAAGTTGGCACTTCAAAGTTAGCTGGCCAACAGCATCTGATTCAAGGGGTATTTTGGTGAACTGAGTTGGTAAAGAAAGGAAATAAGACCCAGGGATGTGGATCTAATAAGTTCTACCTGCAGAAACAACTTTCTGGTTAATTCATCACCATCCTGTATGTTCTAGTGTGCCTGGGTTGAGCCACAGACTTCATAACCAGGGACCTCTACATTTAAAATTTAACTCTGGCGATTAAAAGACTTAGTTATTGGATGTCTCAATGTTTCACACGAGCTGTCCAAAGCAATATAGACTCTTAGCTTGATTCATCTTCATATTGTTTCTACCAGATATTAATATTTTTAACAGACTTCATTGAAACTTTGAAGGCGTGTGCTTGTATACACACTCTAATCACATTACTATAGAGTATCATAAAAAATATAACAAAACCAAATTGTAGCTCTCTGGTCCCAGGTGAGGTCTAGTAAGCACACTTAGCCTGTCCTCCAGGGGAGGAAGACGACAGACTTGGACCCGAGGCATGGAATAGCCATTTAAGGCTTCTGAAGAGTTAGTAGCAGTGAGAAGATTGGAGAGAGGAAGATCAGAATTCTAGGTACCAACTGCAGGCAGTGAGAGCCCCCACCACATGTTAGATTCCTGCAGCCTGAATTGAGGACAGCCCAGGACCTAGAACCGAGCACCTGCTCACACCCAGAGGGGCCCAGACACTCTCCAGTCTTAGCTTGAGAAATAGGCAAGAAATAGTTAAGGCTCAGAGAGGGTGAGGAGAACTGCTCATTTACTTTTCTCTTTTTTGGTCACTCATGTCCTGGTCCCCAGCAATCTCGTGGTGGCAGGACAGCAGCTGCAGTGGGAACCCACAGGAGCCGGAACTCCAAAGGAGAGAACTTTGTTGTTCCACCAAAGAGTCTGTGGTGTCAAGAGGGTGGGGCGAAAGCCCTATCCTTTTCTCTTTCTCCATTCTCCTGATAGGCTTACTATGCAGATACATTTGCAGGGGTGTGTGGCAGAGTCAGATAACTGACCAGAGGAGCAAGACAGGAATTGGAGAGCCCCAAGGAGGTGTGGAGAGAGAGGAGCTAGGGCAAGTGACCTCGTAGAGCAGCCTATGAACCCCTGGGCTCATCCCTGAGACGTGCATGTGTGCATCTGTTTATAAACAGCATAGATATTGAGAACTGACTGAACACAGACTTCTCCTAAAATGCCACACTTGCCTCTGGGTATCATGCACATAGACTAGACCAAATAGCTCTACAAATTTTTTTTATAGATTTTATTTATTTATTTATTCATAGACACACACACACACACACAGAGAGAGAGAGAGAGAGAGGCAGAGACACAGGCAGAGGTAGAAGCAGGCTCCATGCAGGGAGCCCAACGTGGGACTTGATCCCGGGTCTCCAGGATCACACCCCAGGTTGCAGGCGGCACCAAACCACTGTGCCACCAGGGCTGCCTATCTACAAATTTTTTTTGTAACTTATCTGATTCTGGATGTAGCACCCGCTAAGCACTTGTTGGAAGCTGAAGTGGGAGACCTGACCTCAACTGGGTCAATGGCTTTTCCTAAAACACAAATACATTCTTTGTAGGATTTAAATGAGACTCAGGCTATCATAATGAAATATGTACAACTTCCAGGACACAACCCAAATTACTTGGGAATAATAAATAACAGGCAGTGACACCAATGTTGAAATGGATGTTGGAAATATCTAACAAAGACAGTAGAGCACCTACTACAAGTATGCTCCAACAAATAAAGGTAAACATCATGAAACAAAAGAGAAGTTAGACGAAGATAGACAATTTCAGCAAAGAAATAGGAGACATCAAGAAAGATCAAGTAATAATTTTTCAAATGAGAAACACAATAACTCAAATTAAATACTCACTAAATTGTCTCAGTAGCACCCTAGAGATGACCGAGAAGAGAGTCAATGGAAATTATTCAGTGTGAAAAAGAGAGAGAGAAAAGATTTTAAAAGTGAAATCTATAACCAAACTCGTTATAATGAAACTGTGGAAATGTAAGGACAAGAACAAGCTATCAATAGCATCCAGAGAAAATGCATATGTTACTTATAGGGTAACAACAATGTGTCTCACTGCAGATTTCTCATAAAATATGGAGGCCAGAGGGAAGTGAACATTTGTCAAGTGCTGGAAGAAAAGGATGTCAACCCAAAATTTTAACTACAGTGAGAATATTCTTCAAGATTGAGGTCAAGTAAAATCATTCTTGGATGAAGGACAACTGAAAATTCATTTTCAATAGACCTGCTCTAAAAGCATTTATGTAGGAATTCCTTCAGACAGAAGGGAAATAATACCAGAAGGAGACTTGAAGGATCAGGAATGGAAACATAGCAATAGAAAGGGTAAATAATTGGGAAGATATAATAGACTATTTTTTTCTATTGAGTTCTTTAAAATATGTTTGGCTGTTGAACGTAAAATAGTACCATTCTTTGATAGGATTTTCTATGTATGTGGACACAATAATAAGATGCCTATGACATAGAGGGATGAGGGTGAAGGCACCCATGTACTAGTAGGTGCCAACATTCCCTATTAAGTGGCTCATTCCACATCAGATAAGCTTGACTTTACAACAAGGAAAATTATCAGGGATAAAGAGGAACATCACATGATAATGAAGGATCAACTCACCAAAAAGACGCAATAATCATAAATATGTATACACACCTAATAACTGTGCTTAAAAATGCATGAAGCAAAAACTGGCAGGATAGAAAGAAAAACCGATAGACCAACCGACAGTGTGAGACTGCAACTCCTTTCTCAGTGGATGGAACCAGGGAACAGAAAGGAAGTGTTATGTTATATGTTGGCAAATTGAACTCCAATAAATAGATAGATAGATAGATAGATAGATAGATAGATAGATAGATAGATAGATAAATGAATGAATCGAAAGAAAGAAAGAAAGAAAGAAAGAAAGAAAGAAAGAAAGAAAGAAAGAAAGAAAGAAGGGGTCTAGGAGAATGGAAGAGCACCACCACCTGACTGCATCTCACTGACATTTCCAGAACATTTCAGCACCAGTAGCAGAATACACATTCTTTACCAGGACGCATGGCACAAAATAAGCCTTATCTTGGGTCATAAGAGAATCCAAGTTTACAATGATTGAGACCTCACAAAGTATGTCCTACAATTGTATTGGAATCAGAGTAGAAATGAATAACAGAAAAGTATCAAGAAAGGTGCCAACACTTGAAACGTAAACCACACACTATTGATTGGGTCACAAAGAAACACTCAACAGAGATTCAAAAATATTCTCTATGGAACAGAAAGGAAAATGCAACATATCAAAAGTGGCAGGAAACAACAAAAGTAGTGCTTAGAGGGAAATTCATGGCATTAAAAACTTATATGAGGAAAGAAGAAAAGTCTAAAGTCAATAATGCAGATTTTCATATTAATTAACTAGAAGAAGAAATACAAAATAAATGCAAAGTAAATAGAAGGAGGGGAATATGAGGAGGATCAGAAGTTGACGATATTGAAAACATGTAATAGATAAAATCTGTGAAGGTATTTTTTTTTAATTTGAAAAGAACAAATAAAATTGATAAACCCATCACAACAAAGGGAAAGAAAATAGGAATAAAATGCAAATTACCAGCATCCGGAATGAAGGGGAAACCATGACAGACCCCAGAGACGTGACCAGGCTAACAAGGCGACACTGCGAACTACTTCACATTTGACAACTTAGAGGAAATATAGCACTTCCTTGAAAACCACCAACGACCGGAGCACACTCAATATGAATAGATAACCAAACACATGTTGTAAGCGCTAAAGTAATTAAATTCCCAATTAAATTCCTTTAGAAGATAATTCTCCACGTGAAATAGTTTTAGTGGTGAATTCCCCAAGACATTTAAAGAAGATTCTCTTCTAGAGAAGAAGAAAGAAAGCACTTAATTCGTTTTATGCACTCAGCATTTCCGTGCCCCCCCCCCCAAACTGGACCAAACCGTGTAAGAAGAAGAAAAAAAACAAAAACCAAAAAATGACAACAGCAACTCGACAGAGCAAGTCCTTCAGGAACACGGCATCTTCAACAGCATGCCAACTGCGTAAACCCAGGAATACAGAATAAGGAATAATACCCACCGCAACCAAGTGGAGTTTACCTGGGAATGCAGAGGTGCTTAGTAGAAAATCAATTGATGTAATACACCGTATTATCAGTCTGATGAAGAAAAATAATTGATTCTATCACTTGGAGCAAAGGAGCATCGGACCGAGTTTAATGTAAGAGCTGTCAGCAGGGGAAGATGACGCGGATGCACACGCATCACTGGTGGATCCCCAGCCCCTGTTGCCCGTGCGGGGACGGTGTCAGGGGCGCAGCTGGGACCCCCCGGCCTGCCTCAGTGAGTGGGTGAGCCCTGCTAGGAAGCGCTCCCATTTCCTACCACCGCTGGGGGCAAAGCCCAATCCTGGCAAAACGGCGCGAGTCTGCCCTCAGCTGCTCCACCCTGGTGGCAAGGAGCCCACGTGGTCCATGCCCATGGCAGTGACATAATGGCAGGTGGCCCCGCACCTTCTCTGGGAAGTTGGTGGTGGGGTGTGGGGCTAGCCCCCTGCGCGGTGCCCTGTGCAGTGAGGAAGCAGGGCCAGGGCCCAGGGGTGCTGGGAGAGTGTCAGGGGCCCAGCCCCTGGTTCTTGCACCACATCCCTACAAGGCACCTTCCCGCTAAAAGCTATTCTATGTGCCAGCGGTGTGGTTTGCAAATATTTTCAGGCTTTCCTGTGTTTTCATCCTCTGACAGGTCTGTCCACAGGATGAAAGTTTCCTTCTTTCTTTTTTTTTTTTTTAAGATTTTATTTATTTATTCATGAGACACACAGTGACAGAGACAGAGACACAGGCAGAGGGAGAAGCAGGCTCCCTGCGGGGAGCCCGAGGCAGGACTCGATCCCAAGACCCCAGGGTCACGCCCTGGGCCCAAGGAAGATGCTCACCTGCTGAGCCACCCAGGCGTCCCAGGACGAGAGTTTCTAAATTAAAGGAGGTCCGAGGAATCTGTTTTCCTTTTATAACTTGTGCTTCTCACGTCAATCCTTGGCCTGGTGCAAGCTTCTGCAGATGTTCCCTCATGAGGTTTTCTACAAGTTTTATCATTTTAGCTTCTGTGCTTTGAGCCGGTCGAGCGAGGTGGGCACTTCTTGGTCACCCGGTATGGGGCTCAGGCCTGGTGCCATGGCGGCTCCCCAAGTCCTGGGGGATGTTTCTCACCTGTGCTTCTGTGGGCCAAGCTCAGAGTGAGCGCCACACTCCTGCCCCGGGTGAGCGAGCGCTGTGGCCGGCCACCCCCTGACGGGCTGCACAGAGCAGAGGGCAGTGGGCGTCCCTGGGGCAGGCAGAGGAGGCCTCAGTCCGAAAGGGGACCCCTGGAGTGAGCCCCCAGGAGGGTTCCCGTGGGCCGGGGCAGGCACCCCTAGGCTCTCGTGCTGGCCTGTCTGTACGAGCACGGGGGTCGGAACTGCTCTGGCAGGGGGACCAGCAGTCGGGGCACAGAACGCGGCTCCAGGACACGGAGCCTGGACGGGAGAGCAGGCTGCGGGTCAGGCCTGTCCCCAGGCTCACATCTCCCTACCTTCCGGCTCCTCTCGGGCCCCGGGGTGGCCTTGCCCCAGCACGGCCGCTGGGCCCACCTCGGAAGGGCGCGGCCACGCACACCAGGGGTTGTTTGAAGCCAATATTTTGTTTTTAAGATTATTTATTTCAGAGAGAGAGAGAGAGAGAGAGAGGGAGGGAGGGTGGGAATGAGCAAAGAGGAGGGGCAGAGGAGGGAGAAGCAGGCCCTCTGCTGACCAGGGAGCCCGACGTGAGGCTCGATCCCAGGACCCCGGGATCACGGCTTGACCGAAGGCAGACACTTAACCGACTGAGCCACTCACGCATCCCAGTTTCTTTTTTTTCTTAAAGATTTATTTATTTATTTGAGAGAGAGAGAGAGAGAAGCAAACTCCCCACTGAGCGTGGACCCTGACCCGGGGCTCGATCTCATGACCCTGAGATCACGACCTGAGAAGAAATCAAGAGTTGGATGCTTGACGGACTGAGCCACCCCAGTGTCCCTTAGGCCAACGTTTCTTAGTAGGGGATCCAGGCCCTGGTTGGCGGGGGGGGGGGGGGTCTCGTCACCTTTACCTGGGTGCTGCCCTGGACCCCAGTCAGCGGCCTGCTGATTAAAAAGTTCTCGCTCAGGGAATAGATTTTGGGGACCCTTCAATGTGGTTCCGTTGGAAAGCTGCTGGGCTGTCACCTTCATCATCGCGGGTGGAGGCAGGGGCGTCGAAGGGTAAGTTGAGACCGTGCTGACCCGCTCACGAGGCAGGGGAGGGCAGATGCCTCCACAGTGGCTGCTCCAGGAAGCTCCGCGGCCGGGCTGGCCAGGCTTCCGGGCCGGTCCTCCTCCTGAGAGGGCACTTTGATGTCCAAATACGCACGTCAGTTCCTCTCCCTTCAAGCTGGCAGCTCCGATCTCTCCGTTTTCAATCAGCCCTATAATTAGTGATGCTACACAACATCTCCCAAATAATTAGGGAGCGGTCCGGGAATCACCGGTTATGTGATGGAACCAGGGTTCCGTGAGGCTTTTAATTTGCGAAGTTATAAATAATGTTGAATGCCCAGGAGTTTCAATTAGGGATGTTTACTTGTGCAAAATGGAAAACGTGGCGGGGGGAGCCAGACTCCTTGTTAGCGAGGAGTTGAAAGGGGAAGGACATGGCGGGGCCCCACGGGCAGAGGGTGCCGGTCTCCCCTGCTCCGGGAGGCTTCAAAGCAGGGGAGGAGGTTTCAAACATTCTCAAGTCAAAAACTGGGACAGACTCTCCAGTCCCCGAATTGATCTTTGGTGGCAGGTCCGCCTCCTTCTGGAACTTGAAAGCACCTGTCGCCTGCTGTCTCAGCCCCACACCTGCTGCTGTGGCCGGAGGCGGGTCAGCCGGCTTCTCGGCTTCTCGCTTGGGCTGCCTGTCCTCTGCCCTGAGGTCGCTGTGTCCCCTCCTTTCTCAGCAAGGAGTCACCCCTCCCCCGTGGGTCTGCCCAGAGGCCGCTGGACCCCCTGTGGGAAGCTCACCATGTCCCTCCCTCTCCAACCCCCCCTCCCCATCCCGCCTCTCTCCACCCTGCTGAGCACCTCCTGAACTGCAGGAAGCTGCCTCCTACAGGAAGGCTTCAGGGATTCCATGGCATGTCCCAGGCGATTGACAAACGGTTGCACCGGGTCACCCCTATGCCTACGGGGAGCTGACCTTTAGGTTTTTGGGAGGCGATATGTGTCTCCATATGCTGCCTCCACTCCTTCGCTGAGCAGCCCCAAGGACCCGTGTGTGGAGTGGGGTCCTGCACAGGAGAGGACCCCGCAGCAGGCCTGGTGGGACAGGAGGAGGGGCCCGATGGTGGATCCCGGCACAGAGACTCGGCTTTCAGAGCAGCCCCTGCTCCGTCCAGGGGCGTGAGCCCTGGAAGAGGGGCTGACGGTTTTGCTGTGAAACAAGATCACCAGTGGCCTGTGGCTGCTGCAGCAAATCCCCGCCAACGCAGTGGCTTAGAACACGACACAAATTCACGCCCTTTTGGTTCTGGAAGTGCAGGGTCCCACGTAGGCCTCCCTGGACACAGTGAGGTGTGGGCAGAGCTGGACCCCTCGGGAGGCCCTGGGGGTCCATTTCCTTGTGATTTCCACCGTCCAGGTCACCGTGCGTGGTCCTTGGCTGGTGGCCCCGCATCCCTCTGAGGTCTCCTCCCTACCAGGTCCCTTTTTCCCACGTCCCCGACTGTCCTGTCTCCAGTTTCCATGCCAGGACCCCGCAGGCTCCAGTCCTTGGGGACCAGCCACTGGTAAGCGGCAAGGGCTGGCCTTGGACCCGCAGCCCTAGAGATGTGGCCTCGGGGACCAGCCAGGAAGGAGCTGGGGCCGTGCAGTGGGTTCTGCGGCCCTGGAACGCGGGGAGCCCGGGACGTCGGCGTGGGCTCCAGTGAGGGGCCACGCGTGTGAGAGATCTGCAGAGGGTCTTGGAAAATCCATGGAGGGATTTGCAGAAGGGAAGGCCACAACTGATGTTCCAGAAATGCTTGGGGGGGGGGCTTGGGGCAACAAGCTGGGAGGAAGGGACAGGAGGTGGGATGGTTGGGAGGTGGGGGTCTGGAGGCTGGATGGAGGCTGGGATGGAGGCTGGAGAGAGAAGGTTGGAGAGAGGAGGCTGCAGAGAGGAGGCTGGGGGAAGGAGGCTGGAGGGAGGAAGCTTGAGGGAGGAGGCTGGAGGGAGGAGGGTGGCTGGGAGTGGCGCTCCCTCCCACTTCCCCCACCCGCTTCCCTCCCTGTGTTTTGGTCGTGGCCTCTCTCTCCACAGGCTCCTCGCTCACAGGAGAGCAGGCTCCTCATCCCCGTGAGGCTCCTTCCTTCTCTGAGGCAGGACGGTGCCCAGAGCTGCCTGCGTAGGGTGGGGGGTGGGGGGCAGGGAGGAAGCGGACCCACCATCAGCCGCAGGCCGGGCTCTGATGAGAGGCCGAGGGAGGTGCAGGGGCGGGGAGGGGGGGGCCTGACCTCCTGCATCAGCTCAAACTTTTGTGGGCCTGGCCCCTGGGGCGCGCCGCCTCCCACTCCCTGGGGGCCACCTCCGTCCCATCCCGTGGGGCACCCAGAGACCCCTCCGGCCACCGACTCACCCCTCCCGTGGCGCTTCGGCCTGGAAAGCCATGGCCAAGCCGTGTGGGCCTGGCATGGGGAGCCCCGCCCCATGGGGGAGAACGGGCCATTCCAAGCCGGAAGCCGGCCCTGGAGGAAGGCGCTCACCCCAAGGCCCGACCCCTGCAGTCTCCGGACTCGGCTGCTCGGCAGACCCTCTGAGAGACCCAGAAGCAAGCCTGGCACCCAGGTCGGAGGCTGAGACCCCGGGGGCAGGGGACACCGAGGCAGCGTGCTCTGGGAGCCCCCTGAGGGTGCCGGGCTGACCGGGCTGACCTGGGCGCCCAGGGCGTCCCCCGTCCCCACCCTGGGCTGCAGCGCAGGGCAGCGGCTGGCTTCCTGGCCGGGACAGGCCTGGGCAGCTCTGGCCCCGAGGCCGCAGCGTCCGCGTGCAGCTGCCCTGACCTCCCGGCAGGACCTCCCCCAGCACCGAGCTCCTGGGCTCGTCGTTTCCTCCGTCTCCGGGTGCCGGGAGCGCTGCCTTACAAATACTCCCACGTGGGGCTGTGAGCCCCAGTCCTGCCAGAGCCCCGGGGTGACGGCCTGAGCGTGGCACCTACACGGCCGCTCGCAGCCCGAGGGAGGAGGCGCCCGATGTCCTTCGCCCTCCGTCCTGAGCCCGGGGCGCCTCCAGCCTTGGGGGACCAGGCCAGGCTCCCCTGATCCTGCGCCTGGGGTGCTGGGCATCGTTTCCTGTCCCCTCGGGGCGGTGAAAACGCTGCAGCGTGGTCGGGGTCCCAGCCCAGGGTCTGGTGGTTGGGGTGGAAGCGAGTTCGGGCAGTGAGGGGGTCTGGGCACGTGCGTCCCGGCTCACCTGCTTGCCCCAAGACACCGGGTGTGGCAGACACCTGGGTGGGACGGAGGCGGCTGGCGGCCCGGCCCTGGACTAAAGCCTCCGGGGCCCCAGATACCTCAAGGGCAGAGCGGAGGGAAGAGCGACATCTCTCTTGCCCCCTCTGCGGGCTCACGTGTTAATTTTGTTACGCGATTGTCACAAATGTTGGGAAGACAGTGGGTGCTGTGCGTGTGCTAAGGACAGATCCAGCCTGCTGGGGATCCTGTGCAAGGTGCCAGGTTTTCCTCACCCCTCCTCCCTGGTCGTTAGCCCTGCGGCAACACGCCGCCCTCCCTGGGTGGGGGGATCCCTGCCCCATCTCTGCCCCGTGGGGAGCCTGGTGCTGAGCCAGGTGTGTGTGCTGATGGGTTGGGCCAGGAAGGCACGTCTGACGCAGGGGGCTGTGGCCTGCGGGCCCTTGCCTGATCCGATCTGGACTCTGGAACCCACCAGGTTAGACTTCTTCATCCCTCACTGTCTGAGGATCATGCCCTCCCACCTGTGCGCCTGCTGGATCTCATGGACAGTAGAGGAGGCAGGTGATGTCGGCCCTGAACATTGGAGAGCCCCGGGGTTCCAGCATTCACGTGGCCTCACCTGCTGGCACGGGGGCAACGGTTCGTGCTCCGATCCTGCCGTGAACTCGACGTGTGACATTAGGCACGTCTGCAAACTCCCCCAGACTCCCCCAAATTCTCATCTGGAAAGAGGGAAGATAACTGTGTGTGTAGCACACGACGCAGGGCAGATGCCACGTGTGGGCAAACTCCTAGGACAATGGGGAACCTACTTTATTTTTTTTTTTAAGATTTTATTTATTTATTCATGAGAGACACAGAGAGAGAGAGAGGCAGGGACACAGGCAGAGGGAGAAGCAGGCTCCCTGCAGGGAGCCCGATGCGGGACTCCATCCTGGGTCTCTAGGATCATGCCCTGGGCCAAAGGCAGGCACTAAATCGCTGAGCCACCCAGGGATCCCCAGGAACCTACTTTAGAAGGTGGAACAATCCATCCCAGGAAGGTTCAACAACACAGCAGGTGCTGTAGTGAGACGAAACCCTAGATCCTTTAAGGAGGCCTCGAGATCTTGTAGGCACATGCCCAGAGCCCCGTAGCCGGCTCCAACCCCTTTGGCCAGGGGTCTGATGAGAGATGCTCCCTTCAGCGCCTGGCCATGGGGCTCACCGTCCCCAAGGAGAACCTTAGACGATATTTCCCTCCCCCCACCCAGCACCACGGTCTCCTCGGATGGATCCTCTTCCGATATCTTGAGTGAAAAGGTCATCCCAGGAAGGAGGCTTTGGAAATTCTGCAGCTCACTAGAAAATCTGAGGCTGTAAATGATATAGAAAAAAAAGTATTCCCTTTTAGGGATGCAAAGACATTTCCTAGGGTAATATGTTCCAAGGAAGATGGGAGCAGGGGGTATGCTCCGAGGCAGTTGGGATGCTGGTAACCAGGGGTCCCGGCCTTGTCGGGAGCCACGTAGTGGCACCAGGCACCTGCCGCAGCATCTGACAGGGTGCAGCTGACATGGGGACGGCGCCGTGCAGGAGGAAAGTGGGGACTCGGAGGAAGATGATTCCTGTCTTAAAATGTCTCTGATGGGCTGTCATGTGGGAAGGAGAGCAGGCCTGTTCTGTGTGGCCGGAGGGATTGGAACAAGACAGATGGAAGGCAGCTACAGGCTAACAGATGCAGATTCAGGAAGGAGGAATGATCAGAGCCGCCCAACCGTGGCGAGGAGCTGGATCCAACATTTGTTGAGCAAGGGGGCTGCGCTGGGTGCCGGGCTGAGTGCCCTGAGCGCCCGGCTCTTTGCAACACCCAGGAAGGGGGCACCTCTCACCCACAGCGCCACTGTTATTGCTGAGCAAACCGGCACAGAGCACGTCTGCGGCTCGCCCCAGGTCGCTGGGTCGGAGGAGGATCCGGGATCTGCTGACCCCGGGTCACTCCCCTGGTGACCAGCACGGTCCCAGCTCCTCGGGGAGGACGGGGTGGCTCCTGGCAGGAGCACGCCGAAACCCCGCTTGCCCCCCACCCTGCACGGTGCCGGGGGCCTAATGACGTCTCAGATCATACGCTGCACCGTGAGATGGCACCTACGAGGGCTCAGGATACGGGATGAGAGTATCAGCAGAACGTTCTTTTTCTTTCCTTTCTTTTTTTTTTTTTTGCACACGCACAGGTTGGGTGTGGAAACAGTGGATCGTGTGTGGGAGAGGAGCTGGCCCATCGAGAGACAGCGTGCGGCACAGGTGTGCAGAATGGGGGGACGGACCCAGGTGGGCTCGGCCCCGCAGAGGGTCCAGAAGCTCCACCCACCGGGCTCCCCCAGCCCACGGAGCTTTGCCAGGCCTCTGCCACCTGGCGAGTCCCAAACAGACGAAGGAGAGGAAGAGCAGGAACGCAGAGCCTAGTCCGGGGCCTGAGGCCAGAGCACTAGCTACGCAGCTGAGCGTATACCTCACGCAGAGCCCAGGCCCCCAAGAGGAGACCCCAAGGACGCACTGAGTGGGGGCGGGGCGGCCAGGGAGGGGCCTCCGTGGAGCCAGCTGGTGCCCGCACCTGCAGGGTTAGTGAGGAGGGTAAGAGAACAGGGGCCGGGAGGGCGGAGGGGGCAGGAGGGCCTGGGGAGGCTGGCTCCAGACCAACCAGGGAAGGGAGGGCCTGGGGCATCCCTTGGGACAACCCAGAGGAATGTCCAGGGTCCAGGGAAGAGGTGATCTGCTCTGGGGCATTTTCTGGGGGTGCCTGGGGGGCTCAGCTGGTTAAGCAGCTGGCCCTTGGTTTTGGCTCAGGTCATGGTCTCCGGGTGGTGAGATCGAGTCCTGTGTTGGGCTCCACGCTCAGTGGAGAGTCTGCTTCAGGTTCTCGTCCCTCCCCCTCAGCCTCTCCTTCCCCTGCTCCAGTGCATGCTCTCTCTCTCTCTCTCTCTCTCTCTGTCTCTCTCTAAGAAAGAAATAAAAAATAAAAAAAGAGGGTATTTCCTGCGAAGCTGCCTGTTTCATTCTTCCCCGACTGCTCCTCTCGCATCTCCCCGGCCTTTCCAAAGTGCAGACGTCCTCTCTCCTGGCCCTCCAAATTGTATCATTTTGCCGTCAGTCTTTGAAAATGTACATTTGCATTTTTACTGTTTTATCTGCTTTCTTTTCCATGTTGTTCTGACCCTGTCCGCACCCCCCCACCCAGGCCGGGTTCTCCTCTGGGATTTGGGGCTCCTCTCTCAGTCCAGGACTCCGCGGTGCGGATGGGGGATGAAGACAGGGCAGGGGACAGGTCTCACCTTCCCAGAGACCACCGGAGTGGTCGCCTCAGGGGCCTGCGCTGCCCTTGGCCTGCAGCCCGTGGGGCGCCGTGACCCCAGCCAGCGCGGGTGGATTGTGTGCGGCCCTGCTTCCCGCAGAGCCGGTCCAGGAGGCGGGGGCCTCTCGTGGAAGGCCTAGCCATGCTCTGTGGTTTAATTTTCTTTTAATGTCTCTTTTATTGCCACTGCTTCCCGTCTTTGGGTTTAGCAGCTGCCTCGTCCCACTTGGAGGAGTCGGAGACTCACGTGGTCAAGGTGCCACCCTTCCTCGGGGAAGAGCCAAGGGGAACGGGGTGGTATGGAGGGGTGCTCCCCACAAAGTGCGGCTCCTCCAGGGCAATGCTCCTCCCTGGGGGGCAGCGCGCCTGCCGCTGTGCACACCCTGACCCGCCCTGGGGGACCATAACCCCCGGGTCCTCCCGGGAACTCCGCGTGCAGACTCCTCCAGGCTGCACGACATCCGGGCCACTGCGCCCCCTCCCCGAGGCTCAGGTACAGACCCGGCGGGGAGATTTCCTCCTGTGGCACAAGACACAGAACAAAGCCCCAGGACACCTCTTCAGGGGTCTTTGCTACTGTTCAGGGTTGACGACGGTTTGCGGCTCAGCCCCTGGATTTGAGTCTGTCGGAAGAAGGCCCGTGGGCACCCGGAACGCCCCCTGCTGTGCCCAGCGGGGGTGTGTGTGTGTGTGTGTGTGTGTGGCTTTGGGAAGGTGGCTCCGTCTCTCCGCTGTTTTTCATCTGTATTATTAGAAAGGGAAACGGATGCTCAAATCCAGGCCGAAGTAGGAGCAGATTTGGAGGCTTTGTTGTCACTCTGGGTCCTGACCTGGGGGCCTCCTGCCATCCTGCATCCAGCAAACTCAGCCACGATGGTGTCCTGTCCACTCTCGCGCCTCCCTATGCCCCTCCACCCCAAGCTCTTGCCGCACCAAGAGTGGGGAGCTCACGGTTTGCAAGGCCTGGGCTCCCCCTCTGCCGACAAAGTACCTGCTGCCCGAGGGCCTTGCCCGTTGGTTTGACAGACAAGGTAATCGGGCCTCCTCCCATGTTCCCATTCGGCTCCGTGCCAGCTTCCAGGGCCCTCACCCCATGTCCTCCACCAGCAGGAGGCCCCACTCTTCCTGCTGCTCTCACCGCCCCATGCAGGCCGTGCCTCCTGTGATGAACGCCAATCCAGGTCCTGGCTGGAAGGCTCATCCGCCCCGGGGTCTCCACCAGCTGACCGCCCAGACCCACGGTGCCCGCGGACCCACGGTGCCCACGGAGGGGTCTGGCTCCTGAGTGAGGCCAGACGTGCAGTCAGAAGGCTGAGCTGGCGGGGCCGCCCCTTCCCCACTGTCGCCCTGGGCTGGGGACCCGTTGGGACAGGTGCCCCACTCAACGCCTCGACCCAACCTGGCTCGGGCCTGCACACGCTCCTGGAAAAGACACCACCGAGGCCGTCCCACAAGCTGAGGATGTGGGAGCCCTGATGTGCCCTATTTATTATTTATTCAACTTTGACACTGCATTAAGCAACCTCCTGAGGGAAGTGCAATTGGATTCACATGAATTAAAGCACATGCGGGGATGAAACACAACAGGAGCAATTTAATTTAAAATGATCGAGTGACGTCGCGTTGTGAGCAGAGGCCGGCTTCCAAACAAAACAAAAAGATCTTCTGCAGAAGGTGAGAATCCGAGAAACCCCAGCCCCGCGGACGGAGGGGCTCTCCGCAGACGCTCAGCACGGCTGGGTTTTCAGATGGATCCGACCCACGAAAATACCCAGGGTCCCAGAATCCAAGGTCACCGCATGAGCTTGGCCATCAGCCTCTGGAAATCTGGGCACTGAGTTACCCCCACACACACCCTGGGACCCGACACCCACCCTCTGGAGTGTCTGTGACCCCAAGGGCACACCTCTCTTCCCTGGGGGGCGCGGTCACCACTTTCTGCAGTTCTCAGCTCGGTGCCGGGGGCAGCCGGACCTCACATGTTCCGGGGAGCACGCTGGCAGGGCATCTCGGGCGTCTGCTTTCTGACTCGCCCTGTGGCACTATTGATTTTTGTCTGCTTCGTCTGTTTGTTTTTTAGCATAAGGGGTTTGGGACTCATACACAGGGAACATGATTTACAGCCCAGAGGATCACAGATGCTCCAGGCCCCATATTAATGCTGAAGGCTGGGTGGGAGCTGAGCTCCCAGGGTCCCTCGCAGCCTCCCTTCCATTGGCAGGTGCCACCTGCAGACGCTGAGCTTGGCCCCTGGCTGCCCCCCCGCCCGTCCCAGCACCCCCAGGCTCACACACCCACCATGTGACCTGTCCTGTTGCTCCATCCTGACCCTGCTTCTCCGAGTGTCTGAGGTTTACAAACTGTGTGCCCCACCTGAACGGTCCTGCCTTTGCTTTTGCCACTTCATAGAGGGACTGTGTCCTCAATCAGAGAGTAAAAGTTAGAGAACATAGGGTTTTACATATTGTATTGAGTCAAAGGGGGGTTGATGATTGTGGGGTGGGCCAGAGGGTTTTGAAGGCTGGAGGAGAGGAAGCATAGAGATACAGGGCTGGTGCCCTCGGCTGTGTGTGCTGAAGCTCTGGTAAGGTCCTGCTTGTGTTCTGATGGGATGGGGATCAGGTTAGAGCTGCTCAAGGCACAAGACCACGCCCGGTAAGAGCGGGAAGCGCGGGCCTCCAAACGAGGTGTGTGGGTGGGGCCGCGGCAGACACTAGGTCAGGGATCCGGGACTCTAATTAAGCCAAAAATTTAGCCCCTACTGTTTTCCCAGAGCTGAGCTGGGTTTGTGGGGGGATAAAGAACAAAGTAGAGATATTATTCACAGCCTAATGGAGATTGATATTTGGATAAGACGTTTATATATGAAATAATGAGAGTTATTAGAGAAGCTCAGAGAGGAGAGAGAGCATTAGCTCCTCACTGGGAAGGCAGGGGATCGGCTCCAAACGGTCCCTAAAGCCCAGAAAGATGTAATAATCGACTCCCTTATTGAGTATTGATTTAGTTTGGAGTAATTAGAATGAGTGGAATTAATTGAAGGTTGCAGTGGTCAGGGAAGAGGCTTTGCAGACTCAAGGGGACGAAGACTGTTAATGAACAGGAAAATTCTAGAATTTCTGTCAAGCACACAAGACATGGCAAGCCAGTGGACTCTGCCAGTGGAGTCACAGGGAGTCCTTCCAGTTCAGGGGCTTAGCTCCTGGCACATGCAGACACAGGAGAGCATCCCCAGGTCCCAGGTCCCAGGAGCCCTGTCCCTACATGCCAGGGGCTGCATGGCAACCACAGGGGCTGGAGTCAGTCTGTCCTGGGGACCTCGTGTTGTCAAGGAGCAGAACCTGGGCAGCAGCTCAGCCGGGCTACGGGGGTGGCTCTGCTCTGGGGAGGGCAGGGCAGGAAGCCCCAGGCCCACCAGAGCCGATGAAGAGATAGCATCTCATCAGCTTCCTGGGGAGGTGGGAGGTGAGCCCCTCACAAACCTGCATCCTCTCACACTCCAGGAGAATCACTAGATGTTCAGACAACACTGAGGTTAACTGTGGTTAAACCTTGGCTTGCATGGCCCATGTGGAATCGTGCAGAGCCACCAGGGCCCCGTGCTGGGCTGTCCCTCTACAAGGCTAGAGAATGCAGGATGTCTGCTTGGCATGAAGGTGACACTGGCCAGTTCCTACCAGCAGGCATCCTGCAGAAGCAATAAGACCTCCAGGATTTGGGGACAATGTTGGACAACTGCAGTCATCTTTACTGGTCACCCAAGTTAACCCTGTTCCAGGGCCTTCATGCACAGCACCATCTCAGACCCCTGCACTCCTGTCTTGTGTACCCGGCTGGGAAGCAGTGTGCATCAGGCCTGATCTGATACTGGCCTTAATCACACTTGTCTTCCAAATGAACTGCTGATCTATAAAGGAGAAAGGGACACATGCTTTTCTGCATCTCACCCTCAACCCATACCTACCCAAGTGGAGGTGCCAGTGAGCTTGGTTGGTATGCTTGGGTTAGTGGTAAAGAAAGGAAAGGAGAGAAAGAGAGAGGATGAAGGGATGGATGATGGATGGAGGGATGGAAGGATAGATGGTGGGTGGATGGAAGTATGATGGATGGATGGGGGCATGGATGAGGGGATGGAAGAATGGATGGGAGGATGGAGGGATGGAGGAATGATGGAGGAATGGAGGGATGGGTGGGTGGATAGAGGGATGGTAGATGGAGGAATGGAGGGGGGATGGAAGGATAGATGGTGGGTGGATGGAGGTATGATGGATTGAGGGGGATGGAGGGATGAATGTGGCTGGAAGGATAGAAGGATGGAGGGACGGAAGGGCAGGTGGGGGTGGAGAGACAGAAGGATGGATGGGAGGATGCATGGGTTAATGGGTGAATGGGGATCAACTGATGGACAGGTGCAGACAGATGGGCAGATGGAAGGATGAATGAGCCAGCGGAGCCTGCTGCCCCCATTTGGCACCATCTGATGAAGGCAGTGACGGAGCCTGTGGCCCCAAGGACAGATTGCAAGGCTGTGAAGTCACCATCTCAGATGTGGAAGAGACTTCTAAGGCCCATTAGTCCTCACTGTCCCTTTGTTTTTTTTTTTTTTTTAAATATTTATTTATGATAGTCACACACACAGAGAGAGAGAGAGAGAGAGAGAGAGGCAGAGACACAGGAGGAGGGAGAAGCAGGCTCCATGCAGGGAGCCCGACGCGGGACTCGATCCCGGGTCTCCAGGATCCCGCCCTGGGCCAAAGGCAGGCGCCAAACCGCTGAGCCACCCAGGAATCCCCTCTCACTGTCCCTTTGATAAAGGAATAAATGAACATCCCCTCACTCGGACCAACCTCTAAGGTGAATTCGTGTCCAGAATGAATTTTAGGACAACAAGAGAGCAGAGACACGGGCACCCCACTGCCTGCAGGGAAACACTTTGCTCCTGACACAGACTTTCCCCAGCTCCCCCGGAAGACGTAGTTTGGGGGCATTGTTTCATCTACTTCTGTAACCCTAACAAGTAACCACATCTGGGTAAACAGTAGATGCTCAACAAGCGTGTTGACTGAGTGAGTGAGTGAGTGAGTGAGTGGGTGAGTTCATGACGCCCTTCACAAGCCGACCTCTTCTCTCCCGCTGTGTGGCTCCCACACCCTACGGGCTGCTCTGCTGACTGACCGCCGCTCCTTGATGAGTCAGGCTTTGGGACAAGACGAGGAAAGACAAGGCCGCAGGCAGAGAGGATGGTGGGCAGCTCGACCGCTCAGAAGTTTACCTCCCAGATGGGTCCCCGTTCATCTAAGCAGCTCAGCAGAAGGGAGACCCTGCAGCACTTCCTGGGAGACAACAGCGCCCTGGACCCCGGGAGGACATCCAGCTGCAGGGCCCCAGAGGGGGGATGCAACCACGGGGGACGGCGCTGCGCGGCGTGCGTCCACACAGCCTCCCCGAGCCCCCCTCCCTCCCTCCGTGCACCCTGCCCCTTCCTCCCTGTCTCCTTCCCAAGGAGCTTCTTCCTTTCGCAACCCCACGGGCTAAGTCTGCAGAGAGCAAACAGGCCGTCGGCACAAATCCCGGACATTGTAAACATGATCGTAAACAACACAAATCATTTGACCCGGACGAGCTTCACTTTGGGTGTATGTGTGTGTGCCTGGGAATAGCAATGCGGACTTCCAGGCACGCAGACGCATAAGCGGGTGTGCATATGCGTGCCCACACACCCCATATTATATTCCATTCCTGCATGCCAATCAATGAGAGCGCAGTATTGGGGCTATTTCAGAGCAGCATCTGCAAAGAATGAAAGGTGTGTTTTCCCACCTGGCAGGGCTCTGTGGGTGGAACGGAAGGGAGGTGATGGGGAGAGAGTGGTTGAGTCCTCTGAAGGCCTCAGCTCCTGGACGTGTGCTTCCAAACTGGGTTCTCTCTGGCATGTCAGGTGTACAGGAGGAAGGGGGAAGGTGTTTTAGGGTGTCCAAGAGCAACCATGTATCCCCTCAAGACATACTAGCGTCTGTAAGCCTGCCATGCACGCCGCTCGCTGCCGCTGAAGTTGGCACCTCCAGACACCACCCCAGCAACCGCACATGGTGTTAGGTTCAGTGAGGGGCTGGACTTTAGCTCAAGGGTATCTCTGAGGATACAGAGGAGCCAGGTAGTGCACTAGCAGGTCCTGGGAAAGCCAGACCAGAGTGAACACATCTCAGGGAGCATTAAAGGAGTCAGTCTAGAGAAGAAAGGAGCATCCAGAACATGGGAATAAGGGGACCCCTGCGTGGCTCAGCAGTTTAGCGCCTGCCTTTGGCCCAGGGTGTGATCCTGGAGTCCCGGGATCGAGTCCTGCGTTGGGCTCCCTGCATGGAGCCTGCTTCTCCCTCCTCCTGTGTCTCTGCCTCTCTCTCTCTCTCTCTTTATGTCTATCATGAATAAATAAATAAATAAATAAATCTTAAAAAAAAAAAAAAAGAAAGAACACGGGAATAAGGCCCAGCCCAGAAGTTCACAGCTTTGGCCAAGAGAATTCCAGGAGCTTGTTAGATAGCGTTCTGTAAGTTTAGACTCTGTCCAGAACCACTTTACTTTAGAATGTGGATTAATAAGAAGGAGAGGACAGCAGAGCCCCACCGGGGTGGGGAGATTGTTGACAACCACTGGCTCTGGAATCTCCCGGCAGAGCCCCATGCTGCCACACAATGCAGGTCTCCGTGGAAACCGTCAACGTGTTTAACAGATTCCCCTGTGCTCAATACAGTGAAATACTGAAACTCAGTTCCACTATTTAGCTACATAGATGAAAGTCCCAGAAAGGATAGCTCTTCAGAGCCAACAGGATGATAAGCATTTACACACAGTCCCTTAAAGTCGTGAATGATATTTAAATATTGCGAGTGTGGGGCCCAGCCGGGTGCGCTGGGCACGCTCCGTCCCGCCATCCTTGTCACCCACCCTGGAGCCCGCAGAGCTACAGACTGCCCCCTCACAGGTGGAAACCCATCAGTCCCGACGGCTCAAACCCACGCGGCTTCGAACTGACGCCCGTCAGGCATGTGTGTGTGTGTGTGTGTGTGCGCGTGCGCGTGTGCGAGAGTGCGAACGTGTTTGCAACTCCTTTTTAGACATGTCACTCCTTGCAGCTGGGAATTCTCCAGCTGGGAATTTTAAATGTCTTGTGTTGTGGGAAAACCTGTGAGGTTGAACATGTGGATTTTGGAGGGTGAGAATGAGTAACGAACACTGATACATTTCGGTTTATTATTTTGACAGTTTTGAATTCCCACAGTTCTCTTAAAACCAGATCTCGTGAAAGTGTTTATCTGTTCAGTTGACCAGAAGGAACGTGAAGCTGGGGAGCTGTGTGTGTTGTGTGTTGTTCAGGACTCAGCTGGGGTCCTTGGGCCCCTGACAGCCGCCCAGAACCTGTCACGCGTGGCTGACATTAGTTGCCAGGCTTGATTTGGGGAATATTAGCTGAAACTCTGGACAGCAGGGAGGGTCCTGGTGATGGGTCTTCTGTGACATTCAGAAAAGATTGGGTTTTCTCATCCTGTGAATGGGTATGAAAGTAACAATGATCCCTGTCCGATCTTGTGAAGCTACAACCAGATTCCCTAAGTCAGGTGCTCATTGCGCTGTCTGGCCCCACTCAGCCCTTGACAGGTGACACATCAGATGTGTAGTGCAGAGCTCGGGCTTTCACAAGGTAGCTGCAGGGGAGCGCTGTGTGTGTGGGTCCCATGGTGGGGTGTAGAGTGTGGAGCGAGGAAGGACAGGGAGGCAGATGGTGAGACGCCGTGCATGCATAGGAGGTCGGTCGGGTGGGATAACTGTGTTCAGGAGTTGGTAAAAACATGTATGAGACAAGAGGCTCCCCTAAACATTCACAATGAGTCAGATCTGGAAGCCTCCCGAGTGGTTACAGATGGGAACACGCAGGTAAGGAAAGACTCGGTACGTCGTCCAGAGGAATTGGCTTCCTGGTGCTTCGGCAGTAGGTGCCTCAGATTGGCCAGTTGTTGCTGCCAAACTGGGATGCACCTTGCTTGTGAATCTGATACACTGGGCACACGAAGGCTTGCGTGGTAGCCGTGCCTTATCTGGATTCCCTAAGAGCTGAGACAGCCTCCAGACTAAGCAACAACATGTGATCACAAGATCAAAGACCCTAGAGACTACCAGCTGCCGCGAGCACTCTGTCATCCCGTCCCTGAGTCCCTGAGGATCAGAGCAGCCCCCGAGGGAACTGAGCAGCCGGCTCTGCCCTTCCAGGTGAGGTGCACGCCCATCACTTGCTCCTCCTTGGCTCCACCCAAAAAAATTGATGCAAATTGCAACCCAAAACAACAAAGGAAGGGACCATGTACTTGTCAATGATTTAGTGTCATCCACTCATTAAACCATTTATTAAAGACGTACCCTATTCCAGGCATTGGTCTCAGCACTGAAAACACATCAATGGATCATCTGGTGACTGTCCCGGATGTCATGGCGCCGACATCCCAGTGGAGGACACAGGTGAGTCTCCCAGCATGTCAGGCAAGGGCACACGTGATGCAGGAAATAAAGCCTGGCCAGCGGTTGGGGAGTGCCAGGGCGGAGGCCACACAGCTGCTTGAAACAGACCATCGGGGAAGGTCTCACTGATAGTGTGGGACTGAGCAGAGCCTGGAGGAAATAGGAAGCAATTCTCTTCCTCTGGGCAGAGTCCCTGCATGAGATGGTGCCTTTTAAATCTCCTGCAGTAACTCATCAAGTTTTATCCTCAGTCGGAATCTGTAAAAACTTCTCAGGAAGTTTCAGAGAACTTTCTCCCTGGAAGGAACATGCAGTAGCACCTCTGCTTTACAAGCATTGAGGAGTGAATGCTCTGGAGTGAGGGTTTAACCCTCTGGCTGTAAACCCAAGGTCTGTGATTTGCTGTGTGCCCATCGCAGGTGGTAAAATAAACACGCCATGTCGCATGGACACAGACAAAGCTCTGTGGTGAAGGCAGAGTGTGTGGAAGGTGATGGTCTCATGGAGACAACTCAAGTTGCCAGCAAGCCAGGTTATGAGCTGTGTGGCCATAAGCAAGTCACATAAAAATCTCTGGATCTCAGGTTCCCAGCATCAGGAAGAGGAACAACATCTGTCATGCCTGGAGCTCGGAGGAGCTGTGAGGTGCACAGAAATGATGAATGGGGAAGTGCACATGGTGTGAAATTGTCCCCTTATGGGAGTGGGCAGTGCTGGGCATGGGGAACCCAGCTGCAAAGTTATGGTCCCTGTGCTCGATCCTCAGAGGAAAAAGTGTCAGCAGACACGGAAAGAGTGGAGGCTTCCATTTGGGGCACACGGTGGGCTGTTACCCTGGAGAACCTCCTGCTCCATAAGGTTAAACATTAGGATGTACATTTTAAAATAATGTTTTAAGTGTCGTCAACCTTATACGAAAGCCAGGAGGCTGTCACAGCACAATCCGTGCTGTGCTGATGGGTGTCCTGTCTCAAAGGCATCTCGCGTCCCAGGACCTGAGTAGGAGCTGGGTTGAGGCTCTTGCAGAGAGAAAATGCCCTTGTGATGGAGACCAACAGCTTATTCCCTGGATCCTGGGGCTACAGCAGGGGCTCCCACTGAGAATGAGGGGATATTTGCCAAGGAACGCATTTGTTAACACTGGTGCCAGCTGGTATCCCTCCAGGGACACGGTGGAGGCGCACACACCTCTGGTGCCCCCCACCTCCTAACCGCGAGTTCCACAAGCTTTCAAAGACACACACTCAGTTTAAGACAAGAAATAGGGAAACCAAATAAAACACAGCAAGAATGAGATAATAGAGGGGAAAAAAACACACACACACACAAACATACAAGAATTATATTCCCAAAGACTTCATATTTCGGAAGAATGTAAAATAGGTGTGTTTAATATCAAGGAATACATTTTTGAGTAAAAGTATTAAAAGATAAGAGACAGACAGATCAGGCATCTATGAAAAACAAATAGAACTTGCAAAATGAAACACCTCATCAATTAGATTTAATTCTCGGTGGATGGGTTAAATTGAAGTTTTGAAGAAACCTGAACAGAAGGCAGGTGAAATGGAAGGTAAATCTCCATAGATTGTTTGAAATTCAACACAGAGAAATTCGGGTATGAGGAGTATGAAGATTAGGAGGAAGAGGGGATCACGTGAGCAAGTCTATCTGCATCTACCATCTTTTTTTTTTTTTTTTTTTATGATAGTCACAGAGAGAGAGAGAGAGGCAGAGACACAGGCAGAGGGAGAAGCAGGCTCCATGCACCGGGAGCCCGATGTGGGATTCGATCCCGGGTCTCCAGGATCGCGCCCTGGGCCAAAGGCAGGCGCCAAACCGCTGCGCCACCCAGGGATCCTGTCTATCTGCATCTAAACAGGACTTCTAGAAAAGGAAGGAGGGAGAGAAGGAGGGAGGGAGGAGGAAGGAAGGAGGAAGGAGGAAGGAAGGAAAAAGGGGGAAGGGGAAGGAGGGAGGGAAGAAGGAAGGGAGAGAAGGAAGGAATGAGGAAGGAGGAAGAGAGGGAAGCAAGTGGAAAAAAGATGTTGAACATAATGATGAAGAATTTTCCAGAATTAATTAAAGCCATGAATCATCCTATACTGAGAGCCTGAGAAACCCCAGTCCAGATAACACAGTAAATGGGCCTGGAGCCCCGTCAGTGGAGAGCCACGAAGTCCGACGGCGCGGGAGGTGTGGGATCGCCCAGACTACCTGCAGGCAGGTGCCCGAGAGCAGCTCGGGGCCCACGGGTGACGGACCAACACGCAGCGGGGTCCCAGCTGCCAGGAGCCACCGCGTGTTCACCCGCGGAGCTCGGTCAACAGTGAGGATGAGACACGCTTCCAGGTAATTCCACCTGAGAAAGAGTGTCCCGCGGAAGACTCTCTAGCGTGTTCCTTCAGGGAGAAGGACGGGGTGGTGAGGCAGCCGAGGCTGCGGGGATCCCCACAAACACGGATTGTGGGGAACGTGTGTGACTTTGGGAGCAGCAAGATTGGGGTGCTGTTGGCGCATCACGTAAACAGGCCCGAAAGGCACCTGCTCGTGGGCAAAGGCGCCGCTCACCTGCAGGATGTAAGGCTCCTCTTCCCAGATGCTGCGAGGGAGCCTGACGCAGGACCCATGACACAGGACCCGACAAGATGCAAATGCCCCACGGGCTCCCCCCCACCTCCCCCACCCCTCCCCCGAGGATGCAAAGTGCCTTCCTGGGGGAGAGCCTGCAAGGAGGTGATTGTGGCAACGCTGATGCTCACCTTCATCAGCTTTGGGATCTCCTCAGCCTCCCTGTGGGCGATGCGGCTGCTTCCCCCGACCCCACGACGGTTCCCGTGGGAGCGCTGAGGGGCCTTCAGCCTCGCCCGCTTCTCCAAGCTCCACAGGCCGCAGAGCACCTTCCCCAATCACACCCTTTGAGTTGCTTCTCGTGGAAATCACTCGGAGGGAGCACCTTGGCTGCAAGACCACCCCCCGTCCTTCGTCCGGAACCCGTGGCTCTCCCTGCGACGCCCTGGTCTTCCCAGCCTCGACTCCCAGCTCCTGCTAGGCTCCCACGTGCAGCTCCTTTCCCGCATGTGTGCACCCGCACGCCCACCCACGCACAGGGTGATGGTCCTGGAGCCTCCATCCCTGATCTCCTGTCCACGACCTGTGTCTCTGTGCGTGGCCTCGTGCCCTGGAAAGCCCATCACGCTCTGCAAAGCCTCCCACGCCCACGCTGTCCCTTCTCCCTCTGGGCTGTCTACTTGCTCTGACGTCCTCATGCCCTGCAAGTGACTTGACGGCCAGCTTTGTATCATGGGCATCAGGCGGAACACATGAACGAACAAATGAAAGGTTCGTTTGCTGTAGGGAGGACAGCAATCGGGCCGAAGTACCCGGGAGCGGGCCTGGGGTCGACAATTGGAACACGTAACCGTGCTCACGTTTCCCCTTACGTTACAAAGCTCCCCACGTGCTGAAAAAGGGATCTCGCTTCTTAATTGGAGTTCTTCGTGCTTCTTGGCTCCTTTGTCATCCAAGATTAATATTTATCTGAATAATTATTTTCAAATAAGATAAAAAGCAATAGTTCAAGCCTGAGCCTTCCAGACACGTGCAGGAAATTCTGCAGGTTTTTGAAGCCATTCATCAAACCCACGCTGGCTTGAGGTGAGTGGGAGGAGTTCCCGAGCTGGACTCATCCACTGGCTCGCCATGGTCCACGCGTCCTCGTGCTCGGTGAGTAAGAGAACGGGGGTGGGGGGACTCAGAGTCGCTGGATGCCTAGTGGACGTGGGGGCTCCCGGGGACGGTTTGTAGGATGACATCTCAGGACATGCCCACCACCAGGAAGTCCAGCTTTCATGGTTTTGGCCTGGAAAATTCTTTGTAATGTGTGAATTTGAGAAGATCCTACTCCCGCCCAACACCTCCGAGGAAAGCCTTTCTTCCCTCTTGGCCCACGTTCAAAGCAGTGACCCTTCATTTGATGTTTAATGGCTCTAAATGGGTTTGTTCATTAGGGCCGGGCTGATTGAACCTTTTGCTGGTTTGGAGGAACGTGCCCTTTGCCGATTTGGCACCTAACCCGCATCAGGGCTTCTTGTAAATATCATTAAGTGTGTGTCCCCGTGTCGACTTCTCCGTGGATTGCGCATAATTGCACAGTTAACAGCGTATTTTTCACCTTGCGGAGAAGTACCGGCATGCACGTTCTAAGATTTTTAAGGATATATATATATATTTTTAAGATACAAACACTCGCTTGGAAGAATGTTCCATATTAGGAGACTAGCCAAGAAGACCTCATCTCTGGGGAGGTGTTTGAAACCCAAGTTCAGTAATGAGTTTCAAGTTCAAAGTTGGGCGACTCTTCTTCTCGCTAACGGTGTTGTGCAGCCCCAGGCTCTGCAGGTGGCTGCTACGGCCCCGCTGAACTGGAAGCACCTGTTCCCTTATGAGAGTGTCATCCGTCAGCCCCAACTCCACTTGGGGTGAGTCCATTAGTGTGGGCAGAGATGATTAAGACCACAATAAATCCAGTCATCATCACCCCTGCTCCAGAGGGGGCTAGGGGTGCAGCGGAGGAGACAGGGGGGCGGGAGGGGGTCACACCCATCTCCTCATCCCTGAGAAATATTGATCCGTGTTCAGGGAGGCCTCTAAGGAAGCTCACTTGGTCAGGACAAGCAGCCCTGTGAGAACACACATACATGTCATTTACTGTAATTTGTCGTTTTTCAAATAGGCTCCCGTCTGGGATGGAAATAGCAGCGTCCAAACGATTTCCCCCATGGTGGAGGCAGGGGAGTGGGGATCATCATCAAAGAACCGGGATTCTGGCCCAGAAATTGCCACTTCCTGCCATCGTGTGCCCAAGCACTTCATCGCAGAGTCTCGCTTTGCAGAACGGCTCCAAGTGAAGGCCACCTGCTTGCCGCGTCCTCGCCCGATGGAGAGAGATCGCCTCTCCCGGAGTCTCCTGGTAGGAGCCCCGATCCTGGGCATGGGGCCCCCTCTCATGACCTGATCACCTCCCACGCCGTCACATCAGGGGCACAGCACCCCGTGGATGAGCATCCCTGTTCTGGGAGTCTTGTGGGTCTGGGTTGTGTGGTCTCTGTCCCAAACGCCTCCCCTCCCTGGTTCCGTTCCTCGCATGGCCTTCCTGGTGACTCCTCCAGGGCTTCACCCCCTTTGCTGGTGCCCGTAAAGATCTGACCCCTGTTTCCACAACCAAACCCTCACGTTGCGGTCGTTGTGCACCCATTGCTTATCTCCAGGGCTTTACGAGCCGTAGGTGAGAAAGGACGGTGGCCTGTGTTTGCGTCCCCAACCAGACAGCTGACTGGCTCCCTTAGGGTCCAGGTGAAAACAATCCCAGGTGTAGGATGGGGCAGGGCCCATGTGAACCAGGCAGGTCTGCGTCTTGGGAAGATGGTCCTCTAGTCATCAGAGGGCATGCACGTGGGAGGAGGGGCCACACACCAGGGGTGACTTGTGGGCCTCGCTAGCACATACGCATTGTCCCATCCACTCCAGGTGACAGCTGCATCATCCAAAGGACACTGACGCTTGGTCCAGGAAAGCTCCTGGGTGTAGACTCTGCAGCTGGTTAGGAGGTGGTAGAGGGGAGCCATACGCTCAGGATGTGTCCACAGCACTGCGAGCTTGGCTGGTGTCCCACTCCATCCTCATCACAGCTCCCGGACGAGACCCTAACATTCCACTTCACACGTGCAGATGCTGGGGCTCCAGGGTGTGGTGGTGGCTGCCGTGGGCGGAGCCAGTTCCGTCTGGGTCCCCAGCCTCAGACCCCGCTGCCTTGGCTGCTGATGCCATGTGGCGGGGCTGAAGTGTGCGGCTGGCGTGTCACAGAGCTTCTGTGATGGGAAGCAGTCCCCACACCACCCCCGGCCCTCAGCAGTCCCTTCATCTCTGTCCCTGCCCCACGCAGCATGGGGTATGCCCACCCTCGCACGGCTCCATCCTCCACCCTGGACGCCTCCGTCGGTGAGGTTGGCTTTGCCGAGATAGATCTCCTTTCATGTAAAATTTAGGAAGTCTTAGCAGGGAGGGAGGGTTGACCTTTCAAACACGCATGAGCGGGCTGAGTGATGTTAAATCAGGATGAGCGCTATCTGGAGCGGAGACTCCCGTTCCCGTCACCAGATGCCCCAGGGCTGAGCTGGTGTCCACACTGCCTGAAACACCAGCAGGGGGCTCAGGGGCCCTTCCTCCCTTTAAGGCCATCCAGGGTGGCTCTGTCTTAGGCTGCTTTCTGTCCCCTGGGTGACATCTGTGGGGGGGGGGGGTGGCCCCCGAGTGACGTGTCCCTTTAGAGAGAACCCCTAAGTCAATCTAAAATAAGTAGCTCTGGTTTTTCCAGACCAAGGAAGAGACACAAAGGGCATTGCTCTGCCTTAAAGTCTTCCGAATGGCGCCAGGCAGGAGCGTGCACTCTGTATAACACGGGCCTCACTCACGCCGTTGACCGTGACACCTGCTGAGCAGCCTCCATGTCCTGCCCGGGGCTCAGGTGGACGCAGGGAGGGAGCTGCCGTGAGTTCCAGGAACACCAGAGAGCCTCTTCTCCACCTGCTCCCTACGCGTCTGAAATGAGATGCCGGCCGTGGTAGGTCCTCGAAAAACCCCGTCTGTCCTTGTGGGTGGCCTCCGTCCTGTGCGGCTCAGGGCCTGTCATGCGTGGGGCAGGCACGGACATCCATGACACAGCCCGATGTCACCCGCGAAGGCCAGGATGGGGGATGGCCTCAGTGCAGGGTCCTCCTCGGTCCTCGACTGCTTCACCGGGAAGGCCGGCTGAGGGGGCCGAGGGTGATGGAGGAGCTCACCCTTTCCAGGCTTTTCTGTCTTAATCAGCGTGTGGGGCTGGGACGGAGCAGGGAGGCACCAGAGCATCCTCATCCTCCCGCCCCGTCTGTGCGTCCAAGGTGCTCCACCCCTGGCCTCCGATGTGCCTGGAGACCCAGGGGCTGTGGCTGGGGGCCCCACGCCTCCTCCCCACCCTCAGCACCAAATCCCCATCCCAGACCCCGGTGCTGGAGCGGGACAAGCTGACAGATTTGCCTCCAGTCCACGGGTGATCGACATAGACGTTCCCTGCAGTATCCTGACCCAACTGGGCAGCAGATTTTGCTGATTTTTGCTAAAAATCTGTCCCCCTGCACCCCCACCCTCAGCACCGCAGCTGTGCTCCCCGCAGGCACCGCCTGTCCCCTCCCGGGCCATACAGCCCCCCGACCTCTCCCTCTAGGACGGGGTCTGGCATCCACGGGCCGGGAGGACGCCCGCGTCTCTTCCCGCAGCTGAGATGGAAGTCAGGGTTGGTTTGGGACTCGCAGGACAGCCAGGGGTCCCCTGGGAGCACAGATAAGGAAGTGCACGGGTGCTCGGGGTCAGCAAGGCAGCGTCCCCACCCTAGCTTAAGGCCAGGTCCCCAGGGGACTCCAGGCTGTCCTGCGCTCAGAGCAGGAAGCCTTGGATCATGTCAGGACGAGTCCCGCTGCCTCCGAACCTCTCCGTCCAGCTGCGGGGTCACCTTCTCCCGGGACCTGGCCCAGGGGGTGCACGGTCCCCAGAGGAAAACCACCCGCGGGGTCAGCCAGGACCCCGTGTCCTCCTCATGTGGCTCCCCGCGGGGGCGCTGGGACCTGGGGGCTGACGACCGGGGCTGCGGGGAGGGACCGGCCCCCCAGGGGCCTTCAGAGGCTGCCAAGGGATCGGTGTGCACAGCCTGCAGCTCCCGGCGGGCTCCAGAGGGAACGACGGCACGGCCCCACCGCCAACAGGAGTGTGCGTGCGTGCACACACCCAACCCACTGGCACACATTCACACATACACCTACCTGTGCACACGCACCCACACATTCATACACACTCACACCTACCCCTGCATGCACACTCACATTCATAAACACTCACATCTACCCATGCACACACCCTCACACACTGGCACACATTCACACACGCACCTACCCATGCATGCACACTCACACATTCATACACACACCTACCCACGCATGCATACTCACATTCATACACACTCACGCCTACCCATGCACACACACATTCATGCACACTTATACTTACCCGTGCATGCAGGCACACTCACACAGGCACTCTCACATACACAAACCCATGCACTTACACATTTATATACACAGTCACATGCGCACATATTCGTACATACAAACCCACTCACATACACATACACACTCACACCCATGCATTTGCATACTGACATACATGCACACTCACAAGTCACAGTCACACACATGCACACACACACTCTCATACACACACACTCATACTCACATGAACATACAGACACATTCACTCTCACACCTACTCTCACACATGCTCACTCACACCCACTCACTTGCACGTGCACATACCCTTGCACTTACACACTCACATACACTCCCAGATGCACGTATTCACACACATACACACCCGTGCAGTCATCCTCACACAGCCACTCACACTCCTCCTATCACACACTCACACACACCCACACTCACTCTCCCCCCAGAGCCTCTCCTCTGGGTCACTGCCAAACTAGAATGCGCTTCCTGGATCGCTCCGTGGAGACATGACACCCTGACCCTGGCAGGGCCATGGTGACCGCACGTGAGGCCGGGTGTCCCCCCCTCCCCAGCTTTGCCCTGCTGCTCGTTGACCTTGGACACGTCCACTAAGCTCTGTGGCCCTGAGGTTCCCCAAGGAGGCTGGTTGGGTGAGGACTTCTCAGTCTCTGTCTAGCTGGCTTCTTGTGACCCTCCACCTGCACGGAGAGCACCCCAGGGTGGGGGTTGTCTCCTCAGACCCCTGGGCTGCCTCTACCATGTGGCCTGAGGGGAAGGCTCCAGGAGATTCCCTCCTCAGTGCCTGGGTCTACACAGGGAAGGAGGAGCCCACCGACCAGCACTCTGGTCAGGCTGCCACCCCCGCCTCGACTGTGCCTCACTCAGGGTTTCCCATCTCCTCCCGCCTCTCACTTCTCCCCTTGCCACCCATCCTCCAGGCCACCACTGCCCAGTAAGTCTTCTATGGTTGCCTCTGTCCTGGAAGGGCCCTGGCTCGACCCTCACTGCGTCCTTTGTGACCCCTTTGCTGGGGGCAGGTGCCCACTCAGCCTACTTCCTTCCCTTGACTCACAGAAGGAAACTCCGTCTTGTGCATCCCTGGCCAGTCCAGGGCTCATCAGTGGACAAGCCCACAGGAGACCCAGGTGCTGCGGTCCAGGACGGGGCCGGCCCCAGGGATGGGGACAGGAGCCCATCAGGCTGCAGGCCCCTGAGCCGGCGCTCAAGGTGGAGGAGCGACAGCTCAGTACGGACTCCTCATCGCCGTTCAGAGGACAGCTATACCATTGTTCCGGGCCTAGGGTTTATTATATTTTTGTTTTTTTTTTAATTTAAGTTTGAAGGAGAGTTTGATATGTGTATATTTTGTGCTTACTTATTATTTAGTTTTTCTTTTTTCCTCTTGGGATCATACAGTGAAAGCATTTAAATTCATCTTTCAGGAGATAAAAGAAGCCAAACATCTTTCATCCACTTTATGCATTTTTACTAATTTTTTTTTTATAACATTTTGTACTGGCATCCTGAAGGGTGCAATTTCATGAGTCAGGAGAATAAATAACAGATAAAAATAAATGTAGTTCTCAGCAAAGGTGTGAGCTTTCCTTAGGGGTAAAAAAAAAAAAAAATGCACTGAAGAGACAGCGCGGCCTCAGGACAGCACCCAGCACCGAGCAGGGTGGCCCTGGGATGGCGCATGGAGTCTGCGGCCTTCCAGAAGAAGCGCTGCATCCCTAGAGGAATGGGTTCCCCATTTTACCATCTGAGATGTGGTTTTGGAAGCTCCTCCAGACACTGGGGAGCCACAGGGCTCTAGGCCGACGAAGGTGACGAAGGTGACGATGGCGGCTGGGCCAAGGGAAGCATTTCTTGTGTTTCCCACGTGTGGATAATGTCATGAGCCTCTACGTACATCGTCCACTCCTATCTTCCTCATCACGGGCCAACACGTGACACGGGACACAGGCGTCCCTCCCTTAGAGCATCACTGGAGGAGGACATGCACGTGCACACACTTGCGGGGGCCAGCGTGCCAGCAGCAGCAGCAGCCCCCGTGAGGCTCGCTCCTCTAGTGGCCCCAGAGAGGCTCCGGGCCTGAGCTCGGACAGCCCAGAACACCAGGAGGTGCTCCTAAGTGAGAAGGAGGCAGGCCCCGGGGGACGCTGCACCGTGGGCCCTGCTCGGTGCGGCCCCGGAACAGCAGGAAAGCATGTCCAAGTCGGGGCACTCAGAGTCTGCGCTACGACAGCCTCACGCGGCCTCCCAGGCCCTTCCGGAGGGCTGCGCCCCGTAGATGCGCCTGCCGCTGAGGGAGCAGGTGCGGTTCTCACTAGTGACTCGGCACCACATGGTCCGCGTCCTCCCTGCCCACGTCCACTGACTCCACCTGCAGGCTGGGGCCTCGAGGGTGGGGGGAGGGGTCGGACTCTCTCAGTTTTCCTGGGTTTGGGGTCATGGATCCTGAACTGGATCATGGGGTCCAGACCCGGCTCTCCCAGAATCTCACCGGAGGTGCCTCCAAGCGCAGCCTCAAAGCTGGGCCTCTGGCCTCAGGAGCAGACTCCCTGTGGCTCCCAGGACCCCTGGGTGGAATGGTGGAGGCCCGGGGGGTCCAGCAGGCTGGTGGGGTGCAGGAGATCAGCCCAGGACCCGGGGCTGCTGAGAGGACACAGGAGGGGGGCAGGAGGGATCCCCAGGCTGATTGGGGGCAACCGCGTGGGCACCAGGTGAGGCTGAGCTCTGTGGAGGTTCATGGTCCCCACGGGCTCCTCCTCGTCAGGGACAACCCACGCCTGACAGCGCCGTGGTGCCTTTTTGAGTGCAGGCTGAAAATAGAAGTCACCGAATAAGGTAAAAGCAGACTTTGCATTCCTGCAATCCCGGAGATGGCTTGCGGGAGTGAAGCCCGCGCTCCCCGGTAGTGACACCACGAGGAAACAACCTGCTCCACAAGGAGCATGAGGCCTGCGGCCAGGCCCACACCTGCGTCCAAGGCTGGCCAGGGTCCTGGGGGAGGTGCCAGGCAGGAGCTGCAGCACCGTGTGTGTGTGTGTGTGTGTGTGTGTGTGTGTGTGTGTGTGTAGGGCGCTTTATGAGGTTATGGGATCCCCGGCATCACAAGAAGCATCATGGGGACCAGGACTGCAGACACAGGCAGGTGTAGGCAGGTGGGGGGGCAGCAGTACTGAGGGGTCCCTGTACTGGTAAGGGGGGTGATCTGAGGACCCCCAAGGTGCAGCAGAGGTCTGCGATGGCCCCTTGAACCTGGGGGCAGCAGGGTAAGGACCCGGGGGCTCGCGTAACTGATGGAGGTGCGGTGGGAGGAGGGGATCCTCAGAAGAGCAGAGGACCAGCCTCGCTTGCAGGGACACATCAAAGGTTGGCAGGCCCAGAAAGTGAAGCCCCACCTGCGGAGCTCCCCCAGGACAGCGGCCGTCTAGACACGAGGTGTTAGGGGCATGAGGCTGGGCCTGACTCTGCTGAGCCAGGAGGACCGGGGTCTGGGCGAGCTCCCTACTCCCACCCAGGGGGAGCATCCGGGGAAGAGGGTGGTGCTGCTGGGGGGACGTTCCCGAACTGACCCACTGGGGGCCCATCGTGACGGGGCTGTAGCCCCAACATTGCACAAAGGTACACACCCAACCCTTGTGCACATCCACCCTTCCAGAACCAGTGTCCACAGCCTGAGAGGTGAGCGGCCACAGTCATGGGAGAGGACACACGTCACACAGTCGTTCCTTCCCACTCAGCTCTTGATCTGGAGACGGGGTGGACTGGAGGCTCCTCTTACCCTGGGAGTCCTCGGCCATCTGCTGAGCCCCCTGGAGCCCCTGCTCCACGCCTGCGAGAATGGGGTGCTCCCTCCCTCTGGTGCCACCACCAAAGGGTCTCAGGCCCGGGGTGCTCAGTGCGCGGCACACAGGGCCGCGGGAGGACCTTCCCTACCCCTGTATGTAGATGGCATGAGGCTCCCCCAGAAGCCCTGACCGTCCCCGCCTGGACCCCTGTCCCTATCCTGACTTCCAGGCTGCATCAGTTTTGGGGGTTATGCGTTCCTGCCGATGCCACGTGTTCATCCAGCTGTGAGGATAAAACAACCTCCCTTACCAGGGTTTTTACCTGTTTGCTTTTGAATTTGCTCTTTGATTGGAATGAGGCAATGAACCTCCGTTAGCAGGTGCCTGGACTCTTGGCATGAGCTGTGTCCCTCCACCCAGAGCAGGATTTCCAGGTACTCGTGGAAGGCAGGAGGCTCCCGGAGGCGGAGTGCACTCCCTGTGGACGTGCGCTCCCACCCTGCTGTGCGCAGGTCTGAGAACCCACAGGACACACACGGGAAAGTGCATCTCCCTCGGTGGGTGGCAGGTGAGGAAGCGGTGGCCACCGCCTTTGCCAGCGAGGGTGAGGCCCAGAGCTGGGAACTCGGCAGTACTTGCGGTCCGAGGCGCCTGTTTGGAGGGCCCTGTGCCCACGCCCCGCTGCAGCTCCTGCAGGTGCCTGGCAGGGGTGGGCTTTCTGTGGAGACCCCGATGCCACAGCGGCGCGGGCCTGTGGGTGGTTTCCAGGGGAACGTGCCCCCCAGCCTGGCGGGCCTCCCGGCAGCGCCCCACCAGCACCAGCCACTGCTCCAAAGAGCTGGGGTCATCCCCGCAGGGGCCTGCAGGCTGGAGAGGTGGAGGCAGGGGCTTTGCTGAGGGGGCTGAGGCTCAGCCTGGCACAGCGGCCGCCCTGGGGAAGCCGGGAGCACCCTGGCACCGGCTCCAGCACAAACATCCTCGTCCCAGGTGCTGCCCGTGGATGTGGGACCCTGTCCTGAGTGGACATGCTTCGGCTTGGACGTGGCAGGGTGTCGGGGCTGTCGGAAAAACCCAGTGCCAGGAGTGCGGACTGTGGCCTTTACAGATGGGCGCTGCCATCGGGGAGGAGGGCCGGGCCCTCAGATGCTCGCGCAGGGTAGTCAGCCTGGCCTGGGTGCGGCCCCGGTGCCCGGCTCTCCTCCTGCCGCCTGGTCTCTCGGGGGGTGGGGGGGGTGAGGGGTGGGTGCTGTGCTGCAGGGACAGGGCCGTCAGCTTCAGCTCAGGCGGGTGGACGGAGCCTCCATGGGGACGAACACCCAGGCAGGTGACCTGCCCCTACCTTCCCTTCCCAAGGTCCTTCGGTGGCCGAGCAGCAGACCCGGGCCGGGCGCCCCTTCAGTGCCGCCCTCCCCTCCCACGCAGCCCACCTCTGGCCTCCTGAGGAGCCGCGTCTCCTGGGGCACGAGGCTGACACGGCACGGGGTTCCCCAGGGACTGTGCACTCTTGCTCTCCTCCCCGCCCCAGTACAGACCTCCCAGCCTGGAATCTGGGTGCAGCGTGCATGGTGTGCCCATGTATGCCTGACACACTCGGGTGTCACACTCCCCATGCAGCACCGACCCTGGCCTGCCGTCTCCTGCGCTCCGGCCACCCTGCACCCCATCTACCCTGGCCCCGGCTCACCATGGAAAGTCCTGGAGTGCCAAGCCGGTTGCTGGGGGCCTGGGGGCCGGGACTACAGGCCTCCCTGCCCCGTCCACTCTGCTCCGCCAGCCCTGGCCCTTGACTTCCTGCCAGCCCGGGTCCGGGGGGAGCCGGTTCTGGCCCAGGTCCCACGTCCCCACCCTTGGCTCTCCCCCATTTCCGTCTCTGCCCCTGCCCTCAGGCGAGGGACCCACTCTGCTCCGCGTGGTTCAGCCTTTGCTCTTTTCCCCATGGCTGGCCCTCACCCGTGCTGCAGGGCCGCGTGTCCTCAGCAGGCCAGCCCTGGAGGGTCCCCCAGCCCGGGGCTCGTCCCTGTGAGCTCCCAGGAGGCTGGTCATCTGTGGGGAGCTCCCCGCCGAGGGGCCAGCAGGACCATTTCCTGCATCCGCCCCCATGGCCAGGATGCCTCCTGCTGCAGGACACTTAGATTTTCACGATGTAGCTCAGTCGGTTCACCTCTTCAGGGTGATTTCACGTGAACGCGTGGGGTGGGGGGTGGGGGGTCGGTCCGGGAGGCCCGGGCAGGCTGAGGAGGCTGCGGACTGTGAGCTGTCCTCGCCCGGTGAGCAGCAGGGAGCGGGCGGGACACAGCTAGCAGTGGGGAGGGGAGGTGGGTCCCCCAGAGGCTGTGGGGCAGCAGAGCTCTGGTGGCTCTCCCTCCCGGAGGACAGCAGGACCTGCCTCTCGGGACAGACACACGGGGGAGGGGTCCCCAGGGCAGGGGCTCACCCCTCAACCCCGTCCGGCCTCCACCTCCTCTCCAAGGAGACATCCTGGTGCCCCGCCCGCTGCCTTCCACGCATGCGTGGCGCCCACGACGCGCCATCCCCACCTGCTCCCTTCCACGCGTGCTCGGGGCCCACGACGCGCCATCACACGTATCCTCTTCATTTGAACCGACACCGGCGTGCTCTGCCCATCGTTCCCCGCCCCACTCAGGGTTTATTGGAGAGATTTTCCTTTTCAATAAATACGATGCTTTATTTATTTATTTATTTATTTATTTATTTATTTATTTATTTTTACGATGCTCTTTTTAAATCTTTTTTTTTTTCTTTTTAATTAATGATGTGGCGTTGCAGCGTAGGATGGCGGACAGCCCCGGCTAGCGGGCCTCCCCAGGGACCCAGGCTTCTCCCTGCGCTCCCCGTGGTCGTGGGCTCCCTCGCGGAGGTGGGGCCGTTGCAGGATCGATGCCCACGCAGAACTGCTGAGTCGCAGGTCAGACCTCAGCACTCGCAAGTGTTGGGGGGCCTGGCTGTGACCCCCCTCCGTGACGCGGGACCCCCTCCTGTGAGGTGCCCGCGGGCTCACACGCCAGCGGTGCCTGTGGGTCTGGGTTTTCATTTGTTTCTATTTTTCTAGTTCAAAACAGTAAGGCCCTAATTGATTAGTGGATAATCGGGAGGCTTTCCATTTGCTTAACTGACATCCTTTTTTGGCCAAATCTGTATTCGTGTCTTTTAATTACCCTTCTATTGAATGGTTAGTAGTTTTCTTGGTGATTTGATGACTATCATTACATTTTATGAAAATCGCCCCTTCGTAATAAGAGTCCTACCTACGCCTATGTTTCTGCAGAGACCTAACACAGGGATCCATAGTTTACACCCTCCGTCTACTGGCTTTCTTCAAATTGTGCTTTTTTCCATGCTATTTAAAATATCAAAAAATTTACTAGAATTCATTTTTTCTCTTTTAGTTTTTGGTTTTAGAAAAGACTTCCTTACTCTAAAATTATTTCAAAAAACTTCCCGTTCGCCTTAAAATACTTGTGGTAGATCAGATTACATAGAAGTGTTGATGTGGAGGCCCCTGGGCCAGACACTGCCTGAGGGAACCATGGGTGACTCAGGGCCTGAGGGAGGAGCAGGGAGGAGAGGGGAGGAGTCGGGAGGGGAAGAGAGGGGAGGAGCGGGGAGCAGGGAGCAGAGAGACAGGAGGGGCGGGGCGATTCCCGCAGCCCCGTCCCCCCGCGGCCAGGCTGGGGTCCCCAGGGAGGCCGGGGCGAGCCCTGTGACCCGGGCAGGAGCCCCCTTGCCTGCGGCGCCTCCTCGGAGTGTGGCTGTGACCTCGCCCCACCACCCGCCACCCGCCGAGCCCCCACGCGCTGAGCCTTGAGCGAGGGGCAAACCGAGGTCCTCATCACGTTTCAATGAAGCCGCAGCGTCGTGTGGGCGCTGACCGCCTCCCCCGTGTTTTTTCTCCCCAATTTTGAAATGATGCTTCCCTCGCACGTTAAGTGCCCGCGTGTGCTCGGGCGGCTCCCCACGGTGCCTCATCTTCAGGTGCCGCAGCCCCTAAGTAACGCAGATTCCGGCTCTGCCCTCTTTCTTGCTGGTTTATGAGGATAGTTCCACTGGAGATCACGCGCACACCTGTGCACACGCATGCACACCTGCATGCACGCGCACGCGGGAGGTACAAATACGCAAATGTACCAGAAGCCGTGTGTGCACCAGCGAGGTCCCCTCAGCTCACAGGTGTGCTGGGTCGCGACGTGCGAAGCCTGGATGTGTCTACGCTGCCTCTCTAAGGCCATATATGACTTTCCATTTGTTCCAAGATTTGGGGTGGATTCCTTAGAACTGCTTAATGCTCCCTCTTCTTTACATAATATTGTACATTTCTATTTTGGTTTATTCGCACACACTTTTATGATTTTATGTTCCCAATATAAATAGAATATTTTCTTTAATTGTATCTGTCTATACTTTTGAGATACGAATTTTTGACATGTCAAAATGATCCGTCTTAGCACACCCACGTAGACATAGGAAAGACTTTGGAAAGTCATGAGTGAAATTACAGGAACGAGAGAGCAGACATAAAATTATGGAAAGACAGAAATAGAAGGCGGGCTGGTGGGGACGTCAGTGGGGGAGACTCCGTCTGCAGGGACGGAGAGACCAGAATTCCTGGCGGCAGAGGCACATCGAAGAGCAAGGACATCATCACAGGAGCCGCAGGGAGTGGGGTGGGTGTGAGCGGTGGCTCCGGGGATGTCCGTGTCACCCCCCACCCCTGCGGACTAGCCTGTCCCCAGTGTGCGGGCCATCCTCCCACCGGCTCTGAGAAGCAGGCGCACCCCATCAGCGGTGAGCCACTTGCTTCCCCCGGACTTCGTCTTGAAAAAGACAGAACAGGGGACCCCTGGGTGGCTCAGCAGTTTGGCACCTGCCTTGGGCCTGGGGCTTGACCCCAGGGTCCCAGGATCGAGTCCCACATCAGGCTCCCTGCATGGAGCCTGCTTCTCCCTCTGCCTGGGCTCTGCCTCTCTGTCTCTGTGTCTCATTAATAAATAAATAAAATCTTTAAAAAAAAATAAAAAAGAAAAAGAACAACTGGGAAGCCAGCTCCCGACGGCCTCGGCTCAAGCTGGAAGGCGGAGGTGACACAGAGGGTGCAGGAGAGGGAGAAAACGGGGAATTCAGAGCAGGACTGTCGGAGGGAAAGCTGCGGCCGCCGCACAGGGTTTTGGAGACAGCACGGGGAGGCCCGCGCCAGGCCGCGCGTGGACCGCAGGTGCCCGCATCTCCGAAGCGTGCACAGAGAAATGTGCAGAACAAGGCAGGGACCGTGGCCTCGCAAGGAAAGCTTCCAGAAGAGTAACGCTGAGGCCTCACTACTCAAGGTTCGGGCACAGGCTCTAGAAGAGGGAAAAGCGAAGGCAGACTGGACGGAACAGCAGGGCTTTGTGTGCCCAGCACAGTCTCACCTGAGGACGTGGGAGACCTGCTTGGTGCAGGGAGACGTCCAGATGTGTGTCCTACAAAAATAACTCGAAAAGCAACATCCGAGGGCAGACGAAACCGTGTTTGAAGGGTTTTGTGAACCGCAAGGCACCACTGGCGGGGTCAGGAGGCACATCTGTGATTGCGCAACGGGCTCTGTCCGTCCCCGGCGTCCCCGCCTCTGATCTCGGTCCTGTGACCCACCGCTCCTGAGGGTGGTGAGGACAGAAAGGCCATCGTGGCCGCAGTCGCAGTTTCAGGAAGAGTGGCGTCCTCGCGTGGTCAGGATAGAGGGCCTGACAGCCTGTGTGCCCGGGAGGGATGAAGCTTTCACAGCAGTGAAGCACCTTTCTGGGTCGCGGACATGACGGCATCCTCCCTACACTGATGTCCTGAAAATCCTGTTTGTCTCCTTTTGTTTCCGTTTCCTCAAGGTGCAGAACGATTTTTAAAAATTTTAATTTATTTAAAAAATCATATTTATTTATTCATGAGAGACCTAGAGAAAGAGGCAGAGATGCAGGCAGAGAGAGAAGCAGGCTCCCTGCGGGGACCCCGATGTGGGACTTGATCCTGGGACCCCGGGGTCACAACCTGAGCTGAAGGCAGATGCTCAACCACTGAGCAACCCTGGGGTCCCCTACAGAATGACTTTAAACTTAATTGTCCCTTTCGTAGAGAATGTGGGTCTGTTGTCATAGCATGGGGCTGTGGGGTGCGTGACTCAGACGGCGAGCCTGCCCTGCCCCTCCACCTCTACTCCCCCCCACCCACCCCAAGTTTACCCCAGGGCAGCTCGTGTCCCCCCTCCGGGCTCTCACTTTGTTTCTCTCTGTCTGAATTTCTGAGTCATATTGCCATGCGGCTCTAGCTCGGTGTTTTGGTCCATGGGTGACAACAGAGCATCCCCGCGCGCCCTCACCCCAGCACGTGCACACGTCCGTCTTCCTCCATCCCGTGATCCTGGCCACACGGCGGCGTGGGGCCAGTTGGCGCTCTGCATACTTCACTACCATCACGAAGCTACTGCAGGGCGCCGTGCTCGCCTCGCCTGTTGGCGGTGGCTTGTCTGCCTCGGAGTGGATGTCTCCTTTTGTTGCTTCACATATGACCTCGAACCCCCAGCAGACCCCTCAGATAACGGGGAAGACAAGCGCCACGATGTCACAGCAGATGCACCAGCGCATCGCTAGGATTCATTCTGGGCCCCTCCCCATGCACCCCTCCCGGGAGGCCCAGTGTCACCTGAGGCTTCTCTGACTTGCTCTTATGCTCGTCTCTATTCTCCTGTGGATTACCCCCTTGTTCTCTTGGAGCTCCTCCTGGGAAAAATAAGGAGTTGCTCTGTCATCCAGCAAATATTTATTGAAACTGTAGTAGGAAATGAGCAGTGTTCTGGGGGCCAAGCATATGTATTTATTTATTTAGTTTTATTTTTTTGTAAGATTTTATTTATTCCTGAGAGACACAGAAAGAGAGGCAGAGACACAGGCAGAGGGAGAAACAGGCTCTCTGAGGGGAGCCTGATGTGGGACTCGATCCTGGGACCCTGGGGTCACGCCCTGGGCTGAAGGTAGACGCTCCACTGCTGAGCCCGCCAGGCGTCCCAAGCATATGTATTTAAAAACAAATGTCATAAAGGTTCATAATGAAGCCAGCACCTGCACTCGCCACCCTTCTCAGGACACGGAGCGTGAGAGAGAACATTCCCCATGTGCTTCTTCCCCGTCCCAGCTCTAGCCCCGCCAAGGTGTCAACTAGTCTGAATTTGTTTTTACCATCCTCTCGATTACCTTCATCACTTTGCCGAATCAGTACACGTTCCTAAGTGATGGGTTGTGTGCAGGTGACACAGCAGCGGTGTCCTTCCGAGATCTTCTGTGATTTGCTCTGTCCCCCGAGAGGGACATGACTGCCATTGCCCGGGGTTCTTGCTCCACATGGCACAGAATCTTTCAGTAAACGGTGGATTCCTTCATCCCCTCATTGACACTTGGGCAGCTTCCAAATTTTACACGATTACAGTTTTTTGGTTGTTTTTGTTTGTTTGTTGTTTGTTTGTTTGTTTGTTTTGTCCAGGGGCATATCATTAGAGTGTTTTCACAGGGTTGTAGGTTATGAATGTGTTTGATCATTGGTTTTACAAAATGAAGCGTAATCATTTGTTCACTACTGACGTGTTTGACACGAGCAGAGCTGAGGTGAATCTACGGTTTCCTATATTTGTCTACAAATGTCAACTTCTTAAAAAAAAACGTAATTACCTTTGCTTCAAATGTATATTCAACCTAAATTCTCCTTTTCCTGGTTATTAATCGGGTGTCGTGTCGACTCACAGGCTGCTGTTGCGTGAAATGCTTATTGATACGTTCTGCTTCTTGGGGTTGTTTTCAAACTGTTGAGATTCAAAAAGACTTCTTTGGTTTCATATTTTGAATGTCGACAGCCACAGGAATTGCAAATATGTTTTGTGGGTTGAGTTGGCCCCCTCCTTTGCGGACTGTGATGAAAAGTTATTTTCTTTTTCCCGTTTGTACTGTCATTATTTTTAGTTTCTGGTTGAGGCGTCGCTGACATATAAGGCTGTGTAAGCCCCAGGTGCCTGTTTGCAGTTACTCACTTAAGAACACTCTTCCAAGTATTCTCTGATAGCTTTTCCTAAGCGTTTGAAGGGTGTCCTTCACGTCCACATGTCTAGAGCACCTGTGCACGCGGATCGACGCAGAGACCCGGTTATCTTACGGTTTCCAATGGTCACTGGTTGAGCTGGTGCAGCTCACTAAGCAGCGATTCTCTGTGCTCATCTGCAAAGTCTGCTCTTGCATGTCAGGTGGCCGCAGGCCCCGTGCGCTGACAACGGGCACCCGTATCGTGTACCTGGCTGGACATTAAATTCTAGTCTCTTGTTCTTTCTTTGGGAGGAATTTGTTTTCATCGTGGTGTGTGCTACTGTTGAAAAGTCTTATGCCAGGAGATTTCTTTCCCCTTTTAGAAGACTTACTCGTTTAGTGTGTGTTTTCAAAATTGTTTATTTTAAAATTCAGTGAATCTTATTACAGTGTGTTTCAGAACTAACTCTTCATCAGTTTTTCCATTTTTCCCCTGAAATATGAGGTGCCCTTTTAAAATGTAGATTAAAGACTCCTTTAATGTCTAAAATAATGTTTTGAATCACCTCCCTAAATGTTCTCAAAGACATTATTTCGATTCTTTTTTTGGAGTCACCACTTATCTGTATGTTGGGACGAGTCTTTTCTGCCTCCCACACCTGTGAGTTTTCTCTCTGTTTCTGAACTCTTTGGTTTTCATTTTTTTTGTCCTCCTCCTTCCCTAAACTATTTTTAGCCATTCTCATTCATTTATTTATTTAACGAATGCTTATTGAATTTTACTCTGTGTCAAGGGGCGTTCTATCAGCAAAGGTAGGGCAGCAAGCAGCCCTGCCAATATTCCTGCTTTTATGGTGATTAATCTTAACAAGGGAGGCAGACAATAAGCAACAAATGCATTATGCAAATTCAGGTCGATTAATTCCATTCAGACAAATGAAAGAGGGAGGACATGGAGGGTGATGGGGAATCTCTTTGGAAGGATGGTCGGGTCAAGCTTCTCTGAGATGCTAACAGGTAGCAAAACCCCAGGAACTGAGAACTGAGAAGATGTTGGGTATTGGACAAGGAACATGCACCGGGGGCTTGGGCAGGAACGGGCTGGGGCTACATGTGGAACCAAGCCAGGCTGCTGGTGTGGCTGGGGGTCATGATGTGAGGGCACGGATGCTAAGGCCGCTGTGAGGACACAATACCAGCACCGAGTATTTATTTTACATGAGTCCAAAATGCAGATATCCTATTTGAAGTATTCAAAAATCATTAAAAAAATGGAAACTAAATAATATACTTAAACACCAGAAATGATAAAACATTAAAAAACATCAGGTGAATACAAAATTTAAAAATATACATGTGAAGGGGCCCCTGGGTAGCTCAGTCGGTGATACATCCACCTCTTGATTTCAGCTCAGGGTATGATCTCAAGGTCGTGAGATGGAGCCCGTGTCAGGCTCTGCGTTGGGCATGGGGCCGGCTTGTCCCTCGTCTTCTACCTCTGCCCTTCTGTAAATTATTAGGAGAAAAATGAACACGATTAAATTATTTGAGAGAAACATTACAGGTGATAAAATTAATCATAAAAATGAACATGTATCTAGTTCTTGAAAATGCAATCCCAGCCCGTGCCGCTCCCAGAGAGCTTCCTAAGGCAAGCGAAACCAGTCAGAGCCTCTTGAAATGGAGACGGTCGCTTCTTCGGGTAGCTCCTCAGCTCCAGAAAATGAGCATCTTCAAGAGACCCCAGAATCCAACAGTAGTGTGTATCCTTTCTTCAGGAGGTTTCATTGCTGCTGTGGCCTGATCCCCACCAGCTCCAAATCAGTGGTATTGGATATGTCCCTGCAGGTGAAGGAAGCTTCCTTTGCTTCAGCAACTAGTGGTGTCCAAGCTGCCCCTTAGAGGGATTGTAAGATGCGAAGTTTTGTGGGCATGCTGACCATCATCAATACCCTGCACCGCTGCTGTAAATCAGCCTTGGTACAGATCTACCAGCTGTGTCTATAGCTGCAATGTCTACAAGAGCCAAGCTGTGGGAGGAGCCACGATGTCCTTCAACAGATGAATGGATAAAGACACATGGTCTACATATACAATGGAACATTCCTCAGCCATCAGGAAGGACAAATACCCACCATTTGCTTCAACGTGGATGGACCTGGAGGGTATGATGTTGAGTGAAGTAAGTCCATCGGAGAAGGATGATCATCATATGGTCTCACTCATATGTGGAATATAAGAAATAGTGAAAGGGATTATAAGGAGGGGAACCAAGTGGGAAAAAATTAGAGCAGAAGACAAACCGTGAGCGACCCCTAACTCTGGGAAACAAAGCGTTACGGAAGGGGAGGTTGGTGGAGGGAAGGGGGTGACTGGGTGGCAGGCACTGAGGAGGGCATGTGATGGGATGAGCACTGGGTGTTCTACTGTATGTTGGCAAATTGAATTTAAATTTTAAAAAATTAGAAAAACATCTATGAGCTCAAAGAACACAAGTCAGAAACTCAGAGGAAGGTGTACCAACAAGTCTCCTTCAAACCTCTTGTCTGCATTTTTCCTAATGCCACCTCGTCTGATGCTGTCTCTTCATCAGCTCAGAACAAGATCCACAGGCTGCCAGTTGTTGACCCAGAGTCAGGCAACACTTTGTACATCCTCACCCTCAAGGGCCTCCCCAAGTTCCCCAAGTTTATAATGGAGTTCCCCAAACCAGAGTTCATGTCCAAGCCTCTGGAAGAGCTACAGATTGGCACCTCTGCCCATGTTGCTACGGCCTGCACCACCACCCCTGTCTGTGTGGCTCTGGGCATCTTTGTACGACACCGAGTAGACTGGAAAGGCCGTGTGGTGGACGTCTGCTCTAAGTTTGATGCCGTCGGTCTGGCAGTCGAAAAGACCTACGTCAACCTAGACGTGTCTGTGGCCCAAGCCCTGCATCATCGATCACATTCTGTGTATTTAATTTAAACGCTCGCATCACTTTGAGGGTGTCCTCGAGGGCTACCTGTGTGAGACTCTGGAGAGAGACGACCATCCATGTACAGGCGGGACGCCGAGGTCACCGACTCGTAGTGGTAGATGGGGGTGATGGGGTCAAGGGGATTGTAGCGCCGCCTGACATCCTGCGGGCCCTGGTGCTCACGGGAAGAGAGAAACCCTGAGCTGGGGGTGGCATTGGGCAGCACTGGGGGACATGACCCCCACACCCCGCTGCCTGCCCAAGGAACCACAGAGGAAACCTTGAGGGAACCGTGAGTCTGTTCCCCAGTTGGGAGCCGGAGAGCCCGTTAGGGGAGAAATGAAAAGGGGATTTTGGCTCTCCTATCCTCACCGTACAGCCTGCCCAGCCCTCTTGGGTATAGTAGCCTCCTTACTGGGTGAATGACGGGCAGAGTGCCCCTCAGGCAAATTTTCATCGCCAAGAGACCCCCAGACTTCACCCAGCCGTTGCCTCTGTCTCCATCCACGACTCCTGAGATGACGGCACAACAAAACTCTTCTTAATGGTATTTTTACTCGTCCTGTTTCATGCTGTTGGCAGGAGGCTGTGCACATGTCCTGACACTTCTTCCCATCCTGGGAGGGAGGAGGATTGCAGGGAGGAGGGACAAAGGGAGGTGGGGCTTGCTGGAGGAGGAGGGCAGAGTGATTAGCTGAGGTTACTGCTTTTCATGGCAAACTTCATTAAAATGACGGGGACCTGTTAAAAAATAATAAAATACAATCACAGAAAACAGTATTTGTCATTGATTTCACGAGGTCAACATATACAAATTTTTTTGGTGCGAATCTTTCCATCTGTTGAAAACCCCTTTCTGACTCAGGATAACAGCAAAGGGAATCTTTGCGTTCAAATACCCCTGTCTTCATTTGGTAATTTTGAGGTTGTTTTGACAAACTGTTTTTTTGTTCTTTTTTTTTTTTTTTTTTTTTGCAAGGACTAGTTTCTTTTTTATTGATGGCATGATATTTCTAGTCTGTGTCTATCTTGGTTTCTGTCCCGGAAAGATGAAGATTCTCCATCATCACCGTATCGATTCCAATTCGGTCATGTCTCTATCCCATTTCTCTGAGATGCCTTTGAACGTCCGGAGGAGGCTTTGTGCAAACAGAAGCGTTGCGACGCTGCTCTTGACACAGACAGACTCACCCCGCCTGAACCTGCGGGCCGTGCATTTGTTTCCTCTCGGTGCCGATGCTGGATGACTAAATCATTGATCTTGATCTCAAGATATAAATTATTCAACTGAAATGATACTTTTGTCATGGTTAAGATGGAAGCATTGGTATCCAGCCCCTCCAAAATGCACAGTGGAGCTCTGGGCCCCCCAGAGAGGCCAGTGAGGAGGAAAGAGCTCACGTGGGGCCCAAGGCCAGGCGAGAGTGTGGGGCTTTGCTAGGGCTTGCGGGGGTTTCAAGTGGAAGGAACGATGACATCGATGCACCGTGTAGGGAACGGGCTGCCGGTGGGATGCAGGAAGGGAGGCAGGCCTGGAATGCAGCGCGAAACGATGGGACGTGCTCGGAGTCAGCACACCTGTGGGTCGCCCTCTGGGTGGAAACTGGATAAGAACCATTTGCGCAGGTAAATGAGGAGGTGGAGAGAAGGTGGTTCTGAGGGGTTTGCTGCAGCAATTCAGGGACTCTTGCAGTGAGGACAAAAGGACAGGGGAAGATTCGAAGAGGTACCTGCAGAGTTTGGGCTTGCGGGTGTGGAATTTGTATTTATTTATTTGTTTGTTTATTTTTTAGAGAGAGAGGAGGGCGTTGAGGGGCCAAAGAAAAGAGAATCTCAAGCAGACTCCACGCTCAGCGCAGAGCCCAATGCAGAACTGGATCTCGGGACCCCGAGACCGTGACCTGAGCCGGAATCAAGAGTCAGACGCTCAGCCGACGGAGCCCCCAGGCGCCCCAAGGGCGCGGAGTTCATAAGGCCGGTTAGACCAGCAGGGCAGAGGGGGCGGGAGCTACTGGAGGAGGAAGGGGTGGGTCACGGAAGCTCGGGTTCTATTGCAGGACCCGCTGAGAGCTCCCCGGAGACAGGACGCAGAGACGGGCCGACCCAGGAAAGCAGCAGGAGCACGAGTAGGAGCAGGAGCATGAGCAGGAGCAGGAAAGGTGCGGAAGGAGAGCACGGGGGACGGGACGGGGGACGGGCGTGCTCCGATGGCCTGCAGGCCGGAGCAGGACACGGGGAGGGCGGGCTACACGACGGCAATCAGATTCCGGCCCCACAGGGAGCCAAGGCCTGGCCTGACCGCCAGAGGCTGCCGCTGTCATGGTCAAGGCGTGATGACAGGGACAGTCCAGGGGACGCTCAGGAGAGACAGCAGAGAGACAGAGGGCCACAGCTGGGGCCGACGGTGCGTCCGTGCGGACCTGGGGATGGGCCAGACGGAGGGCAGCCCGGTGGATGGCCACCAGCCCCGGCCCCGACCCGTCCTTGCGTGCACTTTCTCCTCTCGCTCCGTCTGGCTTCTTCTCCCTGCCCCCCCCCCAAGTTTTCCGAACGCCCCAGTTCCCCACGATATTTGCTTATCTTAATCTCCGATGCCTCTTTCAATGTCTCTTTTCTTTTTATAATCTTTTGACTTAAACGCTTTGTCCCAAACTGTTTTTATAGGTTTTTTTTTGTATGGCCATGCTTCCGAGCACCTGCGTTCCCAGGGATGCTCATCACGCCCTCCTCGCTGAACGACAGTCCAGGGATAAAAGTCCTATTTCCCAAATCTGAGGTTCTTCCCTTTGATGCTTTGAACACGCTGCCCCATCGTCGCCTCACACGTTCAACATGTTGTAGTAAAATTAACGCATAAAAGAGCAAAGGGAATTTCAAAGCTTGTGGAGGCAGAGAAACAGATCACCGACAAAGAACCGGGAATAAAATTGATAGATTTTTCAATGGTAACCCTGAATGCAGGAAACACATTTAGGAGATGAATTTTTGACTTTTTTTTTTTGATCCATCCCCGTGTTTCTATTTCTAATGTCGCCTGTGAACGTGTGGCTGCAGTTCCTCTGACATTGCCGGGCTCCTCCCGGCTCTTGCTTCAGCTCACTGTTTCTGGGAAGGGCCGGGCTCCATCCCTGTCCTCTCAGGAAGCACAGAGGATGGGGTGGTGAGTGAACCCCAGGGGAGGGCGCCCCCCACACGTGGCCTCTGAGAGAAGAGAGTCCCCTCCCCAGCCATTGGGCATGAGCTTCCAGAGTCCTTGTTGTCTGTCCCAAGCCCGCATGAGAAGCGCAGGCGTAGACTCCACCAGCTTGGGTCCAGGTCAGCTGACGCCCAGGCAGGCTTAGCCACTCATTGGCCACCTCACAATGTCCTCCATCCCGGGTGTTTCCCACCACCCAGGGAAACCCTGCTTTGGGGGAGACCCTGCAAGTGAACCAGCGGGGAGGCTAGTGGGACTCCTGCTGGCTGATGCTGTGTCCTGGGGTCAGGTGGGCACTGACTCACACCTGGGCCCTCTCTGCACCTGCCACCTTAGAGCTGGGTGTTCCTGTGCCATCACCTGCACTCCGTGGTCATTGGCATCCTCTCCTGGGAGCTCCCCCCTCCTCTGGCTTCCACTGTATTCGGCTGGCTTGGCTCGAGCCGGACTTGGGGCTACGTATGTCTGCTTCATCGTATGTTTTGGTTACTCTCTATTATTTTGGAAGAATATCACTATAAAAATCAGTATAAAATATGCTCTTTTAAAACCAGAAGTGGGGGCACCTCAGCGGTTAAGTGTGATTCCGGAGTCCCGGGATCGAGTCCCGCATCAGGCTCCCTGCATGGAGCCTGCTTCTCCTTCTGCTTGTGTCTCTGCCTCTCTCTGTGTCTCTCATGAATAAATAAATACAATCTTAAAAAAAAAAGAAAAAAAAGAAAAGGTGACATGTAAGGGAGAGGAGGGAAATTGAGTGGGAAAAATTAGAGAGGGAGACAAACCATAAGAGACCCCTAACTCCAGGAAACGAACAAAGGGCTGCAGAAGGAGAGGTGGGCAGGGGTGTGGGGTGACTGGGTGATGGGCACTGAGGAGGGCACTTGACGGGATGAGCACTGGGTGTTGTACTGTATGTTGGCAAATCGAACATCAATAAAAATAAATTTTAAAAAAAATGTAAGAATTTAAAAAACAGGAAAAGGTGACATTCTGTATTTTGCCCACTGTACACACAAACACGGGGTGGGTGGAAGAAAGGAAGAAGGCTTTGGCTTCTGGAACACACCTGTCTGGGATATACTTAGACCCCATAAGCACAGTTGCAGCTGCTGGGTGCGTGGCACCCAAGAGCTCAGGCCCAGGCCACCTGGGCCATCCGGGCCGTCTCTGCTTCCGTACCAGCAGTGGATCCGGGGAGAAGTCTCACCCCCCAGCCTCAGTCTCCTCCCTGGGAAAGGGGTGGTGGCCGTGTGGGACGGCTGGGCTGACGGTGTCACACCGTGCATGTCCTCAGCACCCGATAATTGTTTCTATTGCCTCGAATCATCGTGTAACTTTTGCCGTGGTGTTTTATGTCCCTTTGGGGACCGGTTAGGAAAATGTGTCACTTCTCAACTATAAAATTTTACAATGTACCAACTGTACAAATATTGATTCTCTGTAATAAAGGGCCAGGTCTTTGCTCCCAAGTGAAAGGGGGAGCCGGTTAATCTCCCCCTGCCCCCGCGAGGCTCCCTGGGGGCTGCTCTCTGGCACATGCCCCTCCCCGAGGGTGCGGGGGCGGGGGGAACCACGTGAGCAAATGGGGTAAATCACAGAACAGCCAGGTGAGGCCACTAAGCCCAAGACACTTGGAAGGTAGAAAAGCCAAGAAATATCTAGAAATTATGGCAGTTAAAGAAACGTCCACGGAGAGAGTTGGTTCATCCCTTCCGTGTTGGTTTGTTCAACAAAGTTGAGCGCCTTCTGTGTACCAGGCTCTCGACCGTGAGGATGTAGCCTCTGCCTGCGTGGATCTGACTTCTGGCATTCTCACCTTTTATTCATGCGTATAGTCACTTCACAAATATTTGTTGTGCTCCTACTATGTGGCAGGCAGTGTCAGGGGCACGGTAGTAAATGGAATAGGTTCCAGTTGTCACAAAATGCACATTTTTAAAAAAGATTTTATTTATTCGTGAGAGACACAGAGAGACAGAGGCAGAGACACAGGCAGAGGGAGAAACAGGCTCCTTGAGAGGATCCTGATGCGGGACTCGATCCCAGGAGCCCCGAGGTCATGCCCTGAGCTGAAGGCAGATGCTCAACCGCCAAGCTACCCAGGCGCCCCACAAAAAGCACATCTTATTTGGAGATCCAATGCACCATAAAAAATAATAATACAGCGAGTCACAATCTGGCCGCTGGTGGCAGGCACACCGGACAAGGGCCTGGATGTTCAGGGGCTGGTGTGCTGTCGAAGAGCAAGGGCCTGCAGGTCTGGGGCGAGTGAGCACGTTCAGGCAGCCAGCTTTCACAGAGCACCTACCATGCGTCAGAGCCCTCCACAGTGACCTTGGGGCTCACGGTCCGTGTGTGGAAAGGCAGGGTAAAAAAACCAACCTTGAGCTGCTGCCGTGTGTCTCGACGGCACGCCGCCTCGGATGCTGCCTGGGTCCATCCGCGAGGCATCTTGGATGTGTTGCTTCAGTTCGTCTTCCCTCCCCCAGTGTTGAGAAGCAGTCCTTAGACACAGGCCCGCCATACAGGTGGGGCCACCGAGGCTCAGAAGGGGCGAGCAGCCCAAGTAGGAGCAGGATCAGGGGCCCGAGTACCGGGATCTGGAACTCAGTGAGCCTGGCCACGGGGAGCCTCCCTGTAGGCTGGGGGGTGATGACCTCACGGTCTGGTTTGCTCGATGCGTGGGTTAGTGTGTGTGCTGCGTAGGACCACGCCTCCCGCACGGAAGGTTCTGCACCTGGTTTCCAAGACAGCGGAGTCTCTGAGGCAGAGCTGCTTGTTCATCCTGGAATGGTTTCCCATCTTCCACCCAGGCGGGTGTGCGTCCTGGGCACGTCCCTGCAGACGGAGTGAAGCTTCAGGTGTGAAGGGGCAGAGCCTTCCCAGGAGGCCCAGGAGGACGTGCACACGCACCTGCAGACGCGAATCCAAGAACCAGAACTTCCCGGGCCATTCTGAGATCCAGGTGTTGGTGACACGCACCCCAAGATGCTCCGGGGTTCAGGGGAGGGCTCCATGCTCCGAACGACATCTGAAGGCAAACACTGGGCTCGTTTCTGCTCGTCTCAGTCAAAATAGCGCAGACCTCTTATGACTCTTCCCTCATGAAGGGGTGGAGTTAGTTTTTAAAGGAGTCGCTGTGATTTTAGAGAAATTATGTACCTGCGCACCTGTAAGTGATGACAGCTGTGCCCCCGCAGTGCAGACACGTGTGTGTATGTGTTTGAGGGCTGAGGGCACGTATAACTGGTACATTATATACATATTACTAAGAACATGTAATTATTTTCCATCATTTTTATGCAGTTGCACCTGCACGATCCTCATTAATTGCCATGTGTTTCGGGAAGCCAAGGTCCGGCCCCTTCTCGGCAGCCTGGAGCATCATCCAGTTTCCAGTTACAGGGAGAGACACCTAAGAAAGCGCCGCCTTCCTTCCCCTCTCTCGGGTTTCTCACCCTCCCTTCCTCACCCTTGTCTTCTTCCCTCCTCTCTCCTCTCCTTCTCCCCCTGCAAGCACACTTCCCCTGGTGACGGAGCAAGCCAGGCACCACACAAAGCACTCAGGATGCTGGCATGGACCCCAGCGGCCCTGCTCCCCGTCCGCAGGGGATGGTGATGGACCCCCAGCACACCGGTGTTGGGTCGTGAGCTCGTGAGTTGCAGGCACTGCAGGTGCCTGTGGCCAGCCGTCACCTACTGGGGGGAGCGAGTCCCAGGAGGTGGTGGCCTCTACGCCAGGCTGGCGGCTTTGAGGAGATCAGCAGGCAGGGATGGGGGTGGGGGTGCAATTATTCTCCATGTAGGACGCGACACCAGCCATCAGGCCCCTCACCCGGAGGGTCCCAGGACCACCGGTCAACAGGAGGGTCTGGCTTCTCCACCCGAAGGGGGAAGGCCTCACATCCGGATACCGACACTGAACAGGAGGGAAGCCGGTGCACGACTCCAGCCACGCCACAGGAGCGTGGGGACACCCGGGAGACCCGGAGGGAAAGACGGAAAATGGCAAAGGACTCACAGGCTCCGTTTTCTACTTTCTCACTCAACCGAAGAAAGAACCCTCTGGAAACGCATTTCTAATCTGTATAATCAGCCTTCCCTGGCTGCCAGTTGAGGTTTCACACCTCGCCGCCATCCCGCTAACTCGGGCCGACCTTTGGTTTTGTGTCTCCCTTGTTGAGAATCAGGTCAAGGGGGACACTTCACGACGAAGTCAGAGCTATTTGCGTTATTAGGATGTAATTCTCATTGGCAATTATTCTTATCTTTGGTCATAAATTATGGAATCCTTCTTATGTGGAAGCATTTACGAGACGCCTGCGCAGTTCTCGGCAGTGTGCTGAGAGCCAGAGATGAGGTACGGGTAGGGTCGGGATGCCGGGTGAAGTCACAGACACGGACGTGCCTCAGCAGGAGGGCAGGCCTTGGCGGGAACATGGGCCGCGGGCTGCGTGCGTGGAAGCCACGGCACCGTGTCCTGCTCTTCGGTCCGAGGGAGGGAGGGAGAAATGCAGGGCGGTGGGGCCAGAACGTCTGCGAACCTACCCAGCGGGCAGCCCCAACAACCCTACCCTGAGCCACCCGCACTGGTGTGCGTGCCAGGCCCTGGACCAGGCTGGGAGGGAGGGGACGGCGCTCTCAGGACAGCCAGCGTGACGGGCCCGGGTACAGCTACGCCAGGGCTGGACAGAAATCACAGAGGGAGAGTGGGTTCCTTCTGGTGTGAGGGCTGAACAGCACTCGTGGAAGATCTGACGTATCAGCTTGGTCTTCAAAGCCTTTAATGTTTTCGAAGGAGGAAAAATACAATAGGAGCATTGCCGGTGGAGACACCACCATGCGGAGGTGCTTCTGGGCACGAGAGCTTGACAGACTTTGACGGACAGTCCATGGATTTGGGGGGAAGCATCGGGAGAGGGAGATGGGAAGGCAGAGGGGCTGGGTGGGGCTGTCGGGGTCATCTCAAGGGTATAAGGACCAGAAGGACAGGTCCCAGGCTTTGAAGGAAGGTAGGGCAGCAATGGGCAGGGTCGACGGGAGAAGAAAGCTCCAAGCTAGGAGGCATCACCTGGATGGGAAGTGAGAGAGCTGGGACACAGGCTCGGGTGACAGTGGTGGTGGAGGCAGGCGGGAGGGGAGCAGCATGCTGTGTGCCCCAGAACTGGGCCGGCCCGGAGGGCAGGGACCCCATGAAGGAGCCAGGTGCCAGGTGGGAAAGGTCAGGCGGGAGAGGAGCTCAGCACTGGAGGCGGTCAGCCCCGTCGAGGCCAAGGCCACAGGCTGGGGAGCCCACCCCCTGCTCCACAGTGTTGCCACAAGTGGAGGAATTACTTGTGCAGCTTTTTCCGGATTTTGAAAATATCACTTACCATTTGCTAAATGCAAAGTCATGTGCGTCCATTGTGAACCCATTAGGAAATATGGAAATGGACCAAAAGGAGGTGGACAGGGGGAAAAAGTACTCATCATAATGGGATACCACCCACAGAAGGTGCATGATGTCACAGGAAGGGGTCTTTCTCTGCCAAGACGGAGCCAGGTCGGGGTGGGGGTGGCTGGTGGCTGGTGGCAGGGCTGTGTGGTGCTGGGCGCAGCACGAGGAGGGTCAGAACATTCCAGGGGGTTCACAGCAGAAGGAGGACGGCCAAGGAGTGCATGAACCCGCAAGGGGAGCAGCACTGCGAGACCCGGTCTGACCTGCTGTGGGTCCTCAGTTTCCCTCCGCGGCTGCCAGGTTCTTGATGTGCTGGGTGATTGGGGCTCATTGAAAACAGTGTTGGAAGGGCCCACGCAGGTCACGCTCTGGGATTCACGAGTGAACGAGCCCTGGGGTTGACAGATGATGCGGGAAGCCTTGAGTTTCTTGGAGCTCGTGGACTCGGGCTGACGGAGAGTAGCTGGGAGGGTATATAGCTAATACATGGATCACAGCGGAGAACATAAACTCAACCATAACTAATTGGTTTATTTTATTTATAGTTAAATTAGCCATATATAATTTGGTTTATTGTATTTACTCCGAAATATTTTTTAAACACCAACTTAGGTCATGCACTACTGCTGGGAGATGAAACACAAGAATGAAAAACGAAAAGCACGTCACTCATAGAACTTAGCTGCTGGGAGGAATGATGTTGACAAATGTGCAAGCAAATATGTAAAACCCCACAATAGCAAATCCAATAATGGCACAGGACCAATGTCATGGGATTGGGATGGCTCCCATGTCCTACCCAGCTTCCACTCTAAGGTGGAAATGGGCTGAGCTTCTCCACTGGGAGAAATGGACAAGCCAGGTGGGAACCCCATCCAGCAGTGGGGCGGAGGGGGGATCCTCTGGGTCTGATCTCCCTGGTTTGAGCTACTGGAACACACGCCAAGTAACCAGCACATCCACAGATCCCTGCTGCTGCTGCTGCCGCTGCTGCCAGGGACCCGTATGATGATGGTTGATTTTCTGCGTCAACTTGACTGAAGCATGGCGTGCCCAGATATTTAGTCAAACATTATTCTGGAGGTTTCCGTGAGGTGTTTTGGACAAGATTAGCATTGCAATCCTTGCGGGTGGGCCTCATCCAATCCGTTGAAGGCCCAAATAGAACAAAAAGGCTGACCCTCTCCCCGGGGTCAGAATTCTTCCTGCCTGCCTGCCTGCCTTTGAACATGGACATTGACTTTTCATTTTTTTCCTAATTTAAGATGGAGACTACACCATCAGCTCTCCTGGTTCTCAGGAATTCATACTCAAACTGGAAACACACCATCTGCAGTCCCGACTCTTCACTTTACTAAATGACTGCAGGTCTTAGGGTCTCCTACCTCCATACTCATGGGATCCGATTCCTTATAAAAATCTCTTCGTAATATACACATCCTCCTGCTGGTTCCTTTTCTCTGGGGAACCCTGACTGACACATCATAAGGTCCAGAATCATCCCCACTGGTGTCTACACCACCATGGTCAGGTTCCCTCAGTTGATGCCAGACTGGTAGGGTCTGCTTGGGATGCAAGTTGTACGGTTGGACTCCCAGGCACCACAATTGTAGACTGTGTAGACGCACCTGCAATCAGCTTCACAGAACCGCGATCCTGCAATTCACACTGGGTTTTGGGGTCTCACACGCGATTCATTTGTGCTCTGTGCGGTATGTCACACAGGGTGGGCTCTACCAAGACAAAGAAGGTGGGATGATCTTGGACCACCTCGATGATAAAGTGACATTTTCTTTCACGTTTCCCATCATCCATACACGCAAACTTTATTTGCATAGTTTATAGCATGCTGAAGATCTAATTTCATTTTTATAATGTAATTTAGTTATAATTCACATATCATAAAAATCACTCTTCTGATGTGTACAGTTCAGTGGGTTTTAGTAGATTCACAGGGCTGTGTACAATCGCCATTATGCAATTAGAGAACATTTTCATCACCCTGAAAAGAAAGGCTGTTCCCGTTAGCAGTTGCCTGCCTTCTCTCAGCTCCCGGAGACCACTCTTCCATGTTCTATCCCTATCGATTTGCCATACTCTGGACATTGTACCACGTGATCTTTGGTGAATGGTTTTATTCAATTAGCATAGCACATGGAAACTTGTCAGTACTTCATTCCTTTCTTATGGGTGAAAAATAGGGCTGAAAAATCTATATATTCCTTGTTGTATTTATCCAGAATCCAGCTAATGGTCGTTTGGTTGTTTCCACTTTTTGGCTGTTGGGAATCATGCTGCCATGAACGTTCATACACACGTTTCTGTGTGAACACATTTTCATTTTGGGTAGTGGGGTATTTACCAAGGAGTGGAATTGCTAAGTTGTATGGTAACCATATGCTTAACAGTTTGCACTAGCTAAACCCTTTTCCGAGGGTGATGCTACCATTTTGAAATCCCACCAGCAATGTAGGAGGATTCGGATTTCCCTACATGCTCATTAGCACTTGCTGTCGTCCACCTGTTCTCATTTTGGCCAACCTAGGAGGCGTGCAGTAGCTTGCATTTGCATTTCCCTCATGGCCAGCAACATGGAGCATCTCTTCTCGTGCTCATCCGCCATTGGTGTCTCTTCTGGGTGGAAGTATCTGTTCAAATCCCTTGCCTACTTTTAAACGCATCTATTTATTTCTTTATTGTTCAGTTGTAAGAGCTGTTTGCATGTTCTGAATGCAAGTATCTTATCAGATATGTGATTTGCAAACATTTCCCACCCTACCCCCCGTTCCTTAGATTGATGGTATTCTTTTGAACCACAGAAGTTTTGAGTTTTGATGAAGCCCATCTGGGACAGTATCTAAGATGCAATTGCTTACACCAAGAACACAAACGTTTTCTCTTGCTTTCTTCTAAGAGAGTTATCGCTCTAGCTCAGGAAGGGCTTGCCATCTTGGAAAGTCTTGGAAAGTCATAACCCGGGGTCTGCATGGGGTTATTTGGGGTACACTGTGTGAAGTGAGGAGCCCAACATCATTCCTTTGCATGTGGATGCTACTTATTATTACGCTACTTATCAAAAGGACCATTTTCTCCCTAGTGAATGATCTTGACATCTTTGTCAAAAATCAGCTGCCCATAATTTCAGTAGTTTGTGTCTGGACTCTTAATCCTGTCACATCGATCTATATTTCTATCTTCATGCTCATACCGCACCATTCTGAGTACTGTGGCTTCGTGGTAAATTTTGAATTGGAGAAATGTATGTAACTCCATCAACTTGATTCTTCTTTTCAAGATTGTATTGGATATTCTAGCTTCCTTGCATGTCCTTATGAATTTTAGGATTGGCTTGTAAGTTTCTGGGGAAAAAAAAGAAAAAGAAAAAGACATTTGGGATTTTGATAGAGTTTATGTTAAATCTCAGGACAGGAAATGAGGAAGGCACTTGTTGGGATGAGCACTGGGTTGTTATACTATATGTTGGCAAATTGAATTTAAATTAAAAAATGTAAAAAAAAAATATCTCTAGAAGGATTTGGAGAATGTTGCCATCTTCACCATATTAGGCCTCTGATCCATGAATATGAACTATTTTCCCACTTATTTGGGGCTTTCTTCATTCCTTTTATGTTTTGTGACTTTCTATGCACAAAACTTGAACTTTCTTTGTAGAATACATCATACATTTGCTACTGGAAATGGATGCGCTTTTTAAATTCTGTCTTGGATTGTTTGTTGCAAGTGTATAGAAACACAATTTATTCTTATATGTTTATCAGGTACCCTGTAACTTTGCTGAGCTTGTTTATTCATTTTTGTCTATTGGTTTAAGTTTATTATTATTATTATTATTTTTAGTGATCTCTACACCCAACATGGGGGTCAAACTCACGGTCCCAAGATCAAAAGTCACATGCTCTACATACTGAGCCAGCCAGGTGCCTCTGTTCATTGGTTTTAGTAGGTGTGTGTGTGTGTGTGTGTGTGTGTGTGTGAGTTTCTTAGGATTTTCTATAGGTACTATCATGTTATCTGTGAATAGAGATAGTTTTACTTCTTCCATTCCAATTTGAGTGCTTTTTGTTGCTTTTTCTTAACTGCCCTGACTAGACTACCTCCAGTAAAATGTTGAAGAGGAGTGGTAAGAGCGGACATCCGTGTCTTGCTCCTGATCTTAAGGAGAAAGCCATATGTTGCCCTTAAATATGATGTTAGCAGTGAAATTTTTGTATATGTCCTTTATCAAGATGAGGAAGTTTCTTTTTATCCTTCGTTTCTCACTTGTATTTTATCATGTAAGTGTGTTGGAATTTGTCAAATGCTTTTTCCTCATGTACTGAAATGTCATGTTGTTTTGTCCTTTATTTTATTGATATGATGTATTACATTGATTGATTTGGTGATGTTTAACTAACATTGAAATCCCAAATGGTCACGGCATATAATCCTTTTTATATGTCACTGGATTCAGTTTGTGAGGATTTTATTCAGGGTGTTTGCTGTTATATTCATAAGGGATATTGATCTGTAGCTTTTCTTTTCTTACAATGTCCACATCTGTTTTATTTATGACAGCTGGTTTAAAGTCTCTGCCTATGAAACGCAGCGTCTGGGCTCCCTAGGGAGACTTCCTGTCAAGTGCTACATGCTTCCTACCCCCCTGCCCCATGGATCAGCCATATGTTTCTGTTTCTTTATGTCTCTCTCTCTGTCTCTCTCTCTTTTTGGTGAAAACTGTACATTTTAAATAATATAATGTAACAACTCTGGAAATCAGATTGCTCTTCACCTGCCATATTTGTCATTGTTTCTGCTGCTTGTTTAGTGGCTTTCCTGAACTCTTTCTGTTGTGTGCGGCCACTGATTAGTTCAGTTGTCACCAGATGACTGCAGGCAGCTGACAATCCTGCCTCAGCCTTTGTCTCCCAAAGGTCAATTAAGGTGAGAGATGGGACCTCCTTGGATCTTTTCCGGGCATGTGCACAGCCCTGCACGTGTCAATGGTCGTCTGGATCCCTGGGAATATTTCAAAGTTTTCCAAACCACTACTTTGGACATCTCATTCCTCCAGTTTTCCTTTTAAGATTCTTAGCCAGTTTCTGTTTTCGCCAACTGGTATCACTGCCTCAGGCAGCTCAATGTTAAGCAATTGCTGCTGATTGTTTTTGACAAACACCCTGGGTATATAGCTTGTTTGCACAGAATGAGTTCTGAGTCAGGTCAAATAAAGACAAGCCCTTTAGGTTGATAGTTTCCAGTTAACTGTCAGACAGTTCAAATAGTGATCATCCTATAGCTTTGGAGCCTTATGGGAAACTCCAAACTCATTTGGTCCCCGAATGGCTGCCAGGCTAGTTTTCACATCCACCATGGATCTGCAGCTACTGACTTTTACCATGTGTGATGATTAATTCTATGTGTCAACTTGACTGGGCCATGGGGGACCTAAGCATTTGGTCAGACACTGTTCTGGTGTATCTGTAAGAGTGTTTCTGGGTGAGACAAGAACCAAAGGCAAGTGCAGGGGTGAATGGGTAGACTGAGTCAAGCATACTTCTCTCTCTTATGTGAGTGAGCCCCATCCAGTCAGTTGAAGACCTGGATAGAACAAAAAAGACTGAGTAAGAGGAACTCCTGCTTAACAGCTTGAGTTAGACACCAGGCATTTCCTGCTTTCAGACTTGAACTGAAACATTAGCTATTTTTGGGTCACAAGCACGCCGGTCTGCAGACTAGAATGTACAGCATTAGCTCTCCTTGTTCTTAGGCACCACCACCAGCACTCCTGGGCCCCAGTTTATAGACAGCAGATCCTGGGACTTCTCAGCCTTCATAATCAGGAGAGCCAATTTCTTATAGTAAATATATTTCTGTATATTTTATATATAGAAACATCTATAATAGGGTGTGTATGTGCATGTCCCATTGGCACTGTTGGTGCTGCTTCTCTGGAGAACTCTGACTAATATAACATGATTGCTGCGCTGTCGGTTTTAAAGCTTCCACGGAGGTGGAGAGGGGGAGGCAGCATGAGTATAAGTCAATAGGCCATGAGGTTCACTTATTATAACTGAGACTCAGCCATTTTTCCTGAGCAGGTGCTTCATGAGCTGTTGCAAGGCTTTGTTCAAGACACAGTCTGGAAAGGTTGATTTTGACTAATTTTTCCTGTGGTCTTAGTGCTTTCGTGAGGGAGTAGATTTTCAGAGATTGGTCCCTCCTCACCCCAGAAGAGCTTCTGTGCTACATTTCCTGTTATTGTTCTACTTCTCCCCAGTGGGAGTGAAGAGTGCAAGTGTTGCCTTGAGTGGATTAACACAGAACCCATATGCAAGATGGAAAATAGATGGAAAATAGATGGAAAATAGATCCAAGGGACTTGGATGATCTGGCAATGATATGATTAGCCCCGGGCTGGGTGAGTGTGTGGAAAAACAGGAAGACCAATCAGTGAACGGTTTTGCATCCCCGGTTAGGAGAATAAGGCCACCGATGCCTACAGTTTTGAATGCTACATCGGGGAACAATTCCCTACTGTTGGAAAGGGAAGCTGCACGGTCATGGTGTACTGAATACCCTGGAGCGACGAGGGCTGTTCGAGGGGGGTGAGCTAATGCAGCTGGTGGTGTAGGACCTGAGCTCCGTGGGGGCGGGGCAGGTCACTGGTCAGGTCTGGGAGCCGCACTGAAAGCTGACCCCGTGGGGACGCAGTCACCCTCCGAGACGGGTCTGGCAAGGCAGAGAGTCCTAGAACTGGACGAGGTGCTGTGTTCACAGCGATGAACTAGACATCAAGCAGCCTCTTGACAAGCAAAGACACGGTGGAGAGAGAGGCACAACAGACCATGAGACGCACGGAGGACACAGGCCTCAAGTGTCAGAATCTCCGATGATGTGATTTGAAAGCAGGATGTGTAGTGTCCGTTGTGAGTCTCCCAAAGTAGGTCAGATCGCAAACGGACACATGGTGTTTGCCGTTTCAGCAGACACTGCAGGCGTGACTCTGAGTTCCTTACAGTTATTCCTGTTCTCAAGGGTGAGATCAAGCTCGTCTTCCCGTAGCCTTTCCAGAGGGCCTGCCTGCACCCTTGGTGCGGAGACAGAGCCCCGAGGAAGGCTGAAATGTGGGGACTGTGGGGACGGACAGACGGGAAAACACAGAGCAGTCGGTAAATCGCGTGGCAACGAGCGTTGAGGGGGACGGGGGAAGCCTGTGCTGGGCGACACTTTGTTCAGAGACCAGAGAGCAGAGGCCTGGGGCAGTGCTGGGGAGCAGGGCAGCCGGAGCAGAAAGCACCGGAGCAGAAAGCACCAGAGCAAAGGCAAGTGCGGGGGTGAGCACGGGCCCCGGAGCCCTCAGCGTCCAGTGTGGGCAGGTGCGGGGGGCGGCAGAGGCAGGCACCAGGGCCAGAGTGGAGGTGGGCATGGGAATGCAGGATGACTCTGGTTTCTACCTGCAGTGGCCTCCAGAGCGAGCAGGGACGTGATGGGCTCTGCACTTCACGGGGCTCAGTGTGGCTGCTGTGTGAACGGACGGGAGAGGCGGACAGCGGGACAACAGGTGCATTTTTTCTAAGCTGAGGGTCTGGTATTGCAGTGTAGGGGCTGTGAGCATCCGTTCCGTTAGCAGAGCCGAGCGGGAGCTGTTGGAGCTGGTGGCAGGATGCGACGGGACGTGGCGGGACGTGGAGGGGGGATGGCAGGAGCAAGCGGGTCACCAGGGCCTCGCAGGGAGATGAAGCTGGTTGTCAGGCTGCCGGTGGCAGCTGAAGAGCCTACCTCAACCCCTCAGGGGCCATGGGTCACTTTGCGGAGGGTCCTTCCTGCCCCCTAGGAACCTACATTCTTGCTTTGTCCCTCCACCTCCTTCACAGTGGGAGATGGGGCTCGACCATGTGACGGACCCATGCCTGTTTCTCAGGGCGCTCGGGGAGAGGAGGCACCTGGCTCTGGCCCCACCCCAGCATTCAGCTAGTGGGGTGACCAGCACTAACCCCCGTGGTCACACTGAGGGTACAGGTGTCACCTCAGCTTCCCAGCCGAGCTGAGCCCTTGCGGTGGGGGGGGCGCTGGCAGTGGGCAACGGACCTGCCAGGATCCAGCAAGGGGGCCACTGCCTGTCTGAGGGACCTGAGTGCGATGCCCGCCACCTCGGTTCCCCTGAGGCTTCCTGTTGCCCTCAGTGCCACCAAGTCTGGGAGCAGCCAGGACGGCGGCTTCTGTTGCTGGTGGAGATGCACGTGGTGTGGGGTCAGGAGGTCACCCAGGCCTCCTAGGAGCTGCGGGCTTGGCGGGGAACCCCCTTGACCCCACAGGTGTGTGTGTGGGCACAGGTGACCCGGCCCTGCGGTGAGCTCTCTCCTCCGTAGACGGGCCCCAGGTCCCCCTGTGCAGCCCGAAGGCCCTGGCACGGGTGGGCACCCGGCAGCCTGACCGTGAGGGAGAGAGGCAGGAGCAGGACCAATGTGTGTGTATGTGTGTGTGTGTGTAGGGGGGGGCCTGAGGGATCCAGGAGCCGGCGCCGCTGTCCCTGTGGGAGACGATGGGTCCGAGTCCTGGGGTCCAAGCCCCCAGCATTCATCTCACACGGAACCGGCCTCTCCTCTGTCTCGTGCTCGCCCTTTCCTGCATGTCTCCCCCCTTCCCAGAATACACACGGGTCAGGCAGCTTCCCCACGACTTAGTACACTGGAGCAGAGTCCAGCGCGCTACCCCCCAGGCCGCCCTGCCCCATCTCCAGCATCCGGAGCGGCTCCTGCTGCACCTGCCACTGTCTGGCCCCTGGAGGACCTCCAGCCACCAGCCCCCTCTGTCCACTCGCCTCCTCCAGGCCTCCGTCTGCTGCTGCACGGCTGGCTCCCCTTTCAGCTGCCCCTCTGGCCATGCCCCACACGCCGCCCCGGCCCTGTGCTCCGTGGTACTCGCCTCCCTTTGATTTTATGCCACTTTTTCATAAGATGGCCTTGCTGCCTGCGTACCTGTGTGTCTGCGTCTCCCCAGCTAGACGGGATTGCCCGGGCTGCTGACCGTCGCACCCTGCACAGCCTGACCGGCTCTAGGGGCCTATTCTCTGCAGACGTGGGTGGATTTGGTCTGTGGATTCGTCCCGCTGCTCTGGGCCCCTCCCCGCAGGGGCGGCCGCAAGCCTTTCCCGGGGCGGCCGGGCGACAGCCCGGTTTCTACTCCCAGGCCGCGGGGCGTCTACCTCCACTGCCGCCGCTGCCCCCGTGGGAGGGCAGCGCAGAGGAGACGTGGCCGCACCGCTCCAGTGAGACTTCACGGGGGGATGCTAAAACTTGAGTTTCGTATCATTGTCAGTGTTTTTTTGCAACCATTTAAAGACATTAAAAAAAAAGAAGCAGAATTCTTAACTCACAGACCACACAAAAACAGGCACAGACCTGCTTTGGCCGCTGGAGCCACAGTCCACGGGCCGTGCCCTACGGGGTCCACGTGAGAACAACCACTTTGGTCGGCCGCTCCCTTGGTACTGGCTGCATGACTCGCATGTCCCCCCCCGGACCCCGGGGGTGAGCCCGGGACAAGCACGGAAGCCCCCCATGGGCTGTCCACGCTGCACCCCGTGCAGCCCGCCTGCAGCAAGGGGCTCCTGGGAGGCTGGACGCATGAGGGCAGCTCCTCGGAGGGCAGCAGGCCAGCCGCCACCTGGAGGCTCTGAACAGACACGGGGATGGGGACGATCACCCGCTGAGGGAGCAACGGGGACAAAGCCTGGAGGAGAGGCTGCAGGGACGGCGGCCCGCGGGGGTGTCAGGGAGCGTGGGTTGTCGTAGGAAGACGCGTCCATCTGCTAGGCTGTGAGGCTCCACTCAGTGCCGGGCGCCGGGCCACACGGGCCGCAGGGGACGCTTGGCTTCGTCCCCGCCCTGTCGCCCGGGCCGGCGGAGGGGCCTCGCGGTCAGGTAGCGGCGGAGTTGCCAGAAGGCGGTGCCCGCGCATGATGAGTAGATCAATGTGAAGTGAGAGGGAGGCGTCCGGGGCGCCCGCGCTCGCCCAGCCCTGGCCCGTGTCCATCAGTGGCTCGGATGGAGGCGTAACAGGCCTGCTGGTCAAATCTGCAGATCAAAGCTCGGAGGGCCGGCTAATGTGCTGCAAGAAATACTCCGGGTACAAAACGCTCCTTGACAAGCTGCAACGATGAACACAGACTGAGGTGGACGGAAGGGAAGTCAGCAAAGTTCAGCGCAAAGTCCTCCTCGCCGTTAAAAAAAAAAAAAGCAACCACGGCCCCACATGTGGGAGCAGACACAGGAGGGGAGGGCAGGCCGGGCTGAAGATGCAGCCTGCGGCTTGTTCCCCGGGCTGGGACCCAGCCCCATGGCAGGGCCGCGCCGGGCAAGGGGGGGGACGTGCACCGCCCACAGGGTCCAGCAGCATCCGGGTGTCACACCTCTTTCCAGGGGGTGCTGTCCGGAGGGGGGCGTGCGGGGCACAGCGGCCGGGGCCCTGTGCGTGTGGGAAGGGCAGCCTGCAAGTCGGATGGAAGAGGTCAGCCTGTTGAGGAAGGGCTCCCCAGGGCCCCAGCACCCGGCAGGCGGCAGGAGAACTGCTTGGCGGAGGTGACAGGGAGGCAGATTCTTGGCTGAATGTAAGGACAGGCGTTCTGACAAGAGCTGGTAACCGTGGCGCAGGCTGCCTCCCGGGGTGGCCGCCGAGCTGCAGTGGGGGGGCCGAGGCTGGCCGGCCATCTGTCGGGCGCCCCAGAAGCTTCCTCTTAGCAGACGGACTAGCAGGGAGGGCTCGTCCACCCCCATTTCACAGACGGGATGGCAGAGGCAGGAAGGGCACACCCTGTGCCCTGGATCCAGGTTCTCTGACAACTTGGGGATCAGCTCCTGGAAGTCTTCCCTTGGGGCCGAGATGAGGCTTACTTAGGGCGTGTAAAAGGGGAATGAGTGCGGCGCGTCTCGGGGTTTGGGGTGTGAAAGATGGACTGAGCACGTCTGTCCTCTCTCTGAGCCGGGGTCCAAACGGGAGATGCATGTCGTCGGATGACAGCGCCAGCCTCCTCCCCAGGTCAGGTCTAGAGCGTGAGGTTTGGAAGGACGTCGGGGGCCAGCCGCTACTTTTCCTCAAGTGACAGGGACACCTGGAAAACGGGCGTCCTCTCCAGGGGCGAGCTGCGCTGGGCTTGGCACGGAGGGTCACCCGTGTCCACCCGCCATACGGCCAGTGGGGAGAGAGGAAGGCCCGGGCCCTGGGCATCCCCGCTGTGGCTTGGACAAGTCTGGCTTTCTGAGGAGTGGGGGGAGGAGGGAGGAGGGCGGGAGGGCTCCTGCCTGTGTCTCTGGGGGGTGAGCGTCCCAGCTCTATACGTAGGGATGGACCCAAGTCTCTCCACTGGTCCCACATAGGCGTGTCCTCAGGGGCTCCACAGTGCGTGTGTGTGCAGACTGGGGGGGGGCCCAGGACACGCCAGGATCGGAGGAGGAGGGGGAGGAAGAGGAGGAGGACGGAGAGTCAGCATTTGTAGTCAAGGCAGGTGGAGCCCAACCTAAGGAGGAGTAGTTATCTTCAAGCCCGTGATGGGTCAGCTGAGGGAGGAGGTGATGGGGAGGGACGGTGACTGCAGGGGGACACTCGGCTGCTGGGGGCAGGGAGCGCAGGTGAGGGACAGAGCACCTGCAGCAGAGCCCCTGTGCCCCCGAGTGACGCTGCCCCTGGAGGAGGTCTGGGCGGCAGATGGCAGGGTGGGTGCGGGCCTGGGTGTCCAGGGGCTGGGCACGCTCGCCGCCGTGTCCCCACCCCGCGACGGGGGCGGACTGACGCCTCGGTGCCACGGGAGCGCGGGCCGCGGCTGCAGCTGTGCAGGTCTCCGTCCCAGCGAGCGCTCTCAGGTGCGGCCGGCGGAGTCGGACCCTGGGAGGAGAGAGCCGCGGGTTTTCCTTTCTTTCGGTTTTATTCACAAGGGAAAGAAAACTTCAATGTGGATTTTAATTTTTCTCTGGGAACGTTGGAGGGAGTCTTGCAGCTCCGAGGAGGGAGAGCTCGTTGAGACGTCCCTGCAGACTGGCCGAGGACAGGCAGGGACAAGGTCCTGGAGGAGGGGCGCCCCGGCCGGGGGACGCTGGGGCCTGGAAGTGCCCCCAGGGGCAGGGCATCGGAGCTGGGGGTTCAGATCTCGGCCGTGCCTCTCGCCACCCCGGGGACCTGCGAGCTTCTCTGTCACCTGCCCCACGGTTATCCCACTCGGGGGGCAGGGATCGGGACAGCGCCCGCCCCGCAGAGCTGCCCAGGGACGCGGTGGGTGCAGACTCCCTGGGCAGTGCCGGCCGGGCCCCAAAGCAAGTGAGGCTTCTCTGTCAGAGAACCGGCAGGCGGGTTTACCTCAGCAGGGAAGGGTTTTTTTTCCTACTGTTGTTGTTTTTTCTTTTTTTGAATGTTTAAAGTAGTAACAGTTGATTTAAAAACATCCAGAAAACACAGAACTTCACACCCCGCCCTAAACATATTCCTGCAAGTGATCATTGTTAACAAGGAGGTGTGGATTCTTTTTTTTCCTAGTCACATATTAACACACACACCTTTTTCTTTCTTTCTTTCTTTCTTTTTTTTTTAAGCAAAGTGGCATCAAAACAAACCTGTTGTGCTTTCTGGCTCCGTTGTGTGCAGAAGGCAGATGCGCCCATGGGTCACGGGTGCAGACGCACCTGCCTCTGGCTGCGACCCTTGCGTTTTCATTTTTTTTTAAAGATGTTATTTATTTGTTCATGAGAGACACACAAAGAGAGAGAGAGAGAGAGAGAGAGAGAGACAAAGAGATGGGCAGAGGGAGAAGCAGGCTCCATGCAGGGTGCCCGATGCGGCACTCGATGCCGGGACCCCAGGATCACGCCCTGGGCCGAAGGCAGCGCTAAACCGCTGAGCCACCAGGGCTGCCCCCCGTTTTTAATTGTTTGTATTAAAACCAGCGTTAAAAAAAAACAAAAAAAAACAGTGTTGCCATGAGTGTGCAGACACGCTCACCTCGGAGCACCATGTTTCCGTAGGATGGACTCGGCCCAGCTGGGCTCCCGTCGCTTATGTGTTAGCCTGTGGTCATGAAAAAAACGCCTTTTCAAAAACATTTCCCAGTTTATGTTTCCACCAAAAAATGAAGAGTAGCCAATTCCCCACCTTCCTTTTCAGTGTTAACAGTGGTGCAGTTGTTCTGGGCTTGCAATATATTAAAACATCTTTTGTTTTAGCTTGCATGGATTTGTTCATTTTGAGGTTGAATTAGGGAGTCATTTTCCATATTACTTAAAAGGCAGGAAGCCGGGATGCCTGGGTGGCCCAGCGGTTGAGCATCTGGCTTCGGCTCAGGGCGTGACCCCAGGGTCCTGGGATCCAGTCTTGCATCGGGCTCCTTGCTCAGCGGGGAGCCTGCCTCTCCCTCTTTCCGCTCCTCCCCCACCCATTCTCTCTCTCTCCCCCTCTCTCTCTCTCTCAGACAAATAAGTAAAATCTTTAAAAAATAATAATAAAAAGGAAAGAAGCCCTAACTTGGAGTGGAATCCCATAGAGACACAGACACTTGGAGGGAAAAAGCAGAACCAAGGGGGCGGGGGCAGGTACGGCAGGTGGGGTGGCCACCTAGCCGGAAGCAGAGGCCACGGGTGCAAAGAGACCGTCTGAGGGGGAGGCCGGGGTCCCCGGCAGGCGCACAAGGTGGGGCCGGGAGCCTCCTCTGCAGTTCCGGATGGCCATCTGGCTCCTCGCGACCAGTCGTCTGCAGGCGAGTGGGGCTCGGGCCCCTCTGGCCAGTGTCCCCCAGGAGAACTCTCTGCCGTCCACACACTGCAGGGGTGCAGGGCTGCAGGCACCGCTCCTCCTCCCCGTCCCCTTCCCGTCGTGGGAGGACGCAGCTGGACCTCTCCACCCCCCTTTGCAGCACAGTGAAAGCAAGCACACGAGCCGAGCGCAGGCTGGCTGTAGGGGCCACCCCGGGCTGCGGGCGGGCCCCAGAGCTGACGGGCTGTGCCCTCCTCCACATCTGGGGGAGACGCTCGGGCCGACTCGGTGCGCTGCGGCATCCTTATCCCCCCACACTGCACACGCTCCCTGCAGGACGGATTCCAGGGGTTCCTAGGCCGGATCCCGGGCCCACACCCGTGCCCTGGTCACAGCGACCCCAGAGGCAGCCCCCAACAGAGCCGAGGAGGGGCTGCCGCCAGCGGATGCTCAGCGCCATCTCCTCCCTGTCACCTCCCTCCAGCTGCTGCTGCCGCCTGCCCCTCATCATCCCCGCAGCTGCTGGCCCCAGAGACCAGCCTCGCTGAGGGCTTCAGAGGGCCTGCCTGCCCTTCGGGAGCCTCAGAAAGGAATCCTCCCCAAATCTTCAAGTCCCACCTGGTCCAGGCTGTTGGACAGGGCAAAAAAAAAAAGCGTCCCTTTTGACCAAAGCCTGCTGGTCCCTCCTGCTGGTGGCGACACTGAATCTAGGACCTCCACCTGCCGAGTCAGGAGAGCATCACCTCCGCTGGGATGCTGAGCGTGCTCGGGGAGGACCCCAGGGCGCCCACCCCCAGGGGGTTCTAATACCAAACGCTCTGTCCTGTTCCCCACACTCAGCCCCCTCTCTTCTCTGGACACCCACTCTCCCATGGCCCGCGCTGGCGTGGGTGGTGTGTGGAGATGCGGGGCGGAGGCCATTGTGACCCCCGTTTCCTCCTGAACCACCGGGTCTCAGGCTCGTTAGGATGATTGTGCCATTCTTTTTTTTTTAAGATTTTATTTATTTATTTATGAGACAGAGAGGCAGAGACACAGACACAGGGAGAAGCAGGCTCCATGCAGGGAGCCCGACGGGGGGGGGGGGGTTGGGGACCAGGCCCCGGGCCGAAGGCCACGCCAAACCGCTGAGCCCCCGGGCTGCCCAATTGTGCCGTTTCCATTAGAAAAGTGAGTTCTGTGAGGTTTCAGGACCTCAGCGTGTCTGCTGACTCTGGGTGCCCCTACCTGCACCTGAAACCAGCCCGAGGGGGCAGGGCCACCCCAGGGTGGGGACCTCTGCGTGGATTCCGAGCCCTCTTGCCAAACGGCAATGGTTCTTCAGCGCGGCCACCGTCTGTCCACCGGCTCTTCCACTCCCTCTTCGAAGAGGTGAAGGCCACGCTCTCTGGCCCATCAGCCGCCGGCTTCCTCACGGCCGGTCCATATGGTGCCCAGGAGGAGGCCATGGTCCATGGAAACCACAAGCACTGCCTTGTCCCCGATGGGAGTCCCACCTGTGCCACCTGTGCCAATTGGACCTGGCGATGTTCCCTTGATGGGACGCCTTCTGCTTCTCAAAGCGTCTCTCATACGTGCTCTGCCCAAATCAGGATCAGGGACAGCAGAGTTGGGTCATCACGTTCCTGAGTCTCATTTCATCCAGAAGCATCCCTCCGCCTTTCTTTGGGTGGGAAGGGGATGGGCTTTTTTTTTTTTTTTTAAGATTTTTATTTATTTATTCATGAGAGACACAGAGAGACAGAGAGAGAGAGAGAGAGAGGCAGAGACACAGGCAGAGGGAGAAGCAGGCTCCATGCAGGGAGCCCGATGCCGGACTCGATCCTGGGACCCAGGGTCACGCCCCAGGTCGAAGGCAGGTGCTAAACCGCTGAGCCACCCAGGGATCCCTGGGGACGGCTTTTTAAGCTCCCGTCATGCAGCTATCAGGTCACCAGACATGAAGCCTCTTTCAGTTTGGCCAACTGCTTCCCTTCTGGGTTAACGTGAGCTGGAGAAGGGATTTGGTTTCTGTTCACAACCAGGAGCCACAAAACATCTGGTCGTACCACGTCCCCGTGTCAGGGTCTCGAGCGGGCCACGTGCATGGGCCCGACCCCACTGCCTCGCCGTCCCCCGGCCCCCTGGCCTAGCCCGGGAGCACCTGGTGGTGACGGCGCCCTGCATATGCTGGTTCGCGGTGACTCTGCGATTCCATGACTTCGTCCTCAAGGCACAACCTGGCGTATTGCTATAAAGAATTCTTTCTTCAGACCCTTAGTTACCCTGGAAGGTTCTTCATGAGGAAAAACAAGGTCAATTTTGATTCTTCCTCCCCTTTATCATCAATTTTCCAAGGCATGAGTGGGTCTCTTAGCAACCTCCAGGATTTGAGTTTGTTTTTGAGCGTCCTTATGAAAGCCTTTCAATCAATGCCAGCCACAGCCTCTTTGATGCAGAAAGTGTCTCCTTCGCCCCTGTGTCCCTCCGATGCCGCCACCGCCGCAGGGACCGGGCCAGCTCCGTCAGCTCCAGGCAGAGCCACATCCCCCAGGCTCGTTTGCCAAGCTCTTGCCTGAGACCTGGACTTAGCTGTTTTGCAGAAAAGTCCTAATTCCCTCCAGCAGGGAAGAATGTTTGGAGAAAATAATGTGAGTCCACGGGTGTTTGCTGCTCTCAGCTGTCCACGCTTCTGGGCACTTCTACTAAGAAATACAGATAAGCTATACCTTTAAAGGGAAAAAATTATTAGTTTATACTATTTCCGATCTGGATTTAAGCCCGCTGGGTTTCCTGGAACTTCTTTTGTCTTATGCTGGCACCTGCTTTCTCTGGTGCCTGTGAAGTCCTGACTCCACTGATATCCTTGTAATTACTACTTGTTTCCATCACACAAATATCCATAAGATAGTTTCAAAATAACAATATTGCTTCTAACAACAAGACTTCTGACAGCCTCTCGTTTATACTTAGGATATATTCTTCTAGGGAGGTACAGTCAAAATACCGAATTTAAAGTCGATTATAATAATTATTTTTTTTCTGTGTGTGCCACCAACTTGAATTATAGTTTATTGCAGGTTGGTTCAAATTACTACAGTCTTATTTTCTCTCTAATTTGATCTTTAGGAATTATTTAAAGAGGTAATGCTTTCAAAATCAAATTTTTTTTTTTTTTTTAAAAAAGGCATTTCAGCAATGTCTCTCTTTTTTCCCTCTGGAGTCTGTCCTCCCCCATAAGTGACCACTTTAAATCACATTTGATTTATTGTTTCATTTGTTTTCTTCCATTCTTTTGCCATTTCTACAGGAAAAAAAATTACTTTTTTAGAGCATTGGGTTTTTTTTCTATTTTTTTGTTCTATTTTTATTTTAATTTAATAATGTATCTTGGGAGGAACTCCCAACTAGAATAGAGAATTATTTCTTAACCCTTGTACCTCTGAATGGCTCTCTGTTGTGTGCATGCCTCAAAATTGACTCAGTAAGTCCCTACGATGGGCGTTTGGGATCATTCCAGCCTTTCACTGTTGTTAATAATATCTCACTGAATGAGGGGTCCCTGGGTGGCTCAGCCAGCTGGACGTCTGTCTGATTCCCGGTTTCGGCTCAGGTCACGATTTCAGGGTCGTTAAGATCGAGCTCCGCGCTGGGCTCTGTGGTCAGCAATGAGTCTGCCCAAGGTTCTCTGTCTCCCTCTGCCCCTCCCTTGCCAAGTAAATAAAATATTTTTTAAAAAGGTCTCACTGAATGATTACAGGATAATTGTAAGAGAATGGCGTGACCTGACTGATGCTTTAAACAATCATCCTGCTTGCTGTGTGGTGTCTCCAGTGGGGATAAATCAGAGATCAGGAGCCGGGCCAGGAGGCTACTGCCGGAGCCCAAGCAGGATGGTGGCTTGGATCAGCCACCTACTGCTGCTGGCGGCAGCGATGGGGTGTAGTGTCCAGACTAAGGTGACATTTAAGAGGAAACATCCATCAGTGGCATGACTCAGGAGACCGAGAGGAACACCCACCCTTGGTTCTCGCAGCTAATGCCCCTGGCCATCTCGGTCCTCGGCCACACGTCAGGGCGCGGTGTCCATGTCCTCTCTTTCCTGAGCCCAGGACCTGCGTGCATCTCCCTGTTTGCTGGCCGACGAGAGAAGGCCCAGGCTGATTAAGGAAGAGACGTCCTTTGCCCACATTAAACGTGACTTTTCTATTACTACACAAAATGTTCACCCTCTCCGCCTGCAGGAGCTGCGTTTGCATTCACCTCCCGGGACAGCAGGGCCCCGAGGACAGTGGGTGGGCACTTGCCTTAAGCCTCCCGATGACAGAGTTCACCCCAGAGTAAAAGGAGGCCTGGCCCCAGGACCCCTGTTGTGCCTCTCATGGTGGATTAGCCAGCTGGCTGCCAGGATTTGTACTCCTTCCTGCAAATTCCAGCGCATCACCTGGCCCACCGCATTTCACCTGTGTGTTTGACGGGCTTTGGCCCCCACTAGACGCCAGGGAGGGGCGGGGCGGGGTGTCTCCGCTGCTGGCACAGAGCAAGCACGCAGTGGCTGCAGAGAAGACAAAGCAAAACAAGACAAAAAAAAAAAAAAAAACTCCACAGAAATGCAAAGGGTGGGACTTTAGAATAAAAGAATTTTTATAGATTATTTTTAAGTAAGCGGATAGAAACAAGAATTCATCTGAGAACAACAGGCAGATTACAGCAGAAGCCAAGAGAGAAGCATGGTGTGAAAACAGAACTCCTGACCTCCTGGCAGCATCGGATCGGCCGCTGTCCCAGGAAGGAAGCTTCCAGCTCACGGGGCGGGGATGGAAGCAGCTGGAAACGCAGGCCTCTCGGGGTCTCAGGGTGGGCCAGGGATGGCTCTGGAGTGGGGAGCCAGGTGGTGCAGCAGCCGTGTGGGATGGAGGGGATTGGGGCCTGTGGGATCACTCAGCTTCACACCGCGGAGGTGACGATGGGCCCAGGCTGGAGCCCAGAAGCGTACAAGCCCAAGCCGGCTGCAAGCCCCAGAGACGCTCCCCGTGGCGGGGGGGGTGGGGGGAGTGTGAAGGGCTCACCTTCCAGCTGCGCCCGTGGGAGTCACCGCAGCATGAGGGCGCCGGGCACCGCTGCCTCCTGGCTCTCCTCCTGTCCTTCCCTCCCAGCCAGGGCGCAGCGCGGGCGGGGAACAGGGCCTGGCGGGGGGGGCACGGTGTGCCTAGGAGGGGGCTGCACCCAGAGAGACCCCAGAACTTCTCGGGGTCTTGGCAGTGAGGCCACAGCCCTGTGCCGGGTCCCCATAAGCATGCGGTGCGCAGACTGGAAACACTCTTCGGGCATCGAGAACGAGGGGTTGTTCGTGGCCCCGAGAGGTAGGTACCGTTCCCAGTGTCCTTTTACAGAAGGAGCAAGCGAGGGAAAGCGGGGTGCACCTGGCCGGGCCCGAGCGTCTGCCGGGAGACGGCTCAGCCTGTACCCCCAGGAGGGTAACTACGGCTGCTCACGGCTCCCGACCTGTGACGAGTGATGAAGCAAACCCAACCGGCCAGAGCCCTTGGATGAGCTCATTGGGGGTTTAATGAGGTGTCTTTGGAGATGACTCCGGAGCCGAGTCACAAAGGCTTCTGGGACCGTCCCTGGCCTCAGGGCTTCTGTGCAGGATCCACGTCCCCCCTCGGAGAGCCACCCGCCCCACGTGCCTGTCCTCCCTTCCAGACGGGCAGGTGCCCAGGACCGTGCAGAGGGCAGTCCTCCAACTCTGTGCCCGCATGGTCCCCGCACAGAGCCCAGCAGCGGCTCTGGCTGAGTCTGGGGCCCACGCCACCTCGCTCGGCCCTCAGCAGCGGGTGACTTCAGCTGCTTTGGCCACTCGAGGGGCTGTGATGAGGCCAGAATTGGGCCAGAGGACAGCTCCTGGGACCCTGGGGAAGATGAGTGATGCCCTGTCTGGGAGAACTCGAGGTCCAGAAGGCCGGACACTTGGAACAGATCACGTTCCCCGATGTGTTGGGCTCCTGTGCTTTGTGCCTCTGCATGCAGCGTGCATGGGCTGAATTAGCTAGGCCTGCACACATCCTATCACTGCCCCATTGCCCTGCCTCTGCCTATCTCCCCAAACTCACAAATCCCTCATTGGCCAGCCCCCCTGCTTTCCCACCAAGCGTGCTCTGTTCTCTGGGAAACACACCCTGGGCTCCCAGACAAGGCACCCAGCCCCTCTTCCGTCCCCATCGGGCCCGTGCCTGTTCCGGTCTGGAGCCCAGCACAGCCTCACCTGCTCCAGGAAGCCTCTCCCAGCCCGTCCAGTCTGTTCTGACGTGGCTGCTTCCTGGGGCCCTGGGCCCTTGCGTAGGTGGGGAGCCGAGAAGCAGCTGGACACCCACGCTCATGGTCTGCACTTCCAGCAGATCCGGGGAGCAGGAAGGGGAGGGCCCATCTCCCAGATGTGTTGGCTGGACAGCACGGAGGTCTGGGAGGTCAGCTAGACTCTGGGTCACCTGGGATCCATACACCTGTCAGACACATGCCCCTGCGGGGAGGGGGGCAGGTGGAGAGCCGGCCGCGGGCCCCCCGCTGATCCCAGGGGGTGGTTCTCAGTCTCAGAAATCATCTCCCCTCTCAGACATGAGCAAGACCCCGAACAAGTTTTGTTTGCTTGGGTCACACCCCCTGATTTTTACCACGGGAGAAATCAGCCCCGAGGAATGTCTACCGTGTTTGCTTATTTATGAATCTAAAGATCGCAGAAACCCCTCTCCATATAAAGGTAAATAGCTGAGTTTCGATAAAAATGAAGCATGTTCTGAAACAAAGGAAGAGTCGGTGAGCGGAGTGGCATTGTTTTACATCCCTGCAAATCCCCACGGTATCAGGTTTAAGGGAAGACAGATGGGTCCCGTGTTTGCGTCTGCGCTCACGCCGTGGCAGGATGTTATTTGGGGACATGTATGAGAAAATTCAGCCTCGTGCGAATATGTAATTGGAAACGGAAGAGTATTTTAATAGACATTTCAGATAACTATGAATATTCTTTTTTTTTTTGGATATTTTTTTACGATGCTACACCCAGACTTCCCAAGCGGCAGGGAGAGCGGGTCAGGTGGGAGGCACACGTGAAACCGTACCTTCCGCACGTGCCCACGGCTCCACAGCGTCGCCCGTCGGTCATTTCGCTCGCGGCGTTAGGCAGAGCTTCCAAATAGCAACACATTGCCCTATCCACCAAGAAATCACAGTCTTACATCACCACTTGCCTTGTCAGGAAAGGTTTTAAATATCGGGAAGGAAAAAAATAAAATAAATTAAATAAATAAATAAATAAATAAATAAATAAATAAATAAATAAATATTGGGAAGGCGTCAACTCTCCAAGGCAGACCCAAGTTTTCTGAAATTCTAACTTGCTTGGAAGCCTCCAACCCCATCGGGATTGAGGGCGCTGTCACTGCTCCCTGAACTCATTTTGGAGAAACATCTGTGAATACTCGGGTCTGGCCTGTGCTTCGGACGTTCTTTCCAGTAAAACTGGTGCCCGTGAAGGAGGCGGCCCGTCCGGCCGGTGACCAGGAAGCCCCCTTTCCCCTGGGATCACCTCCCTATTTCTGTGCATAACCCCAGCGCTTTGTATCTGACTCCTCCTTTATCAGGAAAAAAAAAAAAAAAGTTCAGAAAGATGTGCACCCTGGGGTCAAGAGTTCATTAAAATTAATATTTTTTTTACTGCTTCATCAAGGACGTGCTTACCTAAAACTGGTGTTCTGTCCATCTGTTGTCCGTCTGTCCGCCCACCCGATTTACTGACCGCCCCCTGCAGGTCTGTGTTGCGAGAGCAGACGGCGGCACTCACGTGTCTACAGACACAGCCAGGCCCGACACCAAGAGGTCACAAGTGTCGCTGCTGCCTTGGGGTTTGGACAGTCATGCAAACCTCAACCTGGCGAGAACGTCAAATAAATTCTTAGAAAGGAAAAAAAAATAAAAAATAAATAAATAAATAAATAAATAAATAAATTCTTAGAAAGGTTAAGATAATGGTTGTGAGCTCATACGACCTGAAGTTTTCTCTGAGGTCCCCACAGGGCTTGGAGAACACACTTTGAGGACCCCTGCCTTGCAGGATTCTGGAGAGGGCCCGTGAGTGAGCCGCAGACCAGCACCTTTCTAGAACCCTGAGCTGTGAGGCGGGTGCTAGGCCAGCGAGAGCCAGCATCTCCCTCCCTCCCTCCCTCCCTTCCTGACTCTCTCCCTCCCTCCCCCCTCCCTGCCCCCTCCCTCCCTGTCTTACTGCCTCCCTCCCTCCATCTCTCCCGTCCCCCCTCCCTCCTTCCCTCTGCCCCCCTTCCCTCCTCTAGATACCCCATGTGTAGATGCCGGGTCTCCAGCCAGGGGTGCAGGCGATGAGCAGTGTGCCCGGAGGCCCTGTCGCCTGTAGCTGCCAGCCTGGCCTCGCACAGCTTGCACCAGAGGAGGGGCTCCCTGGGAAGGCCTTCCGCGTGGCCTGCTTTGACCATCCATGTCCAGCTTTGACCCTTGTCATATGAGTCAAACGCAGTGAACTCTGGGTCCCGCTTCAAGGCTGAGTCTGATGCCCGCACCCCCCCCCGCCCCAACAGGGTCGGGGCTCCCTCCACCTCAGCCTTGGCTCAGGCAGACTTTTCAGCCACAAGCATGTGATGAGTTGACACTTCAGGGTCGCTGAGGCCAGCCAGGACCTCGGGGCGGAGTGGCCGAGGGGGAGGGGACCCGGGCAGCCCTCCTGCCCTCCAGAGCCTCGGTCTTCTGTCCTGTGTGTGCAGCTGTGAACAGTGTTCACCTTTGGGGGCTGAGCGTGGGTGGGGATAACACCTGGTCCACGGCAGAGTCTGCCAAGACTGTGTCCCTCTCCAGCGGCGCAGCCTCCGTGCTCACAGACAAGCCTGAGAGCACACCGTGCGGCGAGCCAGCCAACACGGAGGAGATGGTTTATTTTGTGTTTTTCCCCCCACACCGTGTTTTTTCAATGCGTTCTCTTTGAACAATTGAGATGCATTTGGTTCAGGGCCAAACAGTAACTTAGCTGAAACAGAACGTGCTTCTCGCACCCCTCCACGTCCGGCGACACAACTTGAACTCAATTAGGCCGGTTCGAGGACACCGCTCCACGTGTGTTTCATAACGTGAAGCTGGACTAAATGAAAAAGCAATCAGTATAAATAAGTAAAATGGACATATTCATACACATCAGGTCATTGCTAAAATTAAAAAGCCAGCGCGCAGGTCCCCTCCATTTCCTGGTGATGCGCCGTGGGGCCGTGCAGGCCTGCAGCAGGCACTAATTAAAGTCCTACAATAATGGGATCAATAGACTTGCATCACCTCGCTGAGTCTGGAAGTGGGAGGGTACTGCCCTCATGACAATGGTTAATTTTCTTTTTGGAGTTCAAAGGTATAGAGACCAGGGCCTTTTATTGATAAATTGTCAGACACCCAGGCGCACATTAATTTGCACTGGCCATCTTAGGCGAAGGGGAAATGAATGCACGCACATGGCACAATTAAATGCATTTTTCATCGCCTGTGAGCCTTGCAAGAGAAAAGGCACTCATGGCCTTAATGAGGAGGAGGGCATCTTCCCGGCAGCCCCGTCTTCTCGGTTGGCGCGGGCGCGAAGGTCCTGCTGGGAAGATGCAGGTCCGAGGGGCTTCCTGGGGCCATGGACATGGGTGCCGGTGTCGCTGGAGCCCTCGGCAGAGTGCACCCACTGCTCACTCCCCGGCTGGCACTTTGTAATCTTGGGTTCACCCTCTGGGCCTCCTCACAGGTCGGAGGCGGCAGCAAGAGCTGCTTCCTGCAGGGAGGTCCTCCAAGGAGGAGGACGCAGGCCCACGAATCCCACAAGGCTGGGCTCGGCACAGGCCCCGGCGCTGCCCAAGGAAAGCTACCCCAGCTGGCCGTTGTCGCTGTCCTTGTGGTTGTCACTTAGAGAATTATCCAAGGGCCAAGACGTCTGAATATGCCTCCTCTGAACTTCACGGCTTCAGGAGACAGTGGCTTCCCAGCTCCGGATGAGCCCCGTCTTCAGCCGACACACCTGTTCAAATGCCCTGATGCATGGATCCTGCCTCCATTACTAACCAACGTCTTATAAAAGACTTGATATTAAAACATGGTATTAATCAGAGCACTGGCTGGGAATCAAGGATAATTAAGGATGGTCAACGCTCACTGTGGTCACAGGGGTGTGGAAGGGGAGCCCCCAGGCTGGCAGCCTCGGGACACCTAGTGCTGTCATGGCCAGAGGCAAGCGGGGAGCTCTTTCTCGCCGTGGACTGAGTGGCTGCCATCGTGGGGCCCAAAGGCAAGGGCACAGGTGACCTGGGGTGACGACCCACGGAGGACTCTGTGTGCAGGGCTGAGCTGTGTGTGTGTGTGTGTGTGTGTGTGTGTGTGCATGTGGTCATGCAAGTGTATATGGTTGTGTGTGGTTGCATTGTGTGGTTGTGTCGTTGTGTATGTGGTTGTGTGAGTGCCTATGGGTAGTTGTGTGTGCATGTGGTCATGTGTGTGTACTCATATGTGCATGATCCTGTGTGTGTCTGCCTGTGGCTCTGTTGTTGTGTGTGTGTGCATGGCCCCTCCTGGGTGTGTGGAGCAGAGTGTGGCCCTGGGAGTTTAGCGACCAGCAAGGGACGAGTGGCCGGGCGGCAGTGCCAGGTCCAGAGCAGGCCGGGGCTCCGGGAGGGGGAGGAGAGCCTCCCGGGGGGGGGGACAGAGTGGACGGTCAGTGCATCCCCAGAAACCTACTGCCTCCCAGCCTGGAGGCCGGGAGCCTGAGGACAGGGTGAGGGCAGGATGTGGGCAAGGTGTGGGCAGGGTGGGCGCCCCAAAGCTGCAGGAGGGTGCTCCCCAGGCCTTCCTCCCCACTGTGGCGGTGCCGGCGGCCCTTGACCTGTAGACGCAGCCCTCTGATGCCTGCCTCCGTGTCCACATGGCGCGTCCTCCTCCAGGACACCAGTCACGGGGGTAGGGCCCACACTTGTGACCTCATCCTAACTCAACTGCTTCTGCAAAGCCCCTATTACAGATGAGGTCACGTCCACGGGCCTTGACCACGCTGGCCCCGGCAGGACCTGGGAACAGAGCTGCACTTCAGGAAGGGAAAGCAAGTGCCCAGCTTTGTGGTCCAGGCACCAGACCTGCTTCTGCCCCCAGCTGCGGCTGACCCTGAGGAGTCCTGGGTCCTCGGAGTCCTCTTCATCTAACTGGGCTGGCCGTGCCCATCTCGTGATGCTCAGTGGGCACACAGACACTCAATGGACAGGGCCAAGACAAGGGCGATCTTCATCTCTCCTCCCATCCCCCATTTATGGTTGGGTTGTGTCCCTCAAGTCCTAACCTGGGCTCCTGTGACCATGACCTGGTTTGGAAATAGGTTCTGTGCAGATGTGATTGAGTTGAGGTGGGTCACACTGGGGTGGGGTGGCCCTAAAGCCAATGGGTAGGGTCCTGTGGTGGAAGGAGAGTCAGATGACACACTAAGAGGAGAGAGGCTGCAAGAAGTCACAGAGGAGGAGGCACATGAAGACGGGGACAAAGACGGGAGATGTAAAGCCACAGGCTGAGGGCTGCTGGGGGCCACCTGAGGCTGCAAGAGGCCAGGACAGAGTCCTACAGATCCTCTAGGGAGAGTGCCACCCTGCTGACACCTTGACTTTGGGCTCTGAATCCTCAGCACTTGCATTCTTGGTCACCCCGCATGTGACACCTTGTGTGGCAGCGTCAGGAGACACAGGGTGTGACCTGCTGCAGGTGGATGTCGCACGGGGAGCTGGGCACACTCTGCTTGTGGTGTTCAAATCTCAATGCTCATCCCCAGGACCCCAGGCCTTTGGGTGCACACACTGGGGACGAGCTCTTCGCAAAAGGCGCCCACCCCGAGCACCGCCAGCACCCACACAGGCATCTGGGGGAGATGCAGCCCCACGCGGAGCTCCCCACCCCAGAAGGTGAACACAGGGAACGTCGTCCTCCACCCACAGCTCAGGACTTGGCAGATGCAGCCGGACCAGACGATCCCCGGGGGCCCTTGTGCAAGACTCCGCAGAAGGAGGCCACGTAAATGTTCCCCGGAGCCACCCCAGCCTTCACAAGGTCACTTACTGGCATGAGGATGAGACCTGGCATTTTTGCTGATGGGCTGCGTGATCTCAGAGAGGATGTTTGAGCTCCCTGAGCTGAGCACCCCCCAGTTACTCCCCGTGAAATGCTCTTCCCTCCGCCCTTCTCTGTCCTGCGGGATTGTTACAAGGACAAATGAGGCTGTCTCTGTATGAACACCCTGGAATACCAGAAAAGAAGATAATACACATAGGTCCAAGTTAATCTACCTACTACTGGACTAGAAAGTTCTTTTTACCCTTAGCTAATAACTATAATTTGTTCTGCAGTATGTTAAAATGACAAGCTCTTAACTCCTGCTCCTACAGCACGAAATCCGTGGCTTATTCTTCTCCCTAGGGTTGGGAATCCAAGCAGCGGGGTCCAGCCGCTGACAGAGCCAGCGGTGGGGGTGTTCACGTAGAGGACGAGCCGTCAGGACCCTGCTCCCCACCCACGCACCCTGCAGGGCCGGATCAGATGCCCCATCCTGCAGGAGACCTTCCAGGCGCTGGGCACTCCCTCCACCCCCAGGTGTGCTCAGCAGCAGGTCCTCCCGCGCTGGGAGCTCATGCTTTCCTCCACCGTGTTTGTGCAGAGAGCTCAGTTTTTGTCAGAGGAATAAAGGAGCAGATGAAGCAAAGCTGGGAACAAGAGTCCTCACTTGAGAGTCAGGAAAATTTTTATGGTGTAGGATTCACGGGCCGCAGAACCACCATGCGGTAGCCGCCCACGGGCTGGGCTCCACGTTGGGCTGGGACCCGGAGGCAGAAAAAGCACAGTCCTTGCCTTTGAAGGGCTCAGTCTGGTTGGGGAGGCACATGATGGGAGAGAATCAGGCACTCCCTGCATGACTAAAATGTGGGGTTGGGAAGACATGGCTTGCGTACGCAATAACAAGAAGCTTCTGGCCAGAGAAGGAGGATGCCACTCGGACCCCTAGGTCCCAGGCATCTAGGTCCCTGGGACTCGTGATCTCAAAGGAAACGTATGTGATAACACAGGGCCCAACAGACAAGGGCAGGCTCAGGGCACAGGAGCCAACACCTGAGCCTCCTGTCCTCCCTGCACTTGCTGCCCCGAGAGGACTCATTCTCCAGGTTCTGGCTCTCTCTCACCCTGCAGATCCCTTCTGTTTCCACCCTTACCTTGACTATTGCATAGCTGTCATGGCCACCCTCCACCGCAAGCAACTAAGTGGTAACGATGCCGCTTCATGCATCATTCTGATGCTTGAAATTATGCTGCAAAACATGCATCTTGACTCCTATTTTACAGGTGAAGACACTTAGGACTGGGAAGGAGTATAGGGATTTGCAAAGGCCACTTGGAGCTTGATTTTGATACCAGGTTGGTCAGGAACAAAGGCCATACTCTTTGTACTATGCCATGGCACTCCCATTACATTCATTCACTCAAGAAACAATTATGAATAATCTGAGAAGAAATCAAAGCCTGGTCTTTGCATTCATAAAGTTTACAAAATAATGAGTCTCGCTTGTAACTGATTGTTTGTTTATCTATTTCCCCACCTCCCATTAGATGGTTTTTCTAAAGCAGGAATCGATAAATTTGTATTCCCAAATACACTAGCCAGATACAAAAGAGTTCTAAGTGAATCTTGGATGAGTGGTAGATGGATGGATGGGTGGGTGGATGGATGAATGGATGGATAGATAGATAGGTAGGTGGATGGATAGAAGGATGGATGGATGGATGGATGGATGGATGGATGGATGGATGGATGGAATGAAGGGTGGAGGATGGATAGATAGAAGGATGGCTGGATGGATGGATAGAAAGGGTGGATGGATAGATGAGTGACTGAATTTAGAAGCTGGAAGAGACTCTAGTGGGCTTTTATGCCAATCTTTGGGGTGATGTATTTGCTCTGCTGGCTCATTTAACCCCTTTTGAGTACTTCCAGGGACAGAGAACTAACTACTCCACAAGGAAGCCTATTCCATGTTGGGGAAGAACCAGTTGGGGGAAAGTTATTTTTTAAGACCTGGATTTGGGACAGAAGATGGTGCCCAGCATGCACATCTGGTTTATGCATGACTTGTACTTATTCCTGGCCTTCAGGTCTAGTCTGTACGTTCAGCATGAAGGACTCCTTGGTTCCACAGGAGACCTTCTATCTGCCCAGCTCCCCCATTCCCTCTGCTGATGGAAGAGGCCAGAGTTTCAGAGTTTCTGTTTTCTGCCCCAGGGTGGCTCTATGTTCATGAGAGGAGTTATAGTTAAGCTCAGGTTGGTCAGCTAAAGACACACAAACCTGAAGGTCGGTCATGATATATCACCCGTGCAATCCCCGTGAGCTGGTGTGCACACAGGTGTCCACCCCACCCGGCATCCAGCCTCCGCTAAGATTCCCTTCTCTAAAGCCTCCCTATCTCCCCTTCCCAACGACACACTTGTGGTCCGTCTCCTTCCTCATGGCATCCACAGCAAGGAGGCTGGGGAAAGAGTTGCCCGAACCCGCAAATAAAAATAAAGTGCCCTGCAGATCTCTAGGTCAATTTTATACTAACAATGTATTTCTGTTTACCTGGAATCCAAATTTACCTGGGCCTCCTGCATTCATCTGGCATCCCCAGACTGAGAGGACGTAAGGCCCTCTCTAATAGGAATGCCCAGAGCACCCAGAAAAACACAGGCTCTAACACAGTCCTCTGGTTGTCAGACATTTAAAATGCTTCCTCTGCTTTGCAAATAATGAGAAGAAAGCACGATGTAGACAACGACAGGACTCCTGTAGCGGAGCACAAGGCACAGTGTGCAGAATGGCAAATGCACGTTGGCTGCACATTTTCTATAGGCCAGGGTCTGGGTTGCAGGTCTGTTCACGGAAAGAGCCCATCGTCACTGTGACTCCCACTCTTCCCAGGGGGAGCAAAATTCACGACCATGGCCCTCGGGTGTTCCCGCAACTCAGTAATCTCATGGAAGGAAGAGCGGGCTCTCGTGTCCTGTGGGTGGGGCCCCTTCCCTCTGCAGAGCGCGGAGCACACATAGCACTGTGGCACAGGGCGCATCCTGCCGGTCATCAAGGCGAGCCAAGACTTGCCCTCGGCTGGCGTGCTGGCTGGGTGAGGGTCCGATGCCAGGCTTCCGTTTTAGGATCTATGACTTGCCCGCACAGGAAGGAAGCCTGCCATCCCCAGGGCTCCTGCCAGCTGCCCTCAGACAGGCTCCCCGGTCTGCCCTGCCTGTCACCTGGTGAGGTCCAGAGGGCCTCTAGCTCTGGAATAGCTAAACAAGCCCGGCCGCTGTCATCTGGCCGTGGCAGGGGTCCCTGGCGCCACAGGATCCAGCTCCGATTCCTCAGCTTTTCGACTCTGGCTTCAGCCTCCTTTCCAGCCTGTCTCAGCTCCAGGTTCTGTCCTGCCCCAGACGTCACTCTCTGGCCAAGCTGCTTTGGGGAACAGGACAGCATATTGCCACCAATCTGACCGGGGACGCAGCCAGACATCTCTGACAAATCTGGGCTGCCGGGGTGATCTGATTAGGCGAGATGGACGGCCCCAGCAGGACCTGCGTGCAGGCCCGGGCCTCCGGCTGCCCCCTGGCTCTCTGCTGACCGCCACTACACCCTCTGCTGCATGGCGGGCCCTGCTGTCCCAGTGCCAGGGCCGGGGTAATTGGGAAGTGTGGCAGACGCCGGGAGGGATGCTCGGCACTCAGCCAACAAAGCCAGACCTGTGCCTCCTCCTCTTCCTCGTTAAAGTCCAGGGAAGGTGCTAGCCTTGCAGAGGAACTGGCGAGCACCTAGACGAGCCTGCAGATGAGGGCTCCGGGAACAGGCCCAAACTCACCCCGGGAGGGAGGCCCAGGGGTGCGTAGACCTGGATCCCAACGGCAGCTGGCCTGGCACCAAGCCGCCTCCATTGCCCGACAGCTGTGCTGCTTTAGAAGAGCCACCTTCTCTGAGCTTCAGCCTTCACCTGGGAAATGGAGACAATAACACTCTGCCCCAAAGACCGTATTTGGTGACTACCTAAGCAGGGTGTCAACAGCCCAGCGCAACATTGGCAGGAGTCACGTTGGGGTGGAGCTCTGTGTTTGCCGTAAATGTTTGATTTTTGGGGTCACTTTTATATTTTATTTTTTTAAAGATTTTTTTTTTTATTTATTCATGAGAGACACAGAGAGAGAGAGAGAGAGAGAGAGAGAGAGAGGTAGAGACACAGGCAGAGAGAGAAGCAGGCTCCACACAGGGAGCCCGATGGGGACTCGATCCCGGGACTTTATGATCACGCCCTGAACCGAAGGCAGGTGCTTAACCGCTGAGCCACCCAGGTGCCCCATGTCGTCACATTTTAAATGTCAGGTTGCCCAATGCCTTTACCTTTCCCGTCTGTGCCCCTCCCTCCCCCAGACCCTGACGATCCAGAGACCAGCCCAAGAGCTGGAGGTAAGGAGGGCTGCCCCCCACCCAGGCCAAGCACGAGATCTCCGAGCCTTGTCTGTAGGGCAGGTAAAAAACCAAGAATGACACCGAGGAAAAGTCAGGGGGCATTTTATTGCCACTTTTCACCAGCAATTCTGAACACCCCAAGGGTAGAGCATCCCTCACCCACGAGGTGAACTTCGCAGGCCTAGCTTCTAAATGACTATTTACTGATGAGTTTTCAGTGCACGGCTGGGTGCAGGCGTGCACACATCCATATAAACTTCAAATTCGCTCATGTGTATTATTCCATCTTTAACAAGCGCTGTATGCTACTCGGACTGTGATTCTTTCGAAGGCCAGCGAGAGAGCTGGCCCTGGGTCAGGAGCGCTCGTCGCACGGGTTGGTCCTGAGCCGGCGTGCCGTGGGGATGGTGTGGGCCCCGCCACCCAGCTCCGCTCTGGCTGAGGTCTGAGCAGCAGATCTGAAGCAAGCAGCGCGGCGTAGCGAGTATAATTTTGTCTTCTTTGCAGCCACTTGAAGTTTCTTTGTGGGTTTGAAACATAAAGCAGGGAAGTTGCCTGCAAATGGCATACGTGTGGCTTTTTTTTTTTTTTTTTTTTTTTTTTTGGTACCTGAGAATTTTATTTTCCACACAAACTCTTTCATTGAGTTCGGCTATCTTTCCAATGGAAATTTATTCTTTTAAAATTGTGAGTCATCCTAGAACTACGGAATGCATCAGGAGAATCGAATCACACGGCTGTGGCTGGCCACAGTCTTGTAATTGGGGGAGGGGGCCGTGAAAGGGATGCATTCAGGCCGGCCGGTGCAGGGGCTTCGTCTAGGCGTTGGGCCCATGCAGGGCGAGGGGCCACCCTGCCGTGGCCAACCAGCCACCTGTGTCATGAGAGATGCACCTCATAGCCGGACTTCTCATTAGGACTTCAGTAGTGCGTTCTCTCAAGACAGATGGGAAAGTCATGAAGTTAGTCATGGAGCTGGGACTTGTAGCGGGGACACAGCCTCAGGCCGGCCAGACACAGGCTGAGCCCCCAGTATTCAAGAGGCCTTGTCTTCGAGGAGATGCCCGGTGCCTGGGCACAGAACGTCTGGGTGTCGCATGAGAGCCACGGTCTGGACCCGCGGGGCCCCCACGCTGCGCAGAGAGGCCGACCTGACTTTCTGAAGGAAGCTTGGGTTCAAGCTAGGGTTGCCAAATAGAACACAGGCTGAGCATTACGTTTGAATTTCATTTAAGCAATGCATTTTATTTTTTTAGTGTAATTTTATCCCATGCAATATCTGGGCCCTGATTTTGGATTGGATGATGAATTATCCCAAAATTTGTAGGTGGACGCCCTTGCCCCCTGTGTGGCTGCATGGGGAGATGGGGTCTCTAGGGAGTCGTTTGGGTTAGATGAGGCCCTGAGGGCGGGCCCCCATCCCACGGGACCGGAGTCCTTATAAGGAGACAGGGGAGCTCACACTCTGTACGTGCACAAATACGAGGTCATGCGAGGACAGCAAGATGACGGCCGGCTACCAGCCAAGAGAGTTCAACCTCCCCTGCCAGCACCCTGGGTCTGGGCCTCCAGCCTCATAGCCGTGAGACTATACCCAGGTGTCTAACCATGGATCTGGGGTGCTGTGTCGGGACCTGGGATGACGTGCGTGCCCCGGAGGAGCCCGCCAGGTCCCTCCTCTCCAAGAACCCTTGGGCTCACTTCCAGGCAAAGCATGCTCCCTTTCTAACAGGATGCAAGATAGTAACGTCCCCCTAACGTGCACATGCACTGGCCAGAGCAAGAAGGCTGGATGGGCCGGCTCGGGGGCTGAACGTGATCCCTCTGAGGTGTCCACACTCTAGCCCCAAAACCTCTCAATGTGGCTTTATTTGGGAAAGAACTTTCTTTGCTGATATAATTAAGTTAAAGATCTTAAGAGCAAATCATCTGGATCTAAATTCAGATCACAAGTGTCCTCATAGGACTAGAAGGAAGTCAGATGCCCAGGAGAGAGGCCATGAGAGATCCTGGGGTGACACATCCGCACGCCCCGGGGTCACCAGGAGCTGGAAGGAGCAAGAGGGACCATCCCCTGGAGCCTTGATTGTAGACTTCCAGCCGCCAGGACCGTGAGAATCAGATGCCTGTTGCTTGCGGCCACCAAGCTTGTGATAATTTGTTACAGCGGCTGCGAGGAGCTCGTGCTGACGGCAGCCACAGACCTGTGGGCTTTTGCGTGTTCTCTCTGCGTGGAATGGGGATGCCGCTGACCCTGTCACGGCGTCATGGGCGCTCAGCTGAAAGCAAAAGAGACGAGAAGGAGATGGGGATGGACGGGCAGTCCTAGACAGAGGTGCCCGCCAAGGACAGTCGCTTTCTGCTCCCACTCCGCACAAAGCTCTCAAGCCCCGAATGAGCTCTCTCTCTTGCTGTTCCAGCAAATAGTCAAACATGTATGGAAAGCAGCACATTTCCAACGAGCTGGAGGTTGAGGCTTCTGTTCCCGATGATTAATCAGTCTTTATTTGCCTCCCAGAGTTGGAGTGTGTGTAGTTTTGAAAGTGGCTTCATATTTTATGTACCATCTGCTGCATTTTTAATAGTGGACAGATCGCGTTGGCAGCTAAACAGGAGCCGTGAGGGCCCCAGAGGAGGGGACCGGGGTGCTCCGGCGTTCGATTCTAGGGGAAAGTCACGTGTGACACGAGCCCACGCACTCCTGGTCTGGATGTGGAGACCTCCTTCCCCGCAGCTTCCCAGCCCCCCGGGAGCCGGGCATGCATCCCAGGCGGAGGCGGCCTGCTCAGGCTTCTGGACCAATAATCTAACTCCACTCGCACAAATTACTTGGGAGGGATGTTAGGATGATAGTGGATTTTCAAGCTCTGTCCTTTTTTGAGTAGAAAATACAGCAACAGTATTAATGTGAAGAAATGTAAGCGTCGGCCCGTATGGCCTGTTATCCCACAGGACAAATTCTAAAGACATAACCACTCGGGCATGTTTGGCCTGTGGCTCAGGGTCTCCCCGCCAGACACCCGGAGCCAAGCCCTGTGCCCCATGCACAGGTGTGCAGCGTGGACCCCTCCCGCCCGCAGCCTGCCAACCCCCCAGTGACGGGGTTACCAGGGCAGCACTCCCCTAAACTCACCACCAGGGGAGAGCCCCGGGCATAGCAGCTCTGTCCGTGCCAGCCGTTTGCACACATGCCTGTCTCACGGGGGAATTCCCAGGATCAGATGGAGTGGCATCTGTGATGAGTCCCATCGGCCCAAAGGTGGGACCGAGAGCTTCCGGGGGTGGGGGGTGTCACTGGCAGAGGGTGTGGGTGGCAGGCCTGGCCAGGGCGAGTGGAGGGCATGCCGAGGCCGTACCACGGTGACGTGGGGAGCCGGGGAAAGATGCAGAGCACATCGCCCGTGGAGTCATTAGAGGGAATTTTCTTATCCAGTTATGCAGTTGACTCTCCGTGAGACCTCAGAGAAAATTAATTAACCTCTTTATTCCTCGATCTTCTCTTTGGTGATGGGGGTAATGCCCTCATTTGCAAATGTCCTCTTTTTCTTTAGAAATCTGTGAGGCTCGAGGGCCCCGTGGCTCTCTAAATCACTCGATGGCCCCGAGAGTTCCGTGAGACGGTGTCCCGGGCCCAGAGATTTCCAAATGTCAAGAAGACTCCTGCAGAGTCTGCATCCGTGGGGCTGGGAGCAGGATCGGGCTCAGGCCTGGGTCTCCCGCTCGCCCCACCCGCGCCCCGGCCGTCGGGCCTGCCAAGCTGCACCTGCAGCCTCGAACTGCTCAGGGAACTGCTTTCTCCACCACCTCCTCAGCTCAAGACGTGCGTTCCTTTACACGGCCGCCGTGCACGTCTCTTCGGTGCCCAGCACCCCTCAGGGCCCCCTTTCCTGAGCCCCTACCACATGCCCAGGTCTGGAGCAGGGCAGCCCCGACACCTGGGGGAGCTTGAGTCCATCTCTCAGGGTCTCCTTAGCACCTGCAAACAGGGTGATGACAGTCCCCGCTCTCCCCCCGGAGGCTGCTTGACCCACCAAGTGCTATGATGCGGAGCGCCTCCTTCCTCACCTGCTGCGCACACCTGCGCTTCCCAACGTCAGCAGCCCATCTGCGGCCTGCCTGGGCCTGGCCTCAGCCCTGGGCAGTTCCCAAACCCCTGCAGTGGCTCTGCTCCGTCGGACTCCAAACCTTTCTCAACCAACTTCTTCCAGAAAATTCAAAAATGGGATCCGGGTCTGTAAAGTGAGCAGCATCTGGAGATGAGGAGGGATCGTCCTTTTCCAGTGCGGCAGCTGAGAAAGCCATCCGGCTATGGCTTACAACACTTGATTTATTACAAAAATAATGGTAGATGTAAAGTAGAGCCTGGCTGCTGCCCAGCCCTCCCGTCCAGGAGCAGGGAGCAGGGGGGCCGGCGGCCAGGGCGTCCTGTGTCCACACCAGCTGCCGGGCTGGCCCTGCTGTCCCAGACGGTGGTTATGTCCCCTTCGCCTCCCAGGGCTCGGCGCCCCACCTGCTCGTGCAACTCTGGATCCTGTGGTCCCCAACCTCACGCATCTGGTGCCTCGGGCCAGGGGGACAGAACCACCAGCTTCTTTTTTAAAAAAATATTTTATTTATTGATTCATGAGACCCAGAGAGAGAGGCAGAGACACAGGCAGAGGGAGAAGCAGGCTCCCTGTAGGGAGCCTGACGCAGGACTTGATCCTGGGACCCCAGGGTCATACCCTGAGCCAAAGGCAGATGCTCAATGGCCGAGCCCCCCAGGAGTCCCAGCCCACCAGCTTCTTCAGAGGCCAAACACACCCCGCACACCCCGTCCTCCACCCCCTCTTCTGCCTCTGGGGAGCTCTGTGCCGCCGCCCCTTCCGATCACCCAGCACTTTCCCGAGCTTCTCGGAGCCTCCCCTACAGACTCCAAGGACCAGCAGTGGAGGCCCTCGTTGGAAGCCTGAGCTCCAGGTCCTGGGTGAGCACCTGTAGCGCCGTGCTCTCCCCTCCCAGCCCCGTCTGCTGCCTCCCCTGCACCGGCACCCGTCAGTCACCCCACACGCCGCCCTGAGTCCGAGGGGCCGTGAGCTGGCCTGTCTTGCCTTCACCACGTGGACTAGCTCCCCCCAGGACTGGGCTGACACCGCGGCTTGGTCACTGGCCCAGAGCCACTGAGGGGCTGGCAGGGGGCGCAGGCCGGTGACTCCACGTGAGATCAATCCACGTTCTCCAGGCAAGAGCAGGGAGGCAGAAGGGCTTCCTCTGCTAAAACTCTGAGTGCTCAGGGGTTCCGGGGCCCATCTCGAAACACCACCCTTACACAGGACCCCATGTCTCCCATTAGGACCCTCATCTCATTGTAGGGGGCCTGTCGGGTCCCCTCTGCAGCCCCATCCACCCTGTGGTGAGGGAGCCAGATGCTCTCGAAGCTGTTGCAGGTGTGCGTCTCGGTGCTGCGGGTTGGTAGATGGCATTTGTAAATACGTTTTTTTGGGGGCTTCCAGGGCAATTCACGTAAGCCAGCCAGGCAGCTGTGGCACTTGAGGGCAGTGATAATTTTCAGTGGGGTGAAGGAGGAGCCCCCTGGCACCTGGTGCAGCCGAAGCCAGAGCGCTCAGCTTCCCTTCCGTCACTGGCAACAGACTGGCGAAGAGCCCAGCTTCGAAATCCATCCCGTGACGTGACGCTGCTTCCCCGAGCCACTCTGGGCACTATGCAGGTTAGCCTGGGAACCCCAGAAATGGGAGCCTGAGGACCACACCTTTAAGAGAGGTGCGGCCCCAGACAGCAGGAGTGAGGCCTGGGGCGAGGCGGGCAGGAGGGACAGCCCGTTCGGGCAGGCCAGGGCCTGGCGACAGGGCTTTGCTCCTCACGCCTCTGTGCGTGGCAGGGAGGGCAGCGGTCTGCGCTGGATCGGGTGCACAGCCCCGCTGCAGCCTGGACACCTGCCTGGGCTTGCCTCCCACCTGCAGCTGGGCTCAGGCCCTCCCTCTCTGTGGGGCGCGGGTCAGGCAAGGCCTTGCCCAGAACCAGCTCTCGGCTACCCCACTTAGTGCCACAGCAAGTCATGTGGCCTCACCCAGAATCGAGGACCTGAGAATGCCACCAAATATCGGGAGAGAAACCGAGAAGTGTGTGGCAAGGTGCACAGACCCAGGGCAGGCCGAGCAGGGGCCGGGAGCCCCAGTGACACGTGGGAGTGTGGAATGGAGCTGGTGCTGCTCCGTGTCAGCAACCGAAGGGCGGGCGAGGACCAGGTGTGTGTAAGCGGCAACAGATGTCCCCTTGGGTCCACCTTCACTGCATGGGGCGCCCATGCCCCTCGCTTCCCTGTGCGCATCCCTGCGGGGCAGCAGCCCATCGACCGCAGCCTAGCCCAGGCAAAGACCAGATGTGGGGGCAGGTGGGACGCACGGCGAGGCGGGCCTGTGCCCTCGGGGATCAGGTTGCATCTGCACACAGCCCACTGCTCCAGTGGTGGCTGGAACAGGGGACAAAGAGGCCCACAGTGTCTGGGGGGGGCGGCTCAGAGGGTTCTGGGCCCCCCCATCCTGGGATGAAGGCGGCTAGGTGGTTGTATAACATGGTTTCCATGCCAAGCACTGCCGGCATTTGTCAGCTGTCTCCGCAAAACCTGTCATCCCAAGGCCTGGCAATGGCTCGTCCTCGCTCCTGGGTCCGTCCGGGTGTGGGGTGGGGGCCTGCCGCCAGGCTGGACTCTGCTGATTCCTGCTGATGACCCCTGAACCCCCGGGGAGCTGTTGGTCTCGACAGCGGCTCTGCTGATCCTGCATGAGCCTCCTCAGTTTGGGGGCCTGGGCAAGGGCGGGCAGACGCTCCCGGGCAGCGCATACCCCCAGCCGAGGGGTTTCAGGCTTTCTGCAGAGGGAAGGGGGGCTCGTGGAGAGTCTCAGGGCTGGCACAGAGCTGGCGCTCATGCCTTCTGCCCCTCCACCCCCGGCCCTTCCACGAAAGCCCCACAGCCAGCCCAGCTTCAGAGGATGGGACCTTGACCCTTCTGGATGTGAGGGGCTGCAGAGCCACACAAAACAAGGCAGGGATCTGGGAGGGGGTCTTGTACCAATTATCTTCAATGAGGTCATTTCTATTCTAAGTATGTACGTGTGTGTGTGCATGAATGCATGTATGAGTGCGTGTGTGTACGTGAGTGTGTGCATGTGAGTGTGTGCATGCTTAAGTGTGTGTATGGACACATGAGTGTATGCACACATGCATAAGGGGTGTGTGTGCACATGTGTGCATGAGTGTGTGTGTTGTGTATGTACATACTAGTTTGTGCATGAGTGTGTGTCTGCTCATATGAGTTTGCATGTGTACTTGATTGTGTTCATATGAGCGTGCATGTGTGCACGTGTGTGTCTGTACACAGGAGTGTGCATGGGTGCATGATTGTGTGTTTTTTTTTCTAAAGATTTTATTTAGTTATTCATAGAGACACAGAGAGAGAATGAGAGGCAGAGACACAGGCAGAGGGAGAAGCAGGTTCCATGTGGGGAGCCTGATGTGGGACTCGATCCCGGGTCTCCAGGATCACGCCCTGGGCCGCAGGCAGCACTAAACCGTGCACCACTGGGGCTGCCCAGATTGTGTGTCTGTTGATATGAGCGTGCATGTGTGCAAGCTCCTCTGTACACAGGAGCGCGCATGGGTGTGTGAGTGTGTGTCTGTACACAAGAGCATGCCTGTGTGCATGATTGTGTGTTGATATGAGTGCGCATGTGTGTACAATTATGTCTGTACACAGGAGCATGCATGGGTGCGTGAGTGTGCGTCTGTGCATGTACACGAGTGCATGCATGCATCCATGAGTGTGTGTCCCTGTATGTGCACACGTATGTGTACACGTCCGGGTGTGTGTTTACCTTCCACAGTCCGCTGGCCTCCTGTGAGGCTGTGGGAGCCGCGCCCCTTTCCCAGCAGAGCTGCGGTTGGGTAATTGCCTCCCAGGAGAGGCCGGATCAAAGGACACTCAAGTCTTAGTGACCTAACTAAACAGAGGGTCCCCGGCCGCTGCACGGGCTGGCACTTCTCTCCAGGCTGAGAGCACACTTGGAGACAAAGCGTGCACGCCCGCCCACTAAGCCGATGGGAGAGCCCTCCTCCACCCTCAGGAATGGCCGTGCGGCCGTGCACCCGTTTTCTGTGGATAATTGCACTCGGTCCGGGCATCAGTGATGTGCACGTTTGCCCTCCAAGATGGGCATCTTTGCCCAGGAAAACGAGGCTTCCCTCTCAAGGGGTTATTACGAGGGATCGCGAAGTCTGCTCTCCAGTCCCACGCGGGGTGACATCAGGGCAGTGACGGGGGAGAGGTGCAGCCTGCAGCCCATCCCGCCTGCTTAGGGGCGAGCCCCTGGGGACCCCGACGTGGGGTCTCAGGAGGAAGGAGCTGGAGGGACCTCACGGGGCAGCTGAGGGGGGCCGCGTGTCCCTCGTGTCCCGCGTGCGGCGTAGAGCACCCCCGTGTGTCCCCGCAGCCTGCCACCCTGCAGGGAGCCCCGAGCCCGGGCCCACGGTGTTCAGTGTGGCTGCCGAGGGACGCCCTTGTCTCCCACCCACATGGCAGGGACTGTCATTCCCCCAAACAGGAGGGAAGGAAACGTAAGGACAGAGCTTCCTCCGCCCCCGGGAGCCCGCCTTCGCAAAGCCCTGGTGCCAGCGCCGCGGGTCTCGGCGGAGCCCACGATCCGAGGGCATCTGCTGTCAGACGAGCTCACCGTTCCTGTTTCTCAAGCTTTGCCGACACAGTTCCAGAGTGTTCTCCGGAGCACACGGAACATTTCCAGACCCCATAACCATTCACGTCCCCGCGAGCTCCGGCTTCCTGGGATTCCGGAGATGTGATGCTGGTGGTGCTTGCTGGTCCCTTGTGATTCATAAAACCTCCCAGAGGCTGAGAGGGATTTGACTGATCCATTGTCTTAGACAAACAGAAATTCCCAACAAAGAGCGGCTGCATTTCAACAGAGTGGGATGACTCTGTGGGTTTGTGTTTAAATCACCTTTGCAGGAAAGGGTTCCTGTGCGTGTGTGAGCACGTGTGTGTGCAAGTGTGCACACGTGTGTGCATGCATGTGTTGGGCGGCGGGGAACCTGAGGAGGAGGAGGAGAGCTCGAGCGGAGGGCCCGGTGTCCACAGAGCGCCTGCACCTGCCGTGGGCGGGCCGGGTCCCCGTGGGACGGCCCACGCCACTGCTGCGAGCCCCGCTGCTGGCAGGAGCACATCTAGGTCTCCAGGCAAAGGGCGGACACTGCACATTCTAAGAATCTGAACTCATGATACATGTGAGGGGAGGGAAGAGGCCTCCCGACCCAAAACCTAGCTGCGTGTGCACCTGCGTGATCTTGTAAATACTCGACAGCCGTCCTTCCTTCTCCCGTGCCTGGCCTTGGGGGGCCTGTAGGAGCGGCCTCTCTGCGAGGACTCTTCCTCAGGCTCCAAGACACTTAGAGAATCACGATAAAGCCGCTGCCTTCAGGAAGCTCACGGAGAAGGCACGGGGGCGGATACTAAACACGCAGAGAAGTGGCATCACGTTCCCACCGGGAGGATTGTCCGAAGCCAGCGCCTGGAGCCAGTGGGTGTGTGTTTCTGGAAGGGGCTGGGTGTGGGGGCGAGGGTGGCAGGTGGGTGGTGTCGCTGGCTGCCAGGCATCGCGAATGTGTATTTAGCACTAGCTGTGGGCCAGCCACCAGGCTGCTCCCTCTGCACAGAGCCTCTCCTTCAAACCCACGAGGGGGGCCATGAGCATCCCACCCCCACTGCAGCAGGAACTAGGTCTCCCCCTCTGAGCTCACTCACCTGCAAGAGGAGACCTGGGGCCCCCACTCTGGCCAGGTGACCCCCATCCCTTCTGCAAGACCTTCCCTAGGGGGAGTGAAACGCTCCCGCCCGTCCTCGATCGGGGCATCGTCCCTCCTCGGGTTCTGCGTGGAATCCCAGGCTGGAGTGTGCACAGGATCCTCGGGGTGGGGTGCCGGGGGGAGGTCCTCTGTGCCGGAGCTTAGACCTGCAGGTGTTACGCGCCCCCAAGGGAGGCCGGGCTGCCGCTCCGCCGCCCACATCTGAGTAGCCAGGCAGGGTGGGGGTGTGTGTGGAGGAAGTGGGGCTCCCCAGGGTGGGGCTGCCGTTCTCGGAGGGCACACCCCGGCTCCTCTGGCCACAGAGGCTGCCCTGGGGGATCCTGTACCCGAGACTCCGACATCTGTCCTCCTGGGCCCAGCCCCCGACAAGCTCAAGCTCAGCCCTGCCGGCTTGTGGGTTTGCTCCCTGGTGCTGGGGCTGCAGGCCAGAGGCTGTCCTGGGGCTGGCCTGTACCCTGGGGTTCCCCTGCACACGGGCGTGGGGCACTTGCTGTGTTTGGAAAGCACTACGTGGGCCTGGGTCCTGGGGCAGGTGGACGGGGAGCCCTGGGCCCCGGGCTCGGTCCCTCCATGTCTGCAGAGCCCGGCCCCCACCCGCCCCACCCGCCCCCACCCACCCCCACCCGCCTGGTCCCCTCCAGGGAGGCTTCCGCCCTGCCCGTCTCTCGTCTCTCCAGCACTTCCTTCAGAGAAAAGAAAGTAGCTTTTTTTCGTCTTTCCTACCTATTTTGAGGGTTTTTCTTTACTCTGACTTCCTCCAGCAATCGGGCTCCCCCTCCTTCCTTTCTCCCAGAAATCTCTCAGCATTATGTCTGCTCCTGGTTTTCATTTGTTGGGATCCAATTATATCATGGACTTGTCTCTCTGGGGCTGCATCTCCCTGGGGCCAGTGGACAGGGGTGGGGGGGTGTCTGGCCTCTCGGCCCCATCCCACTCTGAGGTCTGATGCAGCCCTGCGCCCCGGCTCCCGGCCCCGGCCTCCCCCTGTTCCCGCGCGTCTCCACCGGCCACCTGGGGGGAGTGTCTCAGCCGGGAGGTGATGGAGCTGCCTTGGGACACCCCCACCCCACGTGGCCGTGAGTCCCCCACGCCCCACCCCGATCTGGTTCCCGGCTCTACGCAGGCATCTCACCTCCACAGGCTCAGACCAGCCCCCCAGCCCTGCCCCTGCCCCCAGCCTGTCGGGAAGGGCGCCACCGCCCCCGGGGCCCGGGATGCACCCCACACCAAGGCCGCGGACTCAGGCGCTCTGTCGCTTGGACCTGAGTGTCCATGAAGCAGCGTCTCCTCCCCTCCCTTCCTGTGGCCTGGGCACTGGGCCTCCAGCCTAGACTCGAGTCACAGCTGCCTGTGGAGCCCCCCAGACCCATGGCCCCTCCAGCGACTGGGCTGTGCCTCACCTCTGCCCCCGCAGCCTCCGTGGAGCCCGCTGTCCTTCCTCCTTCCATCGGCACTCATGGTTCCAGACTCCAGTTCCTTTCTTTTTCTGCCCTCACGCGCCTGCACTTCCTGTTTCCTAAATTTCCTTCTTCATCCCTGCCTCCTGCTCCCCCCGCCTGGGCTCACAGCAGGTGCTTCCTGGGGACACCAGGGCCCGCAGCGGGGCTGGCTGCTCACCTCCAGTCTGCCCAGGTCCTAGGTGAGCGACCCCCACCTGGGCTCCCAACAGGCTGCATGGGAACGAGGCCCCTCCCCGAGACCCCTGCTCCCTCTGCCTGTCTGTTCCTCTAACTCCCGGCTTCCTTCCCAGCGCAGCCCGCAAGGCCATCCTGCCATCCGCGAGGCTTACATGACCACTGGCCTCTCTGTGCCGGGGTTTGCAGGCCAAGAAGTCCAGCAGCTTTTGACAACAGCCCTGGTGCTGGGATCGGTGGTGTCTTCTCCAGACTCCCCTGGGGATGGCACACGTGGCCGCACTGGGTCTGACCCGCCGTGCGCCCCAGCCCCGGGCAGAGGCTCCGGCCCACGCCGCTCTCTCTGAGCATTGTTAAGAATTTTCTGGATGATGAAGGACAACATTGCCACCTCTCCCTTTTTCCTCACAAGGACTATGCGGCCCTTAGGAGGAGGCGTTACTTTTGGAAGAACCCCAGTGTTGGAGGCTAATGCTGTGAGTTCAAATTCTGTCTCTGACACCAAGCGGGGGAGCGGGGCTTCTAGGTTTTTACCAGGGAAACTGGGGTTTGCATACGTGTTCCTTGTGGAGCTGTGGGGACTGCGGGGCACAGCACACAAGCTTCTGATCTGAGGCTCTGCATCTTTTAGGCTCCCAGTGTGTGCAGGTTTACAGGAGAGCCCCACGTGCCCCCACGGCACCTGCTCAGCCCCCAGACGTCAGCTCACAGGTGAGGAGGGGCCTGCTCTCACCTGCCCGGGTCACTTCCTGCCGGAATGAGAGGGCTCTTTGGCGCCCTGTGTCTTCCACATTCACAAAACCCTCACGGGCTCATGACAAAATGCCGAGACCCGGGTCAGGTAAATGGCAGCCTTCCATCGAGGGCAGAAGCTGAAAATAATCCCACCATTTGGCCAGAGTGTATTTTCTTCCTTCATTAATCTCGAGGCCATAATGAAATGGCCAAGACCTGCCTCCCCCGTGATACGAAGTCATTTTCAGTATTTATTTTAAGAAACCTTATTGCATCGGAGAGCCCCAGTGATTCCGGGCCGGCAGGGACCTGGATGGTCCCACCCGGACGTTAAACCACCTGTCTTGCTTCATCATGGTTAGACCTCGCGCTCGCTCCAGCACGGCGAGCACGGGAGCAAGTGCATCGGGTTCTGGCCGCGTTCCCGCAGCCTGGGCCTGTCCCCTGTGCCAGGAAGCTTCCCTGCACGGTCACCGAAGCACAGAGGCTGCAGCCGACGCCTCGGGCTGGAGGATGGGTTCGTCCTGCTGAAACCGGCGGCGGTGCCCTGAGTGAGAGGCCTTCTGCGGGGTGCCTCGCTGTCTGCCTTTCGGGATTAGCATCCCTGGGTCATTCGCCCGCTCACGGGCACACGCGCGCACGCTTCTCCTATCAGCTCCAAAGGGATGTCAGAGGAGGGCCTGGTAAGGGCTGTGAACCAGGAATGCGCTCCTGGGTGAGGGGTCTGCTATCCTAACCCTTTGTAGGCAAAGAAATAAAACCAGCAGAGATGCAGGATGGAAGCAGAGGGGCTCATCCCACGCCCCTCTGCTCTGCTCAGGAGGGGGGCTGGAAGGGCCCAGGGCAATTGGAAGTGAGCCCCTCTGCTCTGCTCAGGGGGGTGCCTGGAAGGGCCCAGGGCAATTGGAAGCGTAGCTATTTGTAAGGCAGTTGAACCCCGCGTCTGCTGGAGAACCACACGTGCAGGTGTGTGTCCTCGGCGATCAGGTCTGTAGGGGTCTCCTGCCACCGTGACCCTGGCACTGGGCGTCCTCACAGCTGAGAATGCAGAGAGCACGGGGGCGGGGGAGGGCACGCGACCTGTGTCCCCCGACCACCCTCCGAGCAGCCTCCCACATGATGCTCCGCCCTGAGGAGGTTTCTCCGTAGCCCCTGCAGATACCCACGTGTCACGCCCTTCTCATGTCTGAGGTCGGTCCAAGCCCTCAGGATAAGGAACTCGGGTTTTCTGTACATTTACCCCTTTCTTCACATTTGCAGAATTCTCGCTTGCTCCTGGCTCCCCCTCCCTTCCTATTTCATGCTAAACAGTTTTTCCTGCCTTGGCATTGCCAGATCTTGTGTGTGTGTGTGTGTGTGTGTGTGTGTGCACGCTCTCGTGTGATGAGCCAGTGCTTTCGGCTCAGGGCACATATGTTAAAATCTTCCAATAAATAAATAAATAAATAAATAAATAAATAAATAAATAAATAAAAAAAAAAATCTTCCTGCAGTTCAGACTCCCGGGCTTCCTGTCGCACTTCTCATTGCTAAACACTCTGCTCTAGCAACCCCCCCACCCCCGGCACCCCACTGCCTCTCTATTTGCTCATTTTTGAATATGTATTAAGGACCTACTCTGTGCCGACCTTGGGTCAGTCCCGACGAAGCAGGTTGACATTGGCCCTGCTTGTCTTGGGCAAAGGCTCGCGGGCACTGGGGGAGCCGGGGCTGTGACGGGCCACGGCTCTGGTCACAAATAGCCATCGTGAGCGGTGCACAGAGCGAACCACGTGAGGGCAGGCAGTCTCATCGGGCTGACGGGCTTGACTGGGGGCTGGCCCAGTCGGGGCAAGTAGCCGGGCATGCACTCTCCTGTCCCCAGCTGTAAAATGAGCATCATGTCCCCCCTCCCTGGCTGAGGAACCGGAGCCGCTGCACGTGAAGCTGCTGGGACCTCCGCGGTCCCGGGCATCTGTAAGGGATTTTGTTTGCAGCCCGTCTCTGGTCCAGAAAGCTGTCAGAGAAGAAGGAGCGGCAGAGACACGGTCCCCGCTCTCCAAGCCCCCGCATCTCATGGAGGAGAAAGATAATGACTTTGTTATTTGTTTATTCATGAGAGACACACAGAGAGAGGCAGAGACACAGGCAGAGGGAGAAGCAGGCTCCCTGCGGGGACCCCGATGCGGGACTCGATCTCAGGACCCAGGGTCACGCCCTGAGCCAAAGGCAGATGCTCAACTACTGAGCCACCCGGGGGCCCAAGACAATGACTTCGATTCCATCCATTGTATCCTCTGAACCCTCGAGGGTGAGAGGCATGTTTGCAGAGAGCGCGGGTGGGCGTTTCGGGGGAGCCGCAAGCACACACAGACCGGGCTCCCAGGGTCACAGACACCATCCCTGAGGCTCGAAGGTAATTGCAAGAGGGAGCTGCAGACTCGCAGGTGTTTGATGAAGGAGCTGATGTTTACTCTGAGCTTCAGGTGGGCACAGGCTGTGTCCCCCAAATCTCATGTTGAAGCCCTTCCCCCCCGCTCTTAGAGGGGGAGGTTTGTTGGCTTGTTTCTGGTTTTTTTGCAGGTTTGGGCCTGGGTGTCCCTCGTGGCTTCTGGGACCCATCGGGGCTGGGACCTCAGGCGCCTCCATCCTCTAGTTCCCTTCCGGGAGGGGGAGGTAGGTGACGTGCGGCAGAGGCATAGGGAGACAGACCCAGAGAGAGACCGAGGGACAGAAGACGCGGGAAGGGATAGGAAGTCACGGCAGATGCCCGTAGAGGAGCTGAAACTCTGTGGGGGAGGCGTGGGGACAAAGGCAGGGTCCCCAGTGCCCCCCAGCAGGAGATGGGCATTCGGGAGGCCACCCTGCCCCGTGACTTGAGGACAGAGGAAGGCGGCCGTCTGCAAATCAGAGCAGGACCGTGCCGGCCGGCGTGCAGCTCCCAGCCTCCGGACCAGTGGCAATCCCACATCTGCTGGTTGAGCCACCCCGTCTGGGGCTTGTGGGTAAGCCCACGCGCCGTACGGACTGGTCAGGGTGCCGCTGGCACGCAGAGGGGCTCTGGGCTGAGCCGGAGCCCGTGTGCGAGGCCTTCTCTGCCGGGCAGGAGGGACCCAGCAGCGGCTGGTGATGGAGAGTGGCTTGATCAGAGTTGAGTTTCAGAAAGATCTTTCTAGAAGTGATTGAAGGAGGAGAGGGAGGAGCCCAGGTCAGAGCCAGGTGCAGGGGTCTAAGCAACCTGAGGCCTGGATTCGGAGGGGGTGGCGGGAAAGTGAGCTGGGGACAGAAGCAGGAGACCCTCCAGGAGCACATCGGGCATCCTTGAAGACTCCAGGAGGGCGACTAGAGCCACGCACGGGACCGCCAAGCACTCAGGGTTCAAGCCGCTTTTGCCAGAAAATCCTTAAGAGGGACTCCCGTGTACATTTTTAGAAAAGCGTGTGTGGATCGTGCTCTGCAGCTGCGTGGGGTCCCGAGGAGCCTTGGGGCTCCCACGCAGGGCCATGGTGTGATCCCACTGCACTGGGGAGCTGGGGCCGGGGCGGCCTGCTCGTGGCCCACAGCCTGTCCGCACGCCTGCCAGGCTCCAGCGCTGCTGCTTCTGCTGCTGCGTGTCTGGGGGACCTCACAGCCCTGAAGGGGAGATGAGGGCATGGGGGTCAGAGGGACGGCTGCGTTCCCCGGGGTCTCAGCGGGGCCATATCCTCTCAGCCACCTGCCACGTCCAGGGACGCGGAGGTGAGACCCATTCCTGGCACCTTCCTCCTCTGTGAGTGGTCTCCCTGAACCTTCGGCCCTTCGGGTCCTGCAAGACCCCCCGAGACGCCCCTCGTCGGAAACACAGCCTCCGTCCCCTGTGAGCTGGGCCGCCCCACAGCCCACCTCATCTAATTGCACCTTCTGGGGCCGCAGAAAGGCTGTTTTTAGGTCAAAACTTCGGAATCTGCTGCACATTTTCTAAGTGTCCCACACCCTTGGGGCTGGGACCTGGCTTCCTTCCGGGAGCAGCAGGGGAGGACTCGGGCCGAGAGCACCGCCAGCCTGCCCGACAGCGCCCTCCTTCCCCACATCCAAGCCTCCTGCAGGACAGAACCTTACTTCTCCTTGTGAGACCCAACGTCTCAAAGACAGAAAATGAAAATGTTACTTTTTCTAGGCAAAACTCACAGTTTTAAACATTTTTCTCTGTAGGCAGAAATAGATCTTTTTTTTTTTCCTTTTAGAAAAATCGAAGGTGGCTTTCAAATGTCAACTTTTCAGACTGAGGACAAAGTGCCTTTTAAAGATCACATTTTCTAAAATGCATACTTTTTTTTTCCTTCTACCTCTTGTCATCTCTTCCTGAACACGTCCCGAGTCACAACAGCGAGAGGCATCAAAGATCATGCATTTTCTGCACGAGCACCTGACACGTGTTCAGAGGAAAGGGAAGCGTTCCCCGAGCTGGCCAGGACGCTGTGACAGGCCCTCCCTCTGGGGTGAGGGTCGAGGAGCTTGCACACGCTGCTAGCCCCCAGCGTGGCCCAGGAGCACGCATGCAGAGCTGGCCGGGTCTCGCCCTCGCGTCTGAGCCTCGCTCTGCGCCTTCCCAGGGCTCAGCCCTGCAGAGACATCCCTTCTGCATCTGCGTCTCCTCGCACAAGCATGGATGGCCTGAGGACGTCGCCTAGTGCTGGACCCAGCGCCCCAGGCTCAAGCCCCTAAGGCTTAAATGTGGCCCAAGTCACCCTGCCACTGTCATCAGCTCCCACCGGGAAGGCCCAGAGTTGGCAAAGGGGGGGTGGGTGGTCCAAGGAGCCAGCCAAGGACAAGCAGCAGTCAGGAGCCCCGGGCAGGAGTTAGCTGAGTGACCCCCGACGTGATGCAGGGGCACGGCCCCCCTCCCCCAACGCATCCCAGAGACAGGTGATCCCAGCGGAGAGTGGGGAGTGCTGGGAGGGAGGCTCCCTGTGGCTGCGGGCATGCCAGGGTCCTGGGGCCACCGTAACAAATCCACAGGGACCCCGGGCTTAAACCCACAGAGGGTGCACTCGCTCACAGAGTCCGGACGTCCAAGGGCAAGAGGTCGGTAGGCTCGGGCTCCTTCTGGAGGCTCCTGCCAACCACTGGTGTTCCCTGGGGTGTAGACGCATCTCTCCAGCCTCCTTCTGTGCCTTCCATCCTGTCTCTGTTACACAGCACTCCTCACTGGACTTGGGGTCCTCCCTGACCCGGGATGATGTCGCCTCGAGGTCCTGAACTAATTGCACCTGCAGAGGCTGTCTTTGCAGACAAGGTCACAGTCCCAGCACTGGGAGTTAGGACCTGCATGTATATGGGGAGGGGGGCCACACTCAAGCCGCTCGAAGGAGGGAGACTGAACCTCACTGTGGGGCAGGTTCCCTCCTCCCCACTCCTCTGCCGAGCAGTTGGCTCCAAGCCTCAGTTCCGCGAGTTGGAGATGGGAGTCATTATTCATAGAATAATAATAGTAAGTCTTGCCTCAGTTTCCCACTTGGGGGGGGACACATGGAGCATAGCACAGACCAGTGTCTTGCACAATCGTCTCTTAGCTGCATGCCACACTCGGTGGTGACTCATCGTGTCTCGAAACCGCGAGGGCGGCGAGCATGAATCTTAGAGTCACACAGGCCGCTGTGCAAGGAGTGCATCCTAGTGCACCCCCCAAATCAGGTCTTGGCGCCGGCCACAAGGCTGCTAAGGGGCACGCTGCTCAGTATGTGGGGGGTCCCATCCCGGAGGGAGGCGCAGAGGGGCTCGGGTGGGGTGGGCCACCCCCTGGGCTCACGGGCCCTGAGTCCACACCCTAGGCCCCCAAACACAGGTCTCATAGACGGGCTTCTACAACTCTGGAGCACAGGAAGGGACGCAGCTACTACCCAGAAGCGGAGTTACAGGTTAGGAATGTCCCAGGTGCTCAGCCTGGAGCCGCCGCACGTCCCTGCCCGGCTCTAGAGCCTCGTATCCCCGAAGAGCAGTCACGGAGGATGCCTCCACCCTGCAGCAGGGAGCGGCAGGCTCTGGGGTCCGCGCCCCCCTCCCCCCTTCCCCCTGGTCCACGTGAGACAGGCAGGGACACTGAGGCCTGGGACAGGGAACCAGTCCGGGGGTCACGGGCAGGTGGGCTCGGGGCTCGAGTCTGCTGCTCAGCATCCCAGGCCCTCTTGCCGCGCGCCAGGCCCTCGCTGTCGTGGGGACCCTGGCAGCCAGACGGGACTCACCCTCTGGTACAGGTGAGCACAGTCGCCCCCCGATGGTGCCAGGGCCCGGGCGCAAACGCGGCGTGAATAAGTGTCTTCAACGCCGTGTCTACTCTGTGCTGAGCGCGGAGCTAGGCGCTCGGAAGACATCCTCTCTGAATGTCAGGACGCCCATCAAGGTCACTGGGAGACGCGTTTCCCAGATCAGGGAACTGGGTGGCAAAGGTGCATTGACCGGGTCCCTTCGTCGAGACCCCCTCGCTTGAGACTCCAGATTGATTAGGACGGGAGGGGTCTGCACGGCCTGACACTGAGGTTCGGAGAGGACCGGCATCCCCTCACCCACCGCCCCGCGTCCCCGGCAGCGACCCCCACCTTCCAGCCGCACCTCTGGCCGGCTCCGGCCTGAGCGGCCGCGCTGCTCGGAGGCTGCAGGAGGGGCGGGCTGTTGGCGGAGTTCCAGGATTTCTTACCCGCTCCACGTCACCTAAACACAGGACCGGGTTGTCACCACTGCCAACATTGATTACGATAAAGGGAAAACGGCGTTTCAATGTCACCTCCATGAGGCCGCGATCACTGACATCTCTGCTAACGCTCGGGGAGCCCGCGTCACCCGCTATTAGGGACAAAACAACCCGCAGCTGGCCCCGCCAACCATGATCTCTGTCGGGGGCTGGCCACGACGACACGTGTGCTCCTTGGCCTGGGACTCGGGGCCCCGAGGTCACCGTGCAGGAAGGCAGGAGGGTTTTGGGGCTCCCGACCTCAGACTCCTCGCCAGGGCCTGGGTGCATCTTATTTGTTTGTGCGTCTCTGTATCCTCCTGGGGAGGGAGGTCATTCTGAGAAAGAAGCATTTCAAAGCCAAAATGCGGCTGCGCCCCGCAGGGTGCACGGGGTGAGACCTCTCCGCAGGGTGACAACGGGCTCGCTTGGCCCCACTGCCACCCACTGCCCTTCCAGCCGCTGGCCTCTCCCGGGAACATCCTGCGCGAGGCCCCATCTGTCCCGGGCACGAGTCCCTTCCAGAACATGGGCCGTTGCAATAGCGGGGAGGCATCACGGGGTTCGTTGATTGGTGGCGATGGGGTCAGAGGCCCCACGGAGCTGCTTCTGCTTCTCCTGCCAAAGGCAGGGGTGGAGGATGCCGGGCTCCAGGGGGCGGCGGCAGTGCGTCTGTGCCGCCTCGGCCGTCGGTCTGTCCGCCTTGGAAGCCGCTGGCAGAGGGCGCTCCCCACGGCCAGCCGCAGTGCCCGGTTCCCTTCTGGGGTGACCCGGGCTCTGCCTCGGGGAGTCCAGGCCTGTCCTGAGACTGTGCCTCTTCCCGTTGCCTCACAGATGTGCCGCGGGGGCAGAGGGGCCGCTCCGTCCAGGCCGGGCCCAGGCCTCAGCCGGCCACCAGCTCAGCGTGTGCCCCGCCGAGACTCGAGCCGAGGCACGGGGTCGCTGAGGCCCCCAGATGCGGGGCGCGAGCCCACAGCCGTCGTGACCGTGTCTGCGGACTGATTGACATCCGAAGGCCTTGTATTTGCAATTTTGCAAGCGATGCCTGTGATACAAAGGTGCAAAGAGTCCTGTGGGAATTATTCAGCTGTGAGCTGCAGACAGGAAAATATCTCCGACAAAATAAACCATGGCTTGCATTTGTTTCGCGCTCCATAAATCTCAAAGGGCTTTCGGATCCAAGACGGTTTCTGCTCTTTACAGCATGTCCCCGAGGCCGGACCAGGATGCGTTCGCATCCCCACTCCCCAGATAAGGAGGACGGATCAAGCGCCTGACCCGGGAGCTCCGCCCAGCAGGCGGCTCATCTCCAGAATGAAACGTCCCCTGTCTGTCCGGGCTGAGTTCACTTCTCCGTCTGGAGAGCCAGGCATCTCAGAGACGCTCAATACCTATTTGATAAAGACGTTTTGCTAAAAATGCCTTGTTTCACAGCACAGCAGTGAGGCCCTCGCAGACAGATCGGGGCATGGCAGGTGCGCCTGAGAGTCTCTAACACAGAACCGATAGAGTTCATGTTAGAGCACATTAAATCACTGTTCCTTTTATTGAAGTCTTAAGTTTCATGCTTTTAACATTTCATGCTAATTTAGTGCCCTGCACCTGTTAGATATCCCCGCCCTGGTACCCATCAGGGGCTACGTGGAAAAGCACGGACGGGGACGCAGGAGGACCCAGGATCCTGCACTTCACACCAGGATCCGGCGCTGCTGAGGCTGCGGGTCTTGGAACACCCACAGCACCCAGCCCTGAATCCTGGGATCGGGGTAACAGCTGGTGGCGGTGGTCCCCTGTGTCTCCGCTCACGTCCCCAACATGGTGACAGGGATGCCTGCCTCCTGAGCTTGCGGGAGTGTGGGAAGCTCTATGTGGACCTCTGCGGTTATCCAAGGGTGATGTTGGCGGGCAGATGACACCACTTCTCTACACAAGCAAGAGATACAGGAACCTTAGCACTAAAAATAAGTGAGGTGTCAAGCCACGGAAAGATGTGAAGGAAACGGACGCGCACGTTGCCACGCGAAGGCAGCCAGTTTGCAAAGGCTTACAAACACCCTGCGGGATTCCAAGGCTGTGGCATTCTGGAAAAGCCAGACGGGAGGGTGAGCAGTGAGCCCGGGGTTTCGATGGAAGAAGGAGTGGAAGGCAGAGCCCAATGGATTTTTAGAGCAGTGGACGTGTTCTGTAGGTGCCGTCGTGGTAGGTGCATGTCACTGCACACGTGTCAGGCCCACGGCATGCCCAGTGCTGAGTGAGCCCTCGCGTAAACACAGACTGTAGTTAACAAAAATGTGACAATGTTGGCTCATCAATCCTACCAAGTTCACCCCAGTGACGTTAACAAGAGGGCAGCTGCGTCCTGGGGACATATGGGAGCCCCTTGTCTTCCTCTGATTTTCCTATTACCCCAAAAGTGCTCCAAAAAATAAAGGCTAGTCGTTAAACTAAATGAATACTAAGAAATTTTGCAAAGAAACAAAGATACAAGATCTTGGAAGCAGGAAAATTGGGACGAGCAGGCTACACAGAGCAAGGATCTGCTTGGCCTGCGAACTCATCCTAGCTCTCCATCCACTGGGGTTGAGGAGACGGGAGGAAAAAAAAGCTCCAGATCCTCGGCCTAAGCAGAAGTGCAATTTTTTTCCACTTTCAGGTGTAATAGAGAGCACTTGTCTTTGGAAGCAATCGTTAAAAATCTTTTCATTCTTGTGGTTGCAGGGAAATTAATTTATCAGTGAAACTAAGACACACTCGAGGGTAAATGGCAGGGGAGCACGACAAATGATCATATCTACGTGACTTTAAACCAGTCAAGGTATGTTTACGTGTGTATGTACGTGTACATATACATGTGTATACACATATACACACACATACACAAACCAATTGGTCTTATTACATTGGTAGGCCAATAAAATAATTCTGTTCAAAAGTCATTTTCAAAACTCAAATATATTCTGAGAATAGTATATCTTTGTGATTATTAAAGCACAAACTTTAAAGTTTCTTTATATTGATTTTCTTAATTTTAAAAACAAATTGCAGCTAAATAATATTGGTATGTACCCATGAGTTTTGACCTATTTCTTAGCCATATCTGTGCCAAACGTATGTTGCCAGTATTATTCTGAAGGATGAATTTCCTACGTGTTGTCAGTTTTCATAAATTTGAAACAGTGTCCATAATATTTTCAAAGTTGGATTTTGGGAGTAATGCACTAGAAAGTGATGAAACATTCATTTGACCCTTCTCTTTATACAAGAATATTCTTTGTTGATAAAACATTTTCTCTCCTGAAGTAGCTGGATGGCTCAGAGCAATTTCTGCTAAATGTGGATATTCTCACGCCTAACTTTTCATTGAAATGCCTAAATCTATCACCCTGTGTGTTTTCATTTATGCTCTGCGAAACTTTCTAGGCTAGGTGGAAATAATGCATACAACACAAAGACTGGAATGTTTAGGAAGGAGTAATGAGAAAATATGTAGATAAACGGAAAAGACCGTTTTCCTCTTTCATTGAAATACATATGGTGGTTTAATGCAAAACATGGAGTATTGATCACGGGATTTGTAACACACACCGGTGGGTATAGTATATCTGATAACTGTCACCCAGAAGGCCGGAGGACGGTAAATGGACCTCCACTTTTGTGAGACTCATAGCATGTATGAAGCAGCCCAGTGGTAACACGAAATTTACTGTAAAATAGTTCAAGGTATCCGTAAGAATGTCTAGGGCAGGGCAGCCCGGGTGGCTCAGCGGTTTAGCGCCGCCTCAGCCCAGGGCCTGATCCTGGAGACTAGGGATCGAGTCTCACATCGGGCTCCCTGCATGGAGCCTGCTTCTCCCTCTGTGTCTCTGCCTCTCTCTCTGTGTGTGTCTTTCATGAATAAATAAATAAAATCTTAAAAAAAAAAAAGAATGTCTAGGGCAAGACAAAAGGACAAGAGATACACCAGAATACGCATCTGCCTCTCTATCCTTATCTGTATCCTTTTAATTTAGGATGTGAAAGGCAAAAGAGAGGAACCGGATGGGAAAGACAGATAACTGATGGACTAATCGAGCAATTTCAGTGACCACATTAATGTAAATTGACAAAACACTCAACTGAAATTCAAGGATTTTCAAAATGTTATAAAAATGCAAGGCCCAACTATATGCTTTCCTACAGGCAGTGTTGTTTAAGTATAATAGTGCGTGTAGGAAAATGGATGGAAACATATACCATGCAAACATCATAAAAGGCTGGAATGGCTCTATTAATGTCAAATAAAGTCCACCTCATGGTGAGGCAGAGTCACAGAGATAAAGATGAATGTTTCATAACAAAAAAGGGGCATTTTCCTGAGGAAGACATGCAACCATACAGTAAACAAAGCTTAAAACCACAATGAAAAGCATTTCACAAAATCAAGGGAGAAAATAGACAAACATGCCATCATAGTTGAAGATTTTAGTAGCACATAGACCAAAAAGATCAATATTGTCAGGAAGGATCTGAAGAACACTATCAATCACCTTCACCAAATTGATACTTAGAAAGCACTACACCAAATGACTTCTTTCCAATATGTACATGATGTGATCACCCAGATAGATCAGATGCTGGGCCATTAAACAAGTATTAAGTCAAATTAAAATGATTTTAACAATACAGAATGTGCTCTCTGACTAGAATGGGGTTAAGTTAGAACTCTGCAGCAGGATAATATCCTGACAAATCCACACATGTGGAAAACAGATCTTACACTCCCAGATAATCATGAGTCAAAAAAGAAGCACAGAGATAATTATTTTTACCAGAATGTTAATGAAAACAAAACATATGAAAGACCTATAAGATGTAGTTAAAACAGTTTTAAGGGAAACGTCTAGTGTTAAGTTCTCATATCAAAAGATAAAAATGGCATAAAATAGATGATATAAAGTTCTATCATTAGAAACTAAAACTAGAAGGAAAGTTCAGTCAAAGTTCGTGAGAATTAGGAAATAATAAAGATAAGAACTGAGATCAGTAATATAAAGAAAAGAAAATCAAAACATTAATGAATCCAAAACTTTATTTTTTGAAGAACAAGAAATTGGCAAGCTTTTGGAGTGATTCATTCAGAGACAGAGAGAGAGAGAGAAGACCAAGTATAGGCAATGTGAATATAGCAGAAGATAGAACTGTAGAGTCTACAGATATTAAAGGGAAACAAGTGACTATTGTGACAATCTTTGCCCATACATATATATTTTAAAGATTTTATGTATTCATTCATGAGAGACACACAGAAAGATGCAGAAACATAGGCAGAAGGAGAAGCAGGCTCTTCTCAGGGAGCCCGATGGGGGCGGGGACTCTATCCCAGGACCCTGGAATCACGACCTGAGCTGAAAGCAGATCCTCAACTACTGAGCCACCCAGGCGTCCCTGCCAATATAGTTAACAAATCAGGTAAACTCGTTGAAACAAAATTTATCAGAACTGACTCAAGATGAATCAGAACAAGAGAGCCCAGGATTTACAATGAAAAGGAGGTGTACCTCTTCCATGAATTAAAGACTCAACCCATGTGAGATGAGACATTATTACTTCTCCCTGAATCAATTTTTGGATTCTTTGGAATCCCCAAAACAATTCTACATGCTTTTTTTGTACAATTTGCCAACTTGCTTTGAAACTTTATAAAGAGATGGAAAATACCCAGAATATTTTTAAATCTGTAAAAAAGAACAAAGTTAGTAAATATATATTCCTGACTTCAAAACTTACTTGAACGCTATAGCAATTAAGACAATATGGTACTGGTATAAGAATAGAAAAACTGATTACTGAGGTAGAACAGAGAGTCCCCAAACATAGTCCATTAATTTTTGAATGCTGGCAGCAAAGCAATACAATATGAAAAGGAAAAATGGTTCTGGAATCACAAGAAATGTTTAGGAGAAAAACAAAAACCTCAAGTCTTATCCCATACTATATACAATCATTGAGAACAATGAAGTTTCTAGAAGAAAACACAACAGAATATATTCATGAATTGGGGATATCCTAAGTTTTCTTAATACACAGAAAGCAATAACTATAAAAGAACAAAAAGTAATTAATTTGGCTTCATCAAATTTATACCTTCTCATTAAAAGACAGCATTAAGAGAATGAATAAATAAGGCATGTATTGTAAAAAAAAAATGGAAAATATGTTTCTGACAAAGACTTTTATCAAGACTATATAAAAACCTAAAGCTCAGTGAAGGAAAGATGAAATAACCTAATTAAAACTGAGTGAAAGATTTTATGAAAGATACAAATGGTCAGTAAACACGTGAGAAAGTACTCAGCATCATTAGCCCTCAGGGAATGGAAATTTGAACCAAAATAAGGTGAATCATTCACTCACAAATAAGAAAAGGGCTAAAACTAAAACCACTCACAACACAAAATATTGGTGAGGATGCAAATCAGTCAGAACTCTCATACATTTTTGGTGACATTTTAGAATGCTATAACCACTTGGGAAAATATTGGGCAGTTTCTTCTAAAACAAACATATGCCCGTGAAAGGCAGTCATACGTCTACAAAAATACTTACTCAGGACTGTCCCTACCAACTTTATTCATAATAGCCCCAAACTGGAAAGAGCCCACGTGTCCATCAACAGGGCAACAGAGAAACAAAACATGGTAGTAGGATCATTACATAAATGCACTGTTTTATATTCACCAATGAAAAAGAAAAAAAATACAGTGATACACAACTACATGAATGAATCTCAAAATCATTACGCTGAGTGAAAGTAATGTTTTTGCCCCAAAAAACTCTATCCCATAGGATTCCATGTATGTGAAATCCTAAAACAGATTGAACTGTACTATGGTGAAATAAAGCAGTAGTCGCCTCTTGGGGTGGAGGTGGAGTGGAAATAAATGAGGAAGTGGAAATATTCTGTATCGTTTTTGACTTAGCCAGTATATTTATCAAAATTTATCAACTACTATTCCAAAAATTGGGCACTTAACAGTACGCAAATTCTAACCAAAAGGAATTAAACACACACACATATATATATATATATATATATATATATATATATATATATTCGAGTTAGTAATCTGCAGGCTAAAATATTTAAGGATGAAATAAACTGATGTCTATGACTTACATTAAAAAGAATCCAAAAAAAAAAAAAAACAAAAAAAACCCCAAAAAACAAAACAAAACAAAAAAACAAAAAAACAAAAAAACAAAAAAAATAAAAAGAATCCAAAAGAAAAAGAATAAGGTGAATGGATGAGTAAATAGATGGATAATTTTGTGAAAAGCAAGTGTAATAAATTGTTAACAGAACAACAGAGGCAGTATGTGAATGGGCATTTTCTGTAAAATTCTTTCATCTTTTCTGTATGTTTGAAGCTTTCCGTAATTAAATGTTGAGGAAACAAGAGTTCCATCAAAACTTCTTCTCACATGTTAAATTCCAAGGCGCAATTGTAGAATTCCAAAATTAAATCCTATCACCTCTTGGTGTTCAATACCATCAGTGTCTTGCTTGCTTTATGACACAATAAATATCTTAAAAATTGCAAATCGCTAAGAGCTTTAAATCTCAAAGTGTTTTTGGAACTTTGTGTGTAGAATTCTTTGATTAAAGATTTCCAAATTCAAAGAATTCTGACAGGTCACTGGAATGTAGATTCCAGTTTATGATACATTTAATAACATTGTGAGGTGCTCAGCTTGTTTAGATGGTTCTTCATGGGTCAAATATGTTTAAGACCCAACTGAGGGGATCCCTGGCTGGCGCAGTGGTTTGGCGCCTGCCTTTGGCCCAGGGCGCGATCCTGGAGACCCGGGATCGAATCCCACGTCGGGCTCCCGGTGCATGGAGCCTGCTTCTCCCTCTGCCTCTCTCTCTCTCTCTCTCTGTGTGACTATCATAAATAAATTTAAAAAATTAAAAAAATAAAATAAAAAGACCCAACTGAGTACAGCCGCACAGAAGTGCTGGTCAAGTTTTCACACCGACGGTCAGCTTCCTTACAAAACATGGCGCAATTTACTTGAATTGTGTGAGTATATGAGTATTTGTGAATCTTTGATTGGTGTAATATCACAATTCGATGCCATCAGGAACTGGAGATGTACCACAATCCATTCCGAGCTCCACAGCTTCTTCGTCCAGTAAAATATTCTATCGTAACTCTTTGCCCATCAAACTTTATTAAAAATTTCTGTACAAGACCAAATGCTTTTCTCTTCCATGTTAAAGTTTTTTTTTTATTTTTTTAAAGATTTTATTTATTTATTCATGAGAGACACAGAGAGAGAGGCAGAGACACAGGCAGAGGGAGAAGCAGGCTCCATGCAGGGAGCCTGACATGGGACTCGATCCTGGGATCCCAGGGTCATGGCCTGGGCCACAGGCAGGTGCTTAACCGCTGAGCCAGCCAGGCGTCCCCCATGTTAAAGTTTTAATCATAATGATCTTCCCAGTAAGTTAAGAAGACTCTGGCACCAAAAACTTCCCAAAGCTTCCCTTTCATTTTATTCATTGTATTAATAAGACCTAATTTTTAAAAACAAGTGAACTGGAGTACTGCTTTTGGGATCTGATGGCGTGAGCATAAAGTTTGCGTTATTTAGCGATTTAGCTGATAATCTGCCCAGCGTGTTTCTAGTTGTTGCTTTACTTTTCAGAAGTACATGATCGACAATGAGTGAAATTAGCTTAGAAAGAGTCAACCATTAGAACAGCCGTGCTTCTCAGAGTGAGATGGCGCTGTGCTTTCGCAACTGCACGAAGCAGTTTTCACTGTTGAGGACACACTGCACAGGGAGTGGTACCGAAATCATGCTGAAGATGTACGTCCACTCCAAAATGTCTTGAGAAGCAGAAATTCAGGTCTTGGTTTTCACTCCTTAGCTGCTTCATTTTCGAATGCTCCCACAATGAAAGTTATTGCAAGATAAATGTCCTCAACAAATATAATAAATTATAGATTTATTCTGTTGAGCAAAATACAAACTGTCAAGAGCATTCAGTCTGCTGGCTCCACACTCAATGGCAGGGCCACCCCGCTTTCCCTCCCCACACACATCTCACACCCTCCTCATCGGTCAGGTCCTGTGAAAAACTCTTCATGGTTAATCACCATCTCAGCTACAGCGCTAGGCAGAAGCACAGTGGAAGCTGGCAGTGCAAGGTGGAAGGCTCCCGAATCCACCTGGCTCATTGTAATGCAACTATTAATAATAGGTCACTCAACAACGGAACATCTGGCACAAAATGCTAAGTGGGACAGGGGTGTGAGACACTCTGGCGAACTGGGACATGTGGTCATCCCATTAAAGGATGTTCCAGATGGTCATGTGTAATACAGACAGACTCGGGGTCAGATCTGTGTGCCTGCCGACCTGTCCCAGGTGAGTCCCTGCACAGCCAGGCCGAGCAAGCCTTGTCCAGACAGCCTGCTCCCGTCTCCCTTAACAACGAAGGTGAGTATGGACAGATTCATGCAAATGATTGATATATTTTGCAGGTATATGTAATTAAATACCTCTCATGTATGAGGAAGACATAAAACCTCATTTAGTTTAGAGAAATCTCCATGGATTTCATAGAAAGAGAGAATTATCCTGCATTTGGTTTCTGAGATGTTGGAATATTAGAGATTCAGATTCTGCTTGTCTGCGACTAATTCCCTGGATCCCTCAGGTGCAGAAAGGCTGGCGTCTGGGGGCTGGGCGAGGGTGGATGGGCGAGGTCCACTTGCTCAAGCGCTACCTCAGGGGCCCTCAGAGAAGATGTTTGTGGGCGTTTTTGAGCCAAGTGTCCGATAATCAAGTACTAACAAACAGCAGCAGATCATATCACTGTTTTTGCCTTCTCTGGCGTCATTTCCATTCGGTGATGCCGAGACACCCTGCGTTGTAAGATACATCATTAATTCAGTAATGGCTTTCCCGGCTAAAGAGGCAAGACGACACTTCCTATTGTCTGTAAAACCCATGCCGATGTTAGAAATAGTAAAATGTGGATGCAAACATGCTGAATCTTAGGATGCAAGATATTTAAATTGGAAGTCTTGGTTTACAGGGCGTGCAGCACTCGGTCCCCTTGCAGACACTTGTTGGCACGTCCTAGCTGCCCACACACCCGGCCAGCCACTGCCAAGGCAAGCCCTATGGAACTGCTCTCTGTGTCTCAAAGGCATGAGGGCGTCAGCAGTTTCATTCGGTTCAGCTTCCCATAATAACGAGACAAAAACGGCTTCTGATTAGGGATCTGTTATGGTGTGTGACACACATTCCATGACTTCTGCTAAATCGTCTCCAGCAGAGACAAGAGCTGGACATTATGATCCCGCTCCTGCAGATGCGGAAAAAATATAGTTGCAGAAGCGCCCCTAACCATGGTCCCTCCCACAGGGGCCCTCCGGCTAGTGGAGGACCCGTCCCTCCACTTCTGGCTCTTCCATTCCTGCCTCTCTGCAGGGATTTCTCCATCTGTCAAAGTGCCACCAACCCGGCTGGTGAGCTGCAGCATGAATGGGTCTCCCAGTAGCGGGCCAGGGACTCCCGTCACAGCCACTGGTGCTGTAAATCCCATTATCCACGCTGCCCTCCAGAGTGGTAATGCCTCGTGAATGAAAACCCCAGCACTGATGGTGGCCCTGCCCCAGGTGCTGGGTGGGATACAGGAGTTAAACTAATTGGGAAGGAGGTCCTTGAGGAACACCAGATGGAAACTGCCTACTGTGATCCGCACCTCAGGGCAGGTGAACATCTTACTGCTCACAAGGATTCCTTGGGGAGAGATGGTTATGGAACCCTCATGCGGAGGAAGGAACCGTACCTCCAAAAGGGCCATGTATCATCTTCTTTAAAGAATTTTAAAACCTTGTCTTAATGTTTGAAAAAAGCATAGCAAAAGGGTCTATGCTGTGTAGGCTCGATATGAAACGGAGATTTAAGCTAATTAAAGGAACACACCGGGATGGATCACTCAGTTTATAAGGAGAACATAACCAGTGTTGGCATCTGTACTTGGACTCGCTTGTCCCTGGAGATTAATGCTAACTCAAAGTTTGTGCAAATAATCCCTCAGCTTCTCCATATATGGTTTGACCATATATGAAGGTATTCTCAAAAGACGAAGTCTAGTTTTGCCTGTTTTGAATTTCTAAGAAAGAGAGAATTGAAGCTGTAGGAATGAGCTTGACCAAGGTGGTGAGTCAGTCTGAGACGGGGTCCTGGAGCCCAACCTGAACCCAGTTCGCTCATGTGCACCCTGCCCCAGCGAAACGAGACCTCCACCACCATCCCGGTGAAGGGCGTCTTCTGATTCTCAGTTGCCAAGAGTTTCTTTGTTATCATGAAAGGATACTGATTTTATACAATTATTTCACTTGATCTACTTCCATAATCCTGTGGTTTTTAACTTCCACCTGTTAATGTGGTACATTAATTAAGCTTTCATGTTGTATCAAGCTTGTGTTCTAAGAATAATCCCCATTTTGCCACATTGGATTACATGCCGTATGTGTCGCCAGATTTGGTTTACTCATATTTTGTTTAGAGTATTTGCATTTGATTCATCACTCGGATCAGCCTGTGATTTTATTTATTATACTATCTGTGTGAGGGCTTCGTAACAATGTAATCACCAGCTCATAAAGGGAAATGTCAAGGGTTTATTCTTACTCCGTAATCTGGAAGAGGTTGAAAATAATGATTTTTTTCTATCCACAAGACTTGGAGTGCTTCTCTAAAACTGATTGGACCTTGAGGAATCTCTGTAGAGACATTTAAAAGCACTGTTTCAAAATCTATACTGTTTTCTTCTTGAGTTGTTTGGTCATTTGTGTTTTTTTTTCTAAAAAGTATCATATGACTCAATCACTCTTACTAAGAGATAAATGATAATATCCTCTTTCTAAATCTCTGGCAGCAACGCACGTTTTATTTGTCATTCCTCTTGTGCTCTGTACTTCAGCCTGAATATATCCTACTGAGTTGTATTCCGGTTCACTAATCCTTTCTTTGATGAGAAGAATTGGCTGTTAAACTCATTTACTAAGTTCCTAATTTTTATTATTAATATTTTAATTCAAAAAGCTCCATTTCATTAGCTTCCTATTGTTACTGTAATCAATTACAACAAAGCCACGCTGCACAGGTTTATCATGACACAATTTTTCATTATATCATGATGACTTCCTTGAGGATTTCAGAGATCAGGTTGTAAGCACATCCGGGGATGGGCATCCGTATGCCTACCACAGTCTGCCATCTGGCCTTCAAAGATTCACTTCCGTCCCACATGAATACGTCCATACCTGCCCCCACCATGTCCCCTGAATTCTCAACCTACGCAGCATTAACACAGAGTTCAAAATCTCATCTGAATCTCATCACTTCCAAAGTCCTACACCTTATCATTTAAATCATCTAAGGCAGGACGCCTGGGTGGCTCAGCGGTTTAGCACCTTCGTTTGGCCCAGGGTGTGATCATGGAGACCCAGGATCGAGTCCCGCATCAGGCTCCCTACATGGAGCCCGCTTCTCCCTCTGCCTGTGTCTCTGCCTCTTTCTCTGTGTCTCTCATGGATAAATAAATGACATATTTAAAAACAAAACAAAAATAAGTAAATCATCTAAGGCTTAGGGTGAGGATCTGCACTTCATCCAGGCTGGGGCAAAATTCTTCTCCATCCATAAACTCATGAAATTCAAGAAACAAGTTGGCTGCTCTCATAATTCAACTGTAGATAAGCATAGACTAATAGGTATAGATATTCCCCTTCAAAAAAGGAAGAAAAATGGAAGGAAAATAGGATCCTGCCCCTGGTCCCACACAACTTTAAAAGCCCACCAGACAAACTCCACCTGTTTTCAAGGCTTAGGAGATCTTCTGTGATTCCCGGCTCTGCCCTCCAGTCCACAGCCCACCCTCTAAGACACCCTCACTGTCCGGATGAAAGGCAGCACTTGCTTCCAGCTGAATTGTTTCATGAGCTTATTCCTTAGCTGTAGATTTTGGGGGGTTCCTGCACCTTTTGGTGCAAGTGCCAGGCAGTGTTTCTGCTGATATAATGTTCTCAAGAAGCTTGTGGGTCTTCCATGTATGTCACAGAGATTCACTCCACTAGACAATAACCCCTCCACACATCTTCCCTAGATAGCCCCATCTCTATTTCCAGCTTCTGCGGAGCTGACTGAGAGGAATCCATGAGCAGTGTGCTTAATTTCTTCAAAGAGCCCCTGTGTGACTCAATGCTTTGATGTGATTCTTCCCAGGATGACCAAAAGGGTTATTCAGACACACCTCTAGCTTTCTCTGCAGAGTGTGCTTTCCTGACCTTGAGTTTCCTAGTTTTAGCCTCTTTTACAATCTGGAGTGTTTGAGGGGCACATGGGTGGCTCAATGATTGAGTGTCTGCCTTTGGCTTAGGTCATGATCCTAAGGTCCTAGGTCGAGTCCCACATCAGGCTCCCTTCAGGGAGCCTGCTTCTCCCTCTGCCTGTGTCTCTGCCTCTCTCATTGTGCCTCTCATGAATAAATAAATAAAATCTTAAAAAAAAAAAACAATCTGGAGTACTCAAAATCATCAGACTCGCCACTTCTTTCTTCCTAGTTCAGTCCCTAATTTTTTATTTACTTTTACATTTTACTAGATGCAGCAAGAAGAAAGCAGTCTGCTCCATGGTATTTACCTTGCTTTCCATTGATTGAGATTTTTGGAGATCGTTATTGCTCATAAACTCTGGAAAATTCTTGGCTCTTCTCAGTTTGGAATATCATATCTGTCCCATTTTCTTTTCTCTAACTCTCTCAATCACCAATGAGTAGTATGCTAGAATTTCTTACTCTAGTTTCCAAGTCTCTTAATCTCTTTCTCACTTGTCTGAGGTATGTTCTTATAACTTCTTGATATTTAGGATATTTACTAATTTACTTTCAATGTCCTTTTATTTCTTTAAGTGTAACTCACATTTAATTATCATTAAATTTAAATTCTGTAGTTTATAACTTCTGTCTCCACATTTTGTTCCAGATTTATTCTGTGTTTGCTGTTTTTGTTGACTTTAGTTCATGGTAGACTGTCTATCTCTTAGAGTGTCTCTTCTTATTTTCTTTTTTTTTTTATTGTGAGATTATATTTTGATCTTTATCCATGAGAATTCTCTTGGGATTGGATTCAAAGAGTGCTATTCCAGTGGGGATTTGTTTTTGTTTCTGGCAGGGAAATTTTGTCAATACAAACTCAGAGTCCCTTTAAAGTAATTTCTCAGTGTGATATTTTGCAGATCACACAGTTAATACGATGTCACACCCAAAATTTTGCTACAAAGACTTGTATTATGAATTCTTGGGTTGGAGGTCTTTTTTCCCTTTTCCTTCCTGTTTTATGAAACACCAGGGATCAGTTATGTATTATCTCTCTCCCTGAGATTTTATTTTAGTGCCTCTGAAAATACCTCTTGGTTTTATAGAGAATCTCTGATGTAATCCCCTGTGATGCTGAATTTTGTGTCACCTTGGCTGAGCTAAGGTCTGCCCAGAAGGCTGGTGAAACATTAGCTCTCAGTGTGTCTCTATAAGAAATCAGCATTTGAACCAGTAGGCTCCAGTAAGCATCCCCCTTACCAAGGCTTGTGGCCATCATCCAATCCACTGAGGATCTGGATGGAATGAAAATGTGGAAGAAGACAAATTCACTCTCTCTACTTGACCATGGACGTCCAAGCTTTTCATTCTCGGGCTTTCATACTCAAACTCTGACTTATACGACTGGCCCCCAGTTCTCAGGCCTTTGGGCTCAGACTGAATTTCATCACTGGCTCTCTGAGTCCTCCAGCTTGCTGATGGCAGATCATGAGACTTCTCAGTATCTGCAGCCAGTAGAAGCCAGTTCCTGTCATAAATCTGCTCTCTTAAACTAAGCCATCATGCTGTACACATTAAACTTATACAGCGATATATGTCAGCTATTTCTCAATAAAACTGGTGTGTGTGGGGGGGAAACTCTCCTCTTAGGAAAATCTTTATCTATCCTAATGGTTCTATTTCTCTGCAGAGGTCTGACTAATACCTCCCCACCCACCCACCTCCAAACTTAGGCATTTTTTCTTGTGTCATCAAACAATTAATCCTTAATAGGGTCAGCTGTGATCCTCGGGAAAGCAAACATTGCATCTAATACTCTTCCTCTTTTGGATATGTCTTCCTTGTGTTTTCAAACTTAGAATTCTCTTACTAGGCTGTCATATATGTGCTTAATTTAAAAAAGAAAAAAGAGAGAGAAGAGAAGAGAAGAGAAGAGAAGAGAAGAGAAGAGAAGAGAAAAAAGAAAAGAAAGAAAAGAAAAGAAAAGAAAAGAAAAGAAAAGAAAAGAAAAGAAAAGAAAAGAAAAGAAAAGAAAAAACCCCCACATTACCCACCATTACAGCTGTAGTTTACCAGGAGGGATGTCTCTGTAACACTGCTGGAAATGATGGTTTGCTTTGCTTACTAAATTCTTGTTCATCACACCTCATTTCTGTTATCTGTCTATGCCTGTTTTTCTCCCCAGTTTCACAGTGCAGAAACTTCTAGCAGAGTGGTGATCATGCATGTCTATGAGAAGGTGTCAGCACAGCCTCGGCCCCCTTTAGGTGGAATCTTAGCAAAGGTGGGAACAACCAGAGGTCATGTTAAAAATCAGCATGGCGACAAATTTGCATATTTACTTAGTAGAGCCATATTTGAACCCATGACAAGTAATCTTATTGTCCTTCAGTTATTTCTTCTCTCCTGATGTTCACCACATGCTGGCATATTTACTCTGTGGCTGATAAACTGATCAGAAGACTCCTTTCATGGAGGTGGGCGAGTGCCTAAAGATTGCGCCCTGCGAATAGTGTTTTGGGGCAACAAGACCTGGATTCAAGCCTGGGATCCAGCCCCGCTCCTGCTGCTGGATTTGGACAACTCACATCACCTCCTTGAGCTCCAAGTCTCTATTTACAGTATTCCAATGAGATGTTGAGCATGGGAAAGGGGCCAGGACCGTCTGTCAGCAGTGTAAACTGAGCCTACTCCCCTAGGATGGGTAGATTTCAGGGCTGGGGCAGCACTTGCTGACAATGGTAGGCAAGGCTACCTTCTATCAGGTTTCTTGTCTCCAACTGTGTCATGCAGGAAGCAGTGGGGTCATATCTAAAGCATTTTGGGAGAAAAATATTTGCATTTAATTATACTATATCCTGCTCAGTTGGCATTTGCAAACGAAGTCAAGAAAAATTAAGTTTCAGATGTGTAAAACTCTATCTTTGCATAGAACACCCATGTCCTCTGTCTGGACAAATCACCTCCTAGTGCATCTAGTCCATGGTGAGATGGGTTAAAGAAACCGAACAGAGTAGAAGAGCTATAATACAAGAGGTAATAGTGAACCCTGGGGCCATTCAAACATACAATTCATACTTTGTGAAAATATGGCTCCAAGTTATGTATCGTTGATAAATCTTAAAATAGAATCTATACAGAGAAGATGTTTAAAAACCAGTGAACTTTGTCTAATTCCAGAATTTAGCAACAAAACCTGAAAGTTGGGAAATTGAATTTTGGAAGAAATTAAGAGTGAAGATTTCTGGATCTCACGGAGGCAGAGGGGCCACTTAGAAACTTAGTAGACCTTGACAACTAGAGAAATTTGTAAGACTTAGAAACCAAGGAAAAGGTGTCAAAATTGAAGAATTAGCATTGCAGAGATGCCCTCAAAATCACTATTTACAAAGAGAAAGACCAAATGACAAAGATAAAAGGAAGACAACAAAAGCAAGAAAACAAAAGAGATTAAAAGCACAAAAAGCAATGGGATAGAAATCTGACCAAGCGCATTGCTTTTGGCAGAAAGTTTAAAGGGATTAAATTCACTGCTAAAGACTCTTGAAGTGGAACAAAACCCAGAGTCTGTCTACACAGCACCTAACCAGAGACTTGACTAAAACCAAGAGGTTTGGAAAGATGAAAGGTGAAGCGATGGGCAGATATGTGCCAAGCAAATCTCAAAGAAAGTAAAAGAAGCAATAATGACCTAAGATAAAGTATGAGTTAAGGGGGAAAAAAAAGACACAGGACAAAGCGGGCAATGTTTTATTGATTAAGTGTTCATTTTGATACAATAGGATGACAGTTATCAACCTTTATGTGCCAAATAACACACAGAATCAAAGCAGAGAAAGGAAAATCAGACTGAGATATGAAAAGAATGTGTCAGGTCCCCCAAAGTAGCTGAATATTCTTTTATCCTTTGATAGGTCAAGGAGGTGAAAAGGTAAATAAGGATATAGGAGTTCTAATCACTATAAACAACACGATGTATATAATAGCTGTCGTGAATTGCAGCACGCTGCTACCAGCGGAGAAGCCTTGTGACAACACTATGTGACATACAATCTGATCATTCTTAAACTCAAAGTCAACTTCTCTGACTTACCGAAAGCAGAAATTGCACACAGTACATATTGTGTGATCATCAAGGTCGTCATAAATAGCAACATTTATACATTGAGGACTTATTAAACAAATGTTTATAGAATGCCTTCTATGTTCAAGGCTCCATTCAAAGCGCCAAGGATAAAACAATGACAAAACGATTGCATTTTAGCAGAGGCAGACACAATATAAGCAAATACGAGTTATGCCAAATGAGAAGAACCGTGGGGAAAAAATGAAGCAGAGGGAGAGCCGGCGGAGAGGGTGGTGCGTGTTGATAAGGGGGTCAGGGGAGATCCCCCTGTCAAACCGACATTTGAGCCAAGAGCCAGATGAGGTGAAGGAGTGTGTCGTGCACCTCTCTGAGTCATGTGTTCCCCGCAGAAGGGGCAGCACATGCCAAGGCCCGAGGCACATGAGGAAAGGCCAGGAGGTCAGTGGGGTGGACCTAGTGGGAGGCACATGTCCGTAGGAGATGAAGTCCAAGAAGCAGTGGCAGATTGGACAGAAACAAAGGCTCTTCTTCTCCCCATGAGGTGGGAGCCACAGGAGGGCTCTGAGCCAAGGAGTCTTATGGGCTACTGTGTCGAGAACAGCACAGAACAGGGACCGGGAAGCAGAGAGCCACGCTAGGTCACACAAGAAATCATGGTGGCTTGGTTCAGCGTGGATGAAGGGTAAGACATGGTCATGTTCTGAAGATACATCCTCCCCATCGCCCATACCTGAGTCCCACACAGCCCTGTACATCCCCTAACGGGGGGGGGGGGGGGTCCATCCTCCACACTCCCTTGCTCCACAAAATTCTCTTTTGCCATGCCCTCTGTGGTTGCTGCCTATTGCCAAACCCTCCCGAATCTTCCGTTTCTTCCACGGATAGTCTCTCTTTCTTCGGGCTTGAGATCTGGCTGTGCCCCTGGAGCGCCACCTCCCCATCTCCCTGTCACTTTGGGACTACTCCTCCCACACACTTGGACCTCAGGCCTAGGAGTCAGGTGAGTGTGCTTTTATGCTTTTGTTGCATCTAAACCCATTTTTATTTACTTCCTTGAAAGCATGTGTCATTCCGTCAGCTGCCCATCCCTTGTGGCCATCACCTGAGATCCAAGTCTCTCCAGTATTTATTGAAGACTCTGGAACTTGCCTCTCCACCTTAGGGGCCACCATGATGTCAGTGCCCAAAGACGTTGCTCTTCTGGTTGCTCAGTCTCCAGATTCTGGGGGTATCTTCCTGCCCCCATCCTCTCCCACGTTGTATCTGATGCACTCTCAACTCCAGAACCCCTGGGTTGCCTCCTCCCTCCAGCATTCTAACTCTAGTGCCCACTTCACATGTCTTTGCTGCCAGAGTCAAGATCACAGCATTTAGATGTTGACTTAATTGCACCACCGATCGGTGTTTTGAGATCTACCGGCCCCGTTGTGTCCTGGCTTCACCCTTTGCTCAAATTAGATCCTATGATTCATCATCCTAAACCCTCTTCACCATCTCAGCCCCCTCACCCCTCATTTCCTCTGGCACCAGGCCCTTCTCTGCACCACGCTGCACCCCACCCTGGCGCTGCATACGGTTCTAGTCAAACACGCAGCCCTGGCTCCGGGGCTTTCATTAAATTCTCTATCAAGAAGGCAGGCAAAATTGCTCAGCAATCCAAGCACGTTTATAAAATGTTTACTTCTCCTCTTTGCAAAATAACATTCCACGCCCTCACCTACCTCCTCAGCCTGCCAGCACCTCGTATTTCCTTAATAAGACAGGAGCTGTCCTTCTTTTCACTCCCAAATGCACCAGCTCCCTGATCTTGTGCTCACCTCCGCCACCACTTTCTGTGTCCCAAGTGGCACCCACCCTGATCTGAGAGCCCCTCCTCTACTGTCTCCCTGGCCTTGGAGACAGGGCTGTGCACACTCTGTGACCAGTGAGCTCATGGACTTCTCCTTACACACGAGCACTAGTAGATATGCTATCTTCCAAAAATAAAAATGACCAAAATTCTGAGCTCCCATCTCCCTCTAGCCGCTGATTCCTTCAGTGCATGGCCATTCGTGTCACCGGCATCACCACCTTCACTTCTTATCTCCGTGTCCTCTTATAAACTCACTTCACTCTGACTTTTGCCTGCTACCCTCCCAACCCTGTCCTTTCTTAAAGTCACCAGTGACTTTCCTGTTGGCACATATAAGTCACTGGTCTTTTTGTATGTGGTAGTTTGTTTAGTTGACTCCCCTACCTTAATGGCTTCTGGACACCATGTGGTCCTGGCAGCCACCTTCTCCCAGTGACAGCCCCTTTCAGCTGGGGCTCCCAGCCTTGGAGTGCTCCAAGGCTCAGGTCGGCCCTGCACCATTTCTCCGCACATGTCCTAGAGAATTCCATCCAGTCCCAGGGCTGTGAATACCTCCACCCGCTGATGACTCCCTGGATCCCAACATTGGCCACTGGACCCCAGAATTAGCAAATCTAATTGCCTTTTTGATAGTGGATGTCTAATGTCATCTCAGACTAGTTATGTCTACAACTGAACTCTTGGGTCCTGTGCCCTTGTGAGTCTCTCCTACTCCTATAAATGGCGTGGCGGTCCAGTTGCTCCAACCCAAACAGAAAAATTGTTGATTCCTCACATTCTCTCCCCTTCTCCACTGCTCACACCACCAAATCCAATATCAGCTGCATCCCTACCCCAAAAAAGTCTTGTTGGTCCCCATATTTCCATCTCAACTGCCATCAGCTGGTGCAGGTGTCCATCTCCTCCCAGCTGGACATTTGCTACAAGCTCCAGGAAGCATCTCATCTTCCAATATTGGAGACAGACCTTCAGGTAAAGCAAAAGCAATAGAAGGAGCGTGGCCTGTCACCTAGCAGGGCCCACCAGCAGAATGATGCTTGAGGCTACCTATTCCATGGCCTTACTGTGGCTTATGACAGCAAGAACAAGCCTGGTTGCCCAACAAGGTTAACTCAAGATGAGACAAGGCTTGCAGTGAATTGGGCCAATCTAGATTGGCCTAAAGTCAAATTGGATCATGAGCAGGAAGTGAGAAAACTTCACTAGAATTAAATGCTATTTAGATTGTGTTTCCAGTGCCAGAAAATATCTGGCTTCAAGATGGAGCAGAGAGCAATTTTTACCAAATAAATGATGGGAATGTCATCCCCCGAGACATTTAAAAATCTCCTTGGCATCTGGTTTTAATTAGGCTATCTGTTCACCATCATCCCCAAGATGGTATTTCTCAAGATTCCAGGATATAATTTCTATTCCTTCATTCAACAACATTTGCTAAATGCTTATCCTGTAATACGCACTATGCAAGGTACTCAGAAAAACAAACATGCATTAGATGTGTGCTGACAAGCATATACATCTAGTAATTTGTGCTCATGTATTTTGATCCAAAAAAAAAAATAAAAATAAAAAAGGAAACTGAGTGTTAGTGGAGTATCTTAAGTATCTTCACAGGGTCCTGCCTTGTGCAGGATTCCTGTCTTGGCACCTCTAATGCCAGAATGTGTCCTCTTAAGACATCCACTGCCACCTACTCCCTGACGAGCCATCAGGGGGCTGGAGGCAGGTGGCAGGGCTTGCTACGCAGAGACTCAGACAGCAGCCCCGAGCCTGTGGGCCGCAGAGTCACAGAATCCCTGGTTGGAAAGTCCTGTAGGTATAATACCAGAAAGGGAAATGGAACCTTGCCATAGTCTCTCTGGAACTGCTACCAGTGTTTTCAAAGAGAATTCCACACTGGGCATCCTTCCTGCAAGATGACGTCATGGGGAGAAAACAAAAGGGTATCTGAGAGCAAGGGGAGAGGAATGGAGAAAGCTTTGGCGTCTGATGAGTGATCCGATGCACAATATCTTCATCCTAGAGATCCCAGGACCCAGCCATGAGAATAAACGTTCTGAAAAGAGTTTAACAAATTAAAAACAAAATCTGTTCAGCTTAACCTACCATTTCCAAAGTTTATCTTTAGAAACATAGCTTCCCCTCAGGTCCTCTTTGGGTCCCTCTCCTCTGACCCCCACCGACGAGCCTATGAGATAGCCCAGACATTTGCTTGTGTATTTAGAAGCCAAAGCGAGAAGCAACCATGGAAATGAAGTTTAAGGAGATGTCCCTGGTGGAGACGGAAGAAATTCCTAACTCCTTCATCAGCTCTAACAGCACACCCTTGGTTGGACTCTGGAGAGGCCTCACTTGGGCCACAGGCTACGTCTTCGCACCGCAGTCAGGGCACTTGCATGGGGGGGTGCTTTCTGCTACTTAGAATTCACACCAAGTAGGCAGAGAGCTTAACTGGCACCTCACCCGCTGGGGCAGTGCCAGCCTACTCGGGAGGAGAGAGTGAGGGAGGGATGCAGGAGATGGCACAGGTGCCAAGCCAGAGATGCGGGGGCAGCTCATGTGAGCTACGTTTATTGAACCACGCGCCGACCACGCAACGGGACTCCATGCCTGTCGTGACTGATCTTCACGACAGCCCTGTGAAGTTAATTTAGAGAACAGGAGTTTAGAACTCAGATGGGCCCAGCAGTGTCCCTGATTCACACAGAGAGATGAAAAGGCAGGGTCTTGCTGAGCATGCCTCTCCTCTGCAGTCCACTGCCTTCAGGTGGTGGCCAAGGGTGGAGAGGGCGAGGCAAGGGGGCAAGAGCAAGGCTGTGGGAACAGGTAGGACCGAACTGGCCAGTGCTGTGGAAATAAGGGAATCCGCGGAGCAGGGGCTGAACTTCCTGACTGCAGGCATTGAATTATGACTCTCAGCTGGAGTAAACCAACTGGTAAAAATGAGCAGCAAGGCAGATGCCTCAGTTTGGGGCCCAGTTCGCGGGCAAGCCCACACCCATCGGCTCACCAGCTCTGAGGCTCTAGGGCCGCAGCAGCTGTGGTCTGTGGGAACCACTCATGTGGCACCAAGCCGCGCAGACTGAGTGTGCCGCCGTGCCTCCACCCACCCCCGCAAGTCCAGGAGTCCAGAACATACGCTGGCCCTCCTGCAATTTCACCCGACCACCGGCAAGGCAGAGGGTGCTCTCCTGTCGCTGGTGGTCACAAAGGTAGCCATTGACCCAGAGTGGGGCTCCTCAGGTCAGACATGCTCCAAGGGTCCAGCTGAGACAAAAGAAAAGACAGGCACATCTTGAATTCTGTCCAAATACAAGCACTGGCACATCTCTAAATGTTAATTAAAAATCAATACATAAAGTCATAATTATTGACTCTGCATTCCAGTATGCATTCCAGTACACAATTTCCAAAATGTTTTTGGGGAATTGACCTAATTTGGTTTTCACAAAAACCCTGTCAACAGGACTTTTGGTTTCTGCTCTGACATATAACAAGCTTGGAAGTTATCACACCCGTCCCTACAAGAAGAAAAAAACTGAACAAACTGAAAACTAATGGATTTTTGGAGCCCACTTGAGAACTAAGATCACAGTGCAAACAGCACCCTCACATCCGGAGAGAATGTGAATCTGGGTGAATCCAGGTAATAATAAATGTTGATTGGCTCGCCTGGGGCCAAAGTTGCTGGAGCCATAAAGTAAGAGGAAACTAAATGGGCATTGTGACACATTTCTGGAGGCTGGGTGTGCACGGCTGTGAAAATTAGAAACACCTGGGACCTCTGTCCTAGGGGTCCCCATCTTCGTGAGCACTATGTCCAGGACGTCTCTCAGATTCACAGTGTGAAGATCCGAACAGGGTCCCCACATGGCTCTGGCAGGGGGAGGAGAGACCCTTGTGAAATGTGTCTGAGGCTTCTCTACAACAAGGGATCACAATCCCCAGCAGTGGGTTACATCTGAAGAGGCTTCGAGGCAGAGGCTCTCTCTGAGATGAAGTACTATGGGAGCCCAGGTCAGTAGCAGGACATGAACAGGGCACTAGGAGACTGGAAGCCTCTGGCATGTGTATACAGTGAGCGTTACACACAGCCTGACCCTAGCCAGATTAACATAAACACTCCCATGGAACGTCCATTCACCTCAGTTTCTTCTTTACCCAATACAACACACCTAGCTTTTAACAAAATATTACAAAATTCTTTGCTGTAGGCAACAAACAAACAAACAAACAAATATTCTCTGAAGGGACAAACCAAGCATCAGAACCAGAATCAGATATGGCACCAAGTTTGGAATTATAAAACAGGGAATTTAAAATCGCTATGAATAATACGTAAGGACTCTGATGGAAAAAGTGGACAACACACCAGAACACACAGGTCACATCAGCAGAGATGAAAACTCTAAGAAAGAATCACAAGGAAATTCCAGAAATCAAAAATATTATAACAGGAATGAGGAACCCCTATGATGGGTGGGCCAATTGAAGACATAGCTGAGAAAAGAATCAGAAACTGAAATGTAAAGGGAAAGAGCATGAAACAAACACAACATCCAGTAATCATAGGACAATTTCAAGAGGTGTAACATAGGTGTATAATTGGAATACCAAAAGAAAAAGAAAGACACCAAAAAACGGAAAAAATACATGATAGATAGATAGATAGATAGATAGATAGATAGATAGATAGACAGACAGACAGACAGATAGATAGATAGATAGATAGATAGATGATAGATAGATTGATTGATTTTATGTATACATGTATATGCATATAACATATATATGTGTAAAAATGGCTAAGAACTTTCCAAAATTAGTGACAGACACCAAACTACAGATTCAGGAAGCTCAAGAAACAGCAAGCATGATTTTTAAAAATGCTTCTAGGCCTATTGTATTCATATTATATTGATACATCAGCAAACCAAAGAGGAAGAGAAAACTTGAAAGAAGCCATGGGAAAATATAATGCCTTACTTATACAGGAACAAGAGTAAGAGTTCAGTAGACCTCTCAGCAGAAACTATGCAAACACTGAGCCCGTGGAATGGAATATTTAAAATATTGAAATTTAAAAATCCTACACTTCATGACATTATACTTTAAAACTGAAGAAGTGGGGCGTCTGGGTGGCTCAGTCAGTTGAGCACCTGACTCTTGGTTTTGGCTCAGGTCATGATCTTAGGGTCATGGGATTGAGCCCCCTGTTGGGTTATCTGGGCTCAGCAAGGAGTCTGCTTGAAGATTCCCTCCCTCTGCCCCTCCCCTTACTCATGCACATGCACTATCTCCAAAATAAATGTAAAAATATTTTTTTAAGTGAAGAAGAAATAAGGATGTTTTAAGAGAAGCAAAACCTGAGGGAATTCATCACCAGTAGACCTGACCCATGATAAATGGTAAGAGAAGTTCTTCAAGAAGGAGAGTATATTATATAGAACAGAAGCCACACTGCATAAAGAAAGGAAGACTGTTGGAGGAGGAATAAATGAAGAAGAAGCAATATCTCTTATTTTTCTTATTCTTAATTGATCAAAAAGATAACTGGTGTTCAAAATAGTAATGGTGACAATCTGCCGGGTGGTTACAATGTATGGACAAGTGAAATGACAAGAAGAACTAGAATATTCCATTACGAGGCCCCTGTACGACGTGGTGGAGGGGCAGTGTTACTTGAAGGTGGGCTTAGATTTGTCAAAAATGTCAAAAATAGTAGACAGTGACTAATTTTTTTTCAATGACTGTAACACAGGAAGAACAGAAATAAAATGGAATCTTATAAAATAGTTGAGACTGGAGAAGAACGGGGAGAGAGGGTGAAACTTAAAACAAGAAGTAAAATGAATAGAAAACACTACAAAAAAAGATAGCTATTAATATAATTATATTTTAAAAAACCATTTTAAATATGAACGGGCTAAATATACTGATTAAAATGCAGAGATTGTCAGAATGGTTTAAAAAACAAGGCCCAAGTAAGTATATACGATCTACACTCTTTACAAATAAAGAGTCAGATAGGTTAAAAGTAATTAAAAGAAAGCTGGAGTGGCTGTATTAATTTTAGAAAAAGCAGACTTCTGTTCAAGGAAGATGATCAGGGATGAAGAGGGACGTTAGATAACGACAAAGGGGTCAATTCTCTGAGAAGACATAATCTTAAAAAGTGTGTGTATGCAACAACAGAATGTCAAAATACATCAGTTAAAAAGTGAAAGAAGAAATGGACAAATCCTCTATTGCGTGGGAGACGTTGACATCCCTCCATCGGTAATGGGTGGATCAAGAAGGCAGAAAATCATTAAAGCTATAGTTGACGCGAGCACGATCACTCCGCTGGATCGAATCGGCATCTGGAGACTACTTCACCCTCCAGCAGCCGAACACACAGTCTTCTCAGGTCCACGTGGCGTGCACACCACAGTAGGCCACACTCCCGCCGTTAAGACACTTTAATGAATATAAGAGACTAGGAATCCTACAGAATCATTCTCAGACAACAAAAGAACCAGAAATTACCAGAAAAAGAGCCTTGAGAGGATGGGATGAAAAACAGCACCTCCCCTCCCCAGTCTTTCTCCCCAACCCCCTTAGTTACCCCATCTACTTTCCTAAAAGCATCAGATCCATCCCTTTGAGAGCCTTTCTGCAACATACCGACCAGTCCTCAAAACCGTCAAGATCACTGAAAACAAGGAAAGGGAGGTCATTCACAGCCAAGAGGAGCCCGGAGAGACATGACAAATGTGGTGTGGGACCCTGGAGGTGGCCCTGGAACAGAAAAGGGACGTTAGGTAACAACTAAGGGCATCTAAATAAATACGGAGTCCAGGTAATAGCAATGTGTCAATATTGGTTCATAAACTTTAATAAACGTACTACACAAATATATGATTAATAATAAGGGAAACCAGGCGTGGGGGCTTAAGGGAATTTTCTATACTGTCTTCACAAGGTTTTTGTAAATTTATTTATTTACTTGTTTTTAAAGATTTTATTTATTTATTCTTGAGAGACAGAGAGAGAGAGAAGCTGAGACACAGGCAGAGGGAGAAGCAGGCTCCATGCAGAGAGCCCGATGCGGGACTCGATCCCAGGACCCCGGGGTCACGCTCTGGGCTGAAGGTGGATGCTCGACCGCTGAGACCCCCAGGCGCCCCCCAAAATAAATTGTTTTAGAGACTAATATGGAAGTTGATTGGCTTAGGCTTTGATAAGACTTTGGGCAAAATCATCCTTTTAAAAAAATGATATTGTTATTCACTGAAAAGACCGTGTTGATCATGGAGGAAAGAAAAGATTACAAAATAACCAGCATTTGCTAAGCATTCATAACAAACGAAAGCAAATCTATGTTCTGATATGGACCAAGAATTGCTTCAGCACTCAGATAATTACACAGATATTTTGAAACCCTATTCTGGGTCATTTATTCCCCAAATAAACAATTTATATTAGTCTGTTTTATTGTTATACTAAAAACCCTGTTGCATTATAGTACGTTGTTATACTAAAATGATAAAAATTATTTATAATATTTATAATAGTATGATATTTATAAAATCATAATCTTCAGCTCCAGCAGCATAATTGGTGAAATACTCCTCACAAGAATTATGAGGATTCATTTTGTAATCCTAGACTTGCACTTTCTAAATATTATAGAATCAGCTACATGGAAATTAACTTGAACTTTGATCTGAGGGTCATAAAGCAAGAAGGCGTGTCATTAAAGCAAAGAAAATACGTTCATGGGAGAAGATAAAAAATATATATAAATATATAAAAATATATATATACATATATATATATAAAATCCTGATGGAAAGGACCACCGTGTCCACTTCACAGATGCACGAGGTGTGCCCAAGCCCCGTAGGCGCCGAGGGCAGGACGGCTGAGAGGCTGGGGCTTCTGTTCTCAGGCCTGAGTGAAGGTGGCTCAGAAGAGGCGTTGACCGTGGGGGGACGGACAAGGGAGCACCGGCCCCTGGGGCACATGTCGAGGGACAGTCGGCTGCAGAAGCGGGTGTGGTGAGTCCTGAGCTCACTCAGGGCAGCATTCAAATCATAATCATGATTCCGAGGGCCCAGTTCCAATGTGTGTGTGTGTGCAGGTGATGGGAATTGGGGTATCCAGTCGTGCAAGCAATCCTTGCACACCAGCCGGGCGTCCTATAGTCGGACTCGGTGTGCCACTGAGTTAAGGGCCCGGTCCCACAAATCTGCCCCCCCACCCCCCACAGACACAAGTCCCCATCGTCCCCTGGCTCCTGGCCAACGGTGACAAAGCAGAGGTTCCCATGACCCCTCCCTGGGTTCCGTGAATTTGCTAGTGAGGCTCAAAGAGAAACGCCCCCATCCCAAGCAAGGGCTGCAGGCAGGGGTGCATCCAGGAACAGCTGCAGGCCTGCAGGGGATGACGCGGAAGGCGGGCTGCATGCCTGGGGGTGGAAACAACCCCCACGGGCGCGGGCCTGTCCCCAGACTGGGCAGCCTGGAGCCAGAGGGCAGCAGAGGTTGCAGCCTAGTGGGCGCCGTGCTTACATCACCCCGTCCTCTCTCTGCGGAGCTCGGGACCTTGTCCTCTGTCTTCCCGGCAAGCACTGCTGTTGGACACTTTCCCTGAGAGGCACAGAGAGGGCACGGGCCTAGGAAAGCTGTGTGGATGGTCTTGTTTTTTTTTTTAAGTTTTTATTTATTATTTGAAAGAGAGAGAGAACAAGTAGGGGGAGGTGCAGAGGGAGAAGAAGACTCCCCTCTGAGCAGGGAGCCCGATGCAAGACTTGATCCCAGGACCCCGGGATCCTAACCAGAGCCCAAGGCAGACGCTTGACCGGCTCCCTGAGCCCCCCAGGCTGTGAGAATGTTCTAAGGCCACCAGAGGAACATGCAGCGGAGTGTGGATTGAGCCCGCTTGACCCCCCGTGTCCCTCCCCAGCCCACCAAGGAGGGGACGAGCGGTCAAGAGCCTGGGTTCAGGGCTGGGCCCCAGCAAGCCCAGATTCTCTGCGGCCCAGGCAAGCCCTCAGTCTTTCTGAAACACCACTCCCCGACCCATCAACCTGGGAACCGAACGAGGTCAAGCCGACCAGCGGGGGAGCCGAGCACAGCCCCTGACCTGAGGACTCCCCCTTCCGTGGTGACCACCCGGCCTTGTCGCTGGGGGTCGGTGGTCAACGGCAGGGCTGGCGAGGCCTGGCAGGGGCGGGCAGGGGCGCAGGCCAGTGTGCAGCTCCCTTGAGGCAGCGGAGACACCCTGCTCATGCACCTGTCGGGACCCAGGGCTTCTCTGGGAAGGGAAAAGGCAGCAGTGGTTTAGGGGGGTCCCGCCCTCCTCCCGGGGGCTCTTCCCTCATCCTGCCTGTCTCCCTCCCAGGAGCCCCCACATCCTCCTCCTGGGGAGACTTCGAGTCCTGAAGCCAGGATGGACCTCACAGTGGCACAGGGGCCCCACTCAGCTGCTGTCTTGAAATCATTCATCATTTTTCAACAAAGACCTGCATTTGCATTTTGTGTTGGGAACTGTGAATCTTACAGCATCTTCTGCATAAAACCTGAGGATTCTGGGGTGGGCGGCCTCCCGAGCTCTGCAGGCTGGCCTCCCCCGGACAGAGGCAGAGACCCGAAGGGAGCAGACGTGGACAGACCCAACACCTGCGTATCGCCCCTGCAGCCCTGGGCCCACGGGCTGGAAGGGGGGCGTCTCCACTGCCCCTCCCCCCCGGGGGGAGCGTGAGGCCCTGCCCTCCTGAGCTCCCCGTCCGGGCCCTGAGCGTCCCCTCCCCAGGTAGCATTCCTGGCGAAAAGGCCTTAGCTGTGGGGTCAGAGCGGGGCGGTGGCCGCTGGCGCGGGTCTGAGGTTCCAGCACACTCGGAGCCCACACGGACCCTCCGCCCTCCCTGGTCGCCTGTCCCCACCCCACGCTGCCAGCTGTCCTGCGCGTGAGCCGGGGCAGCCAGCCTTCTCCCCAGAGGGGTCTGTTGTGAAAGTCTTCCAGGATGAGAAGTTATTTAAAAGTGTGCTTAAAGCCATAAAGTATTAAAGAAATGTGAGGTATTATTAGCTCTGGCATTTAATACAACATCATTAAGGCTGTTAACAGTTTATTTTTAATTTTATAAGCTAAGCTAATGCTTGTCTAATTTTGAAATGTTTCCCAAACCACTGTAATGAGTATATAAAAGGCTAAAATGATGGAATTTGTAAGCCTTGGAGCTCCTTGGGGGAAAGGGGTTGCATAAATCCTGGGAACAGCTTCCTTTCCACCAGCCCGTGCTCACAAAGTCCTGCCTCGTGCGTGAGCACCTGCGAGCTGGCAAAGGTTTTTTGTTTTTTGTTTTTTTTTTTTCTCTTTACCAAGAGAGGAATTCAGGGAAGAGCATACCTTGGGAGATGAAGGGGCTGCCTCTGAGCAGCTGCGGGGGGCTCCCACGGTCCTACCGCCGGCTCCCGCCTCTGGGCTCTGTTACCCCAGTTTTGCACACACTTTGCTCATAAGGGTTAGCGGACCCGGGGCAGGTTAGGTGAAGGCGCTCGTAGGCGGCAAGGCGTGCTGTGAACACACGACGGAGGAAGCCAACGGCACAGGAGTCGGATAACAGATCCGAGAGCCAGAGCCGCCAAAGCCCGGCGTCCGAGCCACGCAGAGCAGGGCAAAGCCAGCCTCAGCTTTCAACAGGCCGGGAGCGCCGCGCTCGCTCGTGCTCTTTGCTCGGCAACATGCCGTAATCTCCAAAGAGGAAATGCATCTGGACAGCTAGGTTTCTGCAGTCTTTAATCCATGAAATTGCTCTTTTAGACAACACTTTCGGATGAAAACATCTGTTGAAACATGCTGCATGCATGCGATCATCCTGGAGGACGGTGGCTTCCTTTCTGGATGAGCCGGGCTCCTGTGTGGCTCTGATGCAACCAGACGGCGAGGTTAGGAGCTGCCTGCGTGTCCACGGATGGATGGATGGCTGAGTTGCTCCGAGCACCAGCATCTGTGGCCAAGCCAAGCCCCAGCTCCCTGACCGAGTCAAAATGCCCTAGGGTGCTCCTGCCACATGCAGGGTGGCAGTGGGAGCCTGCACTCCCTTGTCCTTCCCAAGCTTCACCTCTGGGAAGCCTCCTTGAGGGTCTGATGGGGATGACCAGGTTACCACAGACTGCAGGGGTGCCCTCTGGGTTCCAACGACGCAGGGGTGCTCTGGGTCCTCCTGTCTTGTCTCTCAGGGGCGCTCAGCACACGGGGGTGGAACCAGGCCTTTTGGAGTCAGCAGGGTACATGGGGGTTGGGTTCCTGTTGAGCGAGGATCAATAGGACGGAGGGAGGATGGAGCCGGCTGCACACTCGCCCACTCCTCCAGCACTCGGTGGCAGGTGTGCTGCGGGGACCAGAGCTGGAGACCAGAGTCCTACATCAGTGACAGGGGATCATCCATGACAGCCAGGTCGTGCACCTGCCGGCTACTGGCCGGTCCCCACGTGTCTCCCCTTTACTGCAGAGGAGATTGGCCGAGGATGCCGTGAGCTAACCCATGCCAACCTCTCAGCATGGAGCCTGGCACCATCAGCTAAGGAGTCACTGATACTAATGTGCTTCTCCCCAGGTTTGTGCAGGAGGCACCTGCGAAATAACTGAGGGCATCAAGGAACCCACAGCTACCACTGGAGGGTGGGATGAGAGAACGGAGCAGAGGAGCCTGTGCAGCCCCCGACGGTCCTTCCCTGCAAGGCACCACCCACAGTCCTCCAGCACCCCCCTCCCCCTGTGATCACCCCTGCACGGTGATCCCCTCCCCACAGTCCTCCCCTCCGAGGAGACAGCCCCCAGAGTCCTCCCCACCCCAGTGCTCCCTGCCTCCCCTCCTTGTAGCCACGTCTTCCTTAATTATTCTATTAATCGCTCTCTCCCGTCCGCCCGCATCAGGCAGGTCCTGTCCTTCCCCTCGGGCGCCCCAAGCCGGGCACAGCCCAGGTGCAGGCACTGCTCAGCGGGCTTCTATGAAGAAGCAGTGGAGGATGAGCGGCTTTCAGGCAGCCCTGAGGGGTCCCCAGGCCAGGGAGGCCCCACACCAGAGACCCGCCACGTAACCTCCAGTCCCCCAGGCTGGGCGCTGGAGCCCGGAGAGATGGGGGCCCTGGTGATCACCCTCCCCTCCAGTGGAGCCTGCGGGGCCCCCTTGGGAGCAGAGGCCCATCCCAGAAGACCAGAGGCCCTCCCTCCAAGTCCACGGTGGTGGCACCCAGTGGGAAGTCAGCCTGTGCCTGCTGCAGGGGCGCCACAACCGTGTGGTCTGGATGGGGCAGGGCCTGGACCCCCCACCACCCCAGGGCGCGGGAGGGAGCCCCAATGGTGGCAGGAAGGAGGAGCAGGGGATGATAGGGGGCGAGGGCTGCAGGGACCTGAGGACATGCCTGGGCACCCATGGGCGGGACCCCGGGGTGACCCGAGGCCACCGGGTGCCGGGTGTCCCGCGGCAGGCGGATGCGCAGCCCAGGGTCCTGCGTGTAGGTTTCGCCCGGGCTGGCTGACCCTGGGTGGGCCCCGCAGCGGCCCCTCAGCATCCCCCTGGGCCTGGGCGGGTGCTCACCCCAACACCCACCGGCTGCCGCGGCATCCACTGTCCCGTCCGGGGGGCGGATTCCGATCCTTAAAGGGAGGTGGGAAGAACTCTGTGTGGAGACTCGGTCTCGTTAGTCCACACGACCGTCCTCGTTGGCCCGCCTGCCCTGCGTCTGGCTCCCGCGTTTGAAATGTCTCTTAGAAGCTCCCTTCCTTTGTCTGCCACCAGCTCACTCTTCCCAAGCTTCTTCCTCCTTGGCGAGAAAGTACTGGGGGGTCACCCCGGTCCTGCCGGGTGACGTTCAAGGAGACTCCCTGGGATCATGCATCTGGAGCTCAGGGCCGCTTAACGAGCTCTTAATGAGCACCTACTGTGTGCCGACCCCAGGGCCGGGACTTGGGGATGAGGAGGAGGCTAATTAGTGGTGGGACGTTCCTTAAGAGATTCGGGGCCCCTGGGGAGGCGGCTGCAGAGAACAGACGGGGACTCCCCGGGGACTTGGCGTGAGTTCCGGGGCCACTGTAACAAAGCGCCGAGCACCGGAGGCTTGAGGCCCTGGCGTCCGTTCTCTCCGTTCTCTCCGGGCTCCCGAGGCCGGAGGTCAGAGGTCAAGGCGTCGGTGGGTTCGGCTCCTCCAGAGTCTGATCTGGCTCCGGGGACAGCGGGGAGCCTGCAGGGCCTAGTCCCCCAGGGCCTGCCTCGCCCACATGCCTGCCACCTTCCCTCTCTGCGTCTGTCTCCTGGAAGGATGCTGTCCCTGGGGGTATGGCCCACCCCGACCCACGGTGGCCTCGCTGGCATCTGCCAAGACCTTTATTCCAAGTAAGGTCATGTTCTGAGGTTCTGGACGGACACATCTTGGGGGGAGCAGGCACAGGCCAACCCACTTCGGCTGTGACACCAGTCGGGGTGCCTAGGTCACAGGTGTCCTGGGGGCAGGAGGAACGGGGAGGGTCTGAGCTGCGCTAAAATAAACGCCCTAGCGCCTTTGCTTTTGGGGATCGGCACCCTGTTTCACCTTGCTTTGGAGCTGGGCTGTCCCCAGCAAGGGCGTCCCCTCCCTTCAGACATGGCCCCAGGTCCCCTGTGGGCAAATTCTCAGTCTCCTGATGAAGCATCCCCCCCCCACACACCTTGGGCCTAGCAATAAAGGTGGGGACACTGAGTCTCCAGCTCCTAATCTGCTGGCAGCTCAGAAGCCTCGTTTTCCTCTGGCCCTCTTCCTGGGGCGCCGGGACTGATGGAGTGCAGCATCATGCAGGGGCTGCATCAGGCCCCGGCGGGACATGTACACCCACGCAGGTGCTGGAAAGGCCAGCATGGGGGTCACCGCTCCTCAGTTGGCAGGAGCTCAGGATGGGAGCCCCACGCAGAGGGTGTGCGCCCCTCTGCTGTCCCCTCCGCAGGCCCTGAGGTAGACACAGAGTGGCCTCTGGAGAGGGAGCAGAGCTCAGGCACCTTTGGGGACCACCAAGGGGGGCCCCTCACTGCCTCCTAGGCCAGCCCCTTTCTCCTTGTCCCCCACCTCGCGAAACGGGTCTGGGGAGCCCTTGCTCTGCCCCTCCTGCACCCTAAGCTTGTTTCCTAGATTTTGCGCAGTGGCCCTAGGTCCAGAGGTTCGGCCTGCATGTCCCCTGCTTCACGGGTCCGGGCACACGGGGTCCGGGCACACGGCAGGCACTCGGCCGATGTTTGCAGGATGAATGAATGCAATTGTAGGGGACTTTTTTTTTTTTTAATCACTAAATAGCCTTTGAAAGACAAATTGAATGTTCAGGGACGTGCGGGGATCCCTGAGTGCTCCCTGTGGCCAAGGAGGGAGGGAACACTGCCTGGGGAGCAGCAGCACGTGTCTGGGCCCTCAGCATCGAGGGTGTCCTCCACCTGACACTCTCAGGGGTGAGTCCCCCAGGACTGCCCCTTGCCTGCTGGCCTCTGCTGCCCTGGCCGGTCCCGAGAGGCCCTGGGGTGGGGGGTGGCCGCGGGGGGAGGCCCAGCCGGGTGCTAAGAGGCTTGAGAAGGGCCGGGTCTGAACTGTGTCCCAGGCCAGCAGGCCCAGGCTCATGATTGGGGGCCCTGCCCCGGGCCACGCCGCCCTTGGTCCCTCCTGTGAGTGGCCAGGGACAGCTGGGGGCCCACCTGCTCCACCTGCCCACATACAGCATCTCTCAGCTCTGGCTAAAGGCATGATGCATTTTAAAAACGAGAGCGGTCATTTCCATTTCCGGCACAGGGACCCCCCCGGGCCTGACCCACCCCCCCGTGTGCCCACCCCGTTGGCGATTTGTCAGACGCATTCCCGGGAGGTGGCTGTGACTGCCCTTCCTTTGCAGAAGAAGGTGGGTGTTAAGCGACGCGAAGTGCTCGGCCGAGGGGGCGCGCGGGCCAGACCGTGCTGGCACCCTCCTTTCTTCCATCTGACCCCGTGGGCAGGTGACCCTGCTGGTCCTCCAGGGGAGCGGGTGGCCCGGGGACCCGTGTTCCCCCGCACACCACCCCCGGGTTCCAAGCCGGCAGCCTCGGCCCCGGGCTTCCGTTTGTCTACACTCTTTTTCCATATTAGAGAAAACTTGTCACATCTCTCACACATTGTCACTGAAGCCTCATTACTCTGAAATGTCACTTCACTTAGGAACATCATTATGCAGAAGCATATGCCGCAAATGACAGGGATTGCAGAAAATTTGAAAAGATGTGATTTTTTTTTTCCCCCAAAGCTGCATTTTAGCGGGGACCAAGTCAACATTTTGACATCCAGGAGAGACGTGGACGCGGACGCGCGTCTTGGGAGTCTCCCCGCAGCCTCACGTGAGTACCAGGCCTGGTGAGCTGCTCCCCTGCGCCGGGGGCGGCTGGTCCCTGTGGGCGAGCAGGGCGGAGGCCACCGGCAGCGCTGGCACTCGGTCCCCGCAAGGCTTCCTGCTGAGCGCGTGGCCAAGCTGGTGGCGGGTCGTCCGCCGTCACACCTCGAGGCCCACTTCGCTCTCCACGAGGAGAAAACACAGTGCGTGCGTGCAGCAGCCTTGGGATGATTTGTGTTCCAGGCCGGGCGTCAATACGGAATCCTGTTCTCCTTTTAGGGGCGGCGTTGAGGGGAAGAGGGTAGGATGTGGAGCTGAAGGTTTCAATCACTTTGATTTTGGAAACAGCGGCCAGGATGATTTGATCGCTGGCTCATTCCTTGGGCGATCCTTGAGCCCCCGCTCCGTGTCGTGAGGTACGGGCTAGAGTGAGAAACAGGTACAGGTGCCCAGGGCCTGCGGCTGGCCGGCTGGGAGGGCCGCTGGGTGCAGAGGCGCGGGGCACCCAGGAGCCCCAGGCAGCGGGCCACGTCAACTCCCCACCCCACCTGCAGCCAGGAGCCAAGGATTCAGATCACCCTGTACTGACCAGGGAGCAGAGAGGTTCCCCCAAGTCTGTGTCAGGTGGACAGGAGGCAGGGCGACCTGCGGGGGAGAGCGTGGCACCGGGGACCTCTTGGACTGTCGTGTTTGCACATGCCGGTCCCCCCTTGCGCGGCCCACGGCTCCGCTGGGTCAGTTAGGAGATGAGAATGAGGATCCCTTCTGCACAGACGGCTACGAGCCCTGGGTGAGCCCTGGGCCTCTGACTGGGTGTTCTGCGGGTCGGGGGACGGGGAGCCCTGGGCTCCGCAGGGTCCCCCGGGGTCCCCCCGCCGCAGGACATGCCACCACGCGCCCAGCACTGCATTCACCCACGCGTCCCCCACTCCACGCGGTGCATGGGAGTCAGGACTATGGCGTCACAGCAGAGCGCCCTGCCCACAAGAAGGGGTCCGTGACGTGGGTGAACTAAGCAAATGAAGAAATAAACATTGCAAAACACTTGGGCAGATTTGAAGAAATGAATGAAGATGAAAAGTCACAAAAATGAATGCGTCGACCTGCAAAATAAAAGGGAACCAGGGCAAAAAGGCAGGTGGGCGGGGGGGAGGGCGGTTCCAGCAGGAGAGGCGGCCCTGAGGTGTGGGGGCCCAGGCTGCGGGAGTGCAGCGCCGCCTCGGGTGGGGCCGGGCCGGGCACGGGGACCAGGCCCAGCTCACCAGCTTCATGGGGCCCGGCCTGGAAACAGTCTTTTTCTTTTCTAATTTTCTAAGCCATTATTAAAACATAAGCTAAATTACAAACTTGCACTCGCTAAGAGAATGTTTCTTTTCATATATAGAATTTATAGAGTCAATTAACAGTTACTTCGTTTGTGATCTTAATCATCCCAACGAGCAGTGAAATGTAGGTCAGCGTCCGCGAGTCTCTAAACCGCGAGGTCCACCTCTCTCTCCGTCCTCCCCACCCAGCCGCGCCGGCCGCTGCGCCCCTCCGGTTTGTTCAGAAGGACGATAAATCCAGTTGCTCCTTGATAAGTGTAAGAGTTGCTATTAAGTACTTTCTATGGGGAGTTTATGTATTTCCTTTTGGCTGCTTTAAAACTTTAATTCTTTAAAAATTTTTAAGGATTTTTTTTAAGATTTTATTTATTTATTCATGAGAAATGAGAGAGAGGGAGGCAGAGACACAGGCAGAGGGAGAAGCAGGCTCCATGCAGGGAGCCCGACGTGGAACTTGATCCCGGGTCTCCAGGATCACACCGTGGGCTGAAGACGGTGCTAAACTGCCGAGCCACCTGGGCTGCCCCAATTTTTTTTTTTTTTTTTAATTAAGGCGGTTTGTCGGACGTTCCGGATAAGAAGAATATGTTTTCTTATTTCCCGTAGCTGAGTTCGCTTGACAGATGGTGATGGATAGAAGATGGAAAATTGTCTTTGGAGACTTGGTTCATCAATTCAGAGCACGACCCGGCTGGGGAGCCTGGGGAGGGCAGGGGGGGACAGTGTCGTGTGTGCCCCGTGACGTGGGAAGGCATGATGCGCTGGAGTCTGGGAGGCCAGGCGCTCGCACGGGGCTACAGCGACGAGGATGGGAGCTCCTGGTGTCTCTTTATTGGCGTTTCCTGTGCCAGACGCGCTCTAAGCTCTTTGTGGGTATTTCTCATTTCCACCTCAGAGTAAATGTTGAAGCAGTTTCCATCCTCATCCTCATTTTGAAAATGAGAAAAGCCAGGCACAGAGCTGCTCAGAACTTGCCACATCATATGTCAGGGGGGAAGTGGAGTGTGGATTAGAACCCAGCCCCTGGGCCCTGGGCCCACTGGGAAGGTTCAACTTGATGGGATGGGACATGGGGCGCTGGGATATTTGGCTAATCCTTCTGGCGTGTCTGTGAGCCTGTTTCTGGATGCGATTAGCATTTGAATTGGTGGACAGAGTAAAGCAGGTGCCCTCCCAGTGTGGGGGCCCTCCTCCAACCCACAGGAGGCCTGTATAGAACAAGGATGCACCTGAAGTGTTCCCTATGGATACAGAAACCACAAAGCCGCCAGGGAGTGCCGCTCACCTGGTTCAAGCTCTTCATTACTCTTATGTCCCCCATCCCACCTGCCGGAGGGGGCACCAAGCCACTTCTCTGTTTCCACCACCTCCCCCTGGGGTTTCCCCTCTGAAACAGTCTGGGAATGTATTTTATCCAAATCAGTCAAATAGGGTCTTCTGTGCCCCACCTTCAGATCACAAGCTGTCTCCTGCTGTATTGGGGGCCAAAGAGTATACATTTTATTTCTCCGCAGTCTGCGAAAATAAGACACCTTTTAAATTCCTCACACCCCAGCCTTTCTCTGTCACCACAAGGTATGGCTATCTCTGTGGAACGTTGTGCATGGCTTAGAGACAGGTCACCCAAATGGTGAATTTACTCTTTATTTTATTTTATTTTATTTTATTTTATTTTATTTTATTTTATTTTATTTTATTTTTAAAGATTGCATCTATTTATTCATGAGAGACAGAGAGAGAGAGGCAGAGACCCAGGCAGAGGGAAAAGCAGGCTCTATGCAGGGAACCCGATGCAGGACTCGATCCCGGGTCTCCAGGATCATGCCCTGGGCCGAAGGCGGCGGTAAGCCACTGAGCCACCCAGGCTGCCCATACTCTTCATTTTAGATGATGCAATAATCTTGGGAAGATACATCCAGAAGCCCCAACAGGAGAGTTTTCTTCTCTTCCCTCTACGTGTCCGTAATTACCTGGTGGGTATCCACATGTACAAGTCAGGGAAACTCAGGTCGGCTGCATTATATACAGCAAAGCATGAACTTTTAACCCTTGTTGCTTACTCAAAGACTGTACAGTCAACTGTACAGACATGTGCATTTTGATTTTGTTTCAGAACTATGTCCATCTGGTCCTTTCACAAAACACGACAATCGTCTGAGCCAAACCTCATTGGAAAGTTTAGTCCTGGAGCAGCGCGTCACGTATGAAGTATACTCCCGATGGCTGAGGAAGGTTTATGCACCTGTTGTGGAGGGGTGCAGTTCTTATTTGACCTTTCAGTGAACATTGAGATTTACAAATTCTTGTGATTTACATACCACACAAGGGCTATTTTCCTAACATATTAAGAGTTGCTACAAGTGAATGAGAACACTGACCCACAATAGAAAAAGGGGCCGAAAAATAAAATATGGATAATTCTCAGAAAAGGAAATATAAATGAACCTTATAAAAAATCAGTTTCATCATTAAGTGATAATGAAGTACCAGTGCCACCTATATACTGGTAAAGATCAAAAAGTTTGATGATGTATCTGAATTGGCAAGGATGTAGAAAAACAGGCTATTGTAAAAAAGAACAAAAACACAACATAAGAGAGCATTTGTTCCCACTCCTGATTGTTGTGGAGCTGTGCACTGGTCTTCTCCCGCCTGGGACTGGAACTGCACCACCAGCCCCACGACTTGAAGATGACACATCCCGGGACGTCTCAGCCTCTATAACCATGTGAGCTGATTCCTTCTATTATCTGCTATTGGTTCTTTTTCTCTGAAGAACCCTGCTGATGCATCTGCAGAGCCTATAGTCTCATTCAACACAGGAAACCCCTAGTATATAGCAGGTGCTCACCACATCCTCGTGGATCAGTGGTGCATCCAGGCAGTGGGTGACATCCCCTGGTAAAGACTCACCAATGACACTGGGCTTGACCTGAGAGCACGGAGTTCCTTTGTAGATAGCTGTATCCTGCTTTGTGGGGACACCAAGCAAGCTGACCATGTGTTAACATTCTCTACTTCTTTTTGCTTCTTTAGCCATTACTCTTTCTGCACACACAGTGCAAGGGTGGCTCAGTGTTATGACAAAAACAAAAGAAAAAGACAGCTTTTTGGTGTCCAGGGATGTGAGACAGGGATCCCCTCATGGTATTCAGCACTGGAGTCACAAGGATTCTACATCCTAACAGAAGGGTCCTTCAGTGTCACGTCAACATGGATAGAGCCTTACCTCCTGCAGACGCTCAGGTCCCTACAGCAGCCAAACCACAAGGATGCCTGACTGGTACACTCCCTTCCATTTGTTCCAAAGAGCAGCATTTTTCACTGAGGCTTGTATGGTTACTGGAAGCCTCTTTCTTTCTGTGTTCTGGCCTCTTCCTACTCTAATCCAAAAACTATATCTCAGGACTTGGTGGGGTGGGTGGACCTCAGACATTGTCCCTTTTGACCCTCCACCTGATGCTTAGCTGCCCCCTTGTCAGGCAATGCACTTGGAGATGTCTACTTTGGGCTTGACAAGGCAATCCCATGCTGAACTATCTCTAGATTGTGGGTCACCTGTAATTGTAGACCCCTGGTGCTTAAGTGGGAAGACCCAGAAAATAACCAAATTCCATCTAAGGCTACCTAACCAGGTCTGCTCTCACATTACCAGAGGAGGTTCTTGTTCCCTGCAAATGAGTCTGTGAAAAGGACTTTATTGGAACAGATGTTCCTATGTCATCTGACAAAAGCTGCCAGCAGCCTCCTGGCATAATTCTTCACAAACACAAGCATCCCTCTTACATGAAAGCATAGAAAAACAGCTTGTAACTTCACTTTACTTTGTGAAAGCTCCTGGTTAAAGTGAGTACAGGGATTAGTAACCATAAACTCAGATATCCAGTGGACAAGTTCTGAATTACAAAGGTACCCGTGGTTCTATGCAGTGAATGTGAAAATGGTGGCAATTGCCAGCACTTGTGGGAAGCCAAATTTGGTGCCAAAGGCATTGGTTAAATTACCACCAGTGCATGCATCAAAGCCAGCTTATACCAAGATGCCATCTGGCAAAATGCAAAGAGCATGAATTCTAATCCCAGTTCTCCTACTTAAAGCCTTATAATGATCTCAAGTGAGTTACCTAAACTCACTGAGGTCTAACTTTCTCATTTTTGAGGAGATCACAAAGTTTGTACTGAAGATTGCGTCTACCTTATGTGACAAGGTAAGTAGCTTTGGTCATTCAATGTGAAACTCAAAATAAAATGTTAGCAAAAATGTTTTGTCTATCATGACATGTGATGCAACTTTCAGACATTGCCATCCTTCTTTGGATTACTGTACTTCCTTCTACTGGCATGTATTAGGCAAATAACAAATGCAAGATACTGTGCTGAGGACAGGTCGCTAGCATGCATCTTCAATATAGGAGTAGGAAGGGACGTACAAGCTACGGGTTGACTACAAGGTCAGAATAGTCCTGAAAGGTTTGTGCACTGAGGCTATGAGGGGTCAGATGGTGGATTAAGGAATCCAAGTGAGCTTTTCTGGAGCTGAATCTAGAAACAAACTTCAGAGGACATCAGTGACACAATAATTAGGACAGATGATTCCATGCTTCCAGTTGAACAAGCAAATGTCTTGTCCAAAAGATATTTGCACATCTAGAGGCACAAAGAGAATAAAAGCTCTTTATGGAGGAAAGTTTTGTATCAGGCAGTTAATTCCAAATGCTGCATAACACACTAACCCCAGAAGTTATTTGTTTTTCACCCAGAGACTAGATGTGGGTGATGTGGAGAGGGGAGGGCTGACCTACACTGGCCTGGACTGCTTTTAGATTTGCCCATGTGTTGGATTTTTAAGTGGCAGCTGAGGGACTAAGAAGCCAAACAGAGCTTTTGGAACTCTTAGGTGGCCAGAAGATATAATTTATTTTTCAGGGCCTTTAAAGAGAAAAGCCCTAGAATATGATCCAAACTTTCATTTAGAATTTCTGGAGGGGCTACAGAAGAGTAAGAACAAGCCAAAACTAGACCAAAATTTGCAAACACTGAAACCCAGCTTCAAATAAATGAATTCATAGCTTGGAACTAGCCCCAGCATAAAAATCTGCCAGAAGAAATAGTAAATGTTTTCTTGAGGAAAAAGAGTACCATCAAATCCTCTATATGATTTTTATGTATAATGTCTGACTTGCAACAAAAATTTGTCAGGCACAGTAGCTTGGAATACAAAGCCAAGAAAACAAAGAAAAGAGACAAAACAAACATTAGAAACAGATCCACAAATCTCCATGTGAAGAAGTCCTTTATGTAAACTCTAAATTTACTAAAATTTAAGAAGATGGAAGAATAAGAAGATGGAGAATTTTATGAGTACCTAAATATATTTTAAAAATGAAGTAACTTAAAATGACTTGGTATGGTATATAAATTATGTGTCAGTTAAAAATAGGGAAATAATAACAAAGAGCAGTAGCTGTGGTGTTATTTTGTAGAGATTATAAAAATCTAGATGAAGAATAAACAATGAACTCCACTAATATTATGCAAGTGGGTATGTGAGATTTAGAGTGAATCTTAATTAATAGTATATTGTGTGAATTTAAAAGATCTGAAAGCAACTTTGCTGGAAGTTCAGGCAAAGTGCTTCAGGGGACTGTCTTGTATCACTCAAGTGTCTCCTGAGTTGGGACAGAAACAGTGATGCCAAAGGGAGCATGAAGAATTCAAATAAAATTGTGTTGTGAAATGTGAAATTGAAAATGTTTAGAGCAGTATCTCTAAGTTACCAGACAGTGTATGTATGGTCATAAATAGGTGTAAAAACCCATATTAAACTTATTATTAAACTAGTATTACACATAGAGAAAGAGAATGAGTACATGAGAAGGTAGCTTAGCAGAAGATATCTATCCTAGAGCCTTAAAGAGAAAAGAATAGAAAGTATTTTTAAAATTTATTTATTCATGAGAGAGAGAGAGAGAGAGAGAGGCAGAGACACAGGCAGAGGTAGAAGCAGGCTCCATGCAGGGAGCCTGACACGGGTCTCTGGGATCTCCCATGGATACTGGGTCTCCAGGATCACGCCCTGGACTGAAGGCGGCGCTAAACCACTGAGCCACCTGGGCTGCCTGAATAGAAAGTATTTTTAAGAGGGCATGGAGGACATCCAAAGACATAATGAAAAAATCCAATATGTAACTAATTGGAAAAAGAAAATTGCCTAATATTTCCCCCAAATTAACCCCCTCCAAACATCAAATGTGTGTGAATGCACACACATGCACAGAGATGTATCTGAGTCAAATTTATGAAATGAAAATCAATGGAAAAAATCTTTAAAATAGAGAAAATAAAATTAATCACCCTGAAAAACCTGTAATTAAAGAAAGAGGGCTCAACTAAAATATCAGAATCCCAAAGATGAGGGCATATCATCCATAAAAGGCAGAAAGGAAAGAGACGCCAACCCAGAATTCTGTATGCTGAAAGAATAGCTTCCAAAGGCACAGGTAAAATGAAGACTTACTTAGACAATTACTGAATTATACTCTAGTAGGACTTCATGTAAGAATACCACAAAGTTTTTCAGATAGAAAACAGAGTGACTCCTAGTACATGCATAGAAATGCAGAAATGGGATATATATAAATTATATCTATAACTGCAACTATAATTATATATTGTGACATGAGAATTAAAAATATATGAAATGAAAATATAAGGCAATAATGGTGTAGAAGTAAGGAAAGAGAGCAATATATTGTACAGTTTTAATGTTCAAGAAATGATAAAATACTCTAGAAATTGGCAAGTCAAGAATGCAAGTAATAAGCCACAGGGCAGTCATTAAGCACATAGTAAAAAGAAGCATAAACAAGAGTTAAGAGAACGGGGAAAAATAATAAAAATGTGGAATTAAACCAAAAGGAATTTTTTAAAAGGAACAGGGAATAGAAACACAGATCAGATGTTAGAAAATACCAATAAAAATATCAGTGTTTATACCACATATAAATGGACTAAGAACACTGATTAATATACAGATTTTCATACTAAAGAAAAATTTACAGCATATATTCTTACAAAACAATTAACAATACAGAAAATTTGATATTAAAAGATGGATAAAGATGTACCATGCAAATAATAGCTAATAATCACAATAATAACGCTAACCATAATAATGACAATGCAGTGTAGCCAAGAAGTATCAGACACAGTGAATGGAAGCACATGAGATTTCTAGTTTAAAAAAGAAACATTTTATAGCCATTAAAGGGTCACTCCTCCAGGGAAATAAAAATTCTAAAGACACTGTCACCTCAGAACATAGCCTCCAAGTACCCATGAGGACAACTGCCATAGCAAAGACCATAAAATGACAAGGAAACAGTCATAATGGGAAATCTTCACAAACCTCACTTTGCAGCTAAAAGCAAAACCAGAAAAAATGATCAGTTACTGTACAGAAAACTTTGACAATATAATCAATAAATTTAACGGGATTGATATAGGGAGAATATATGCACCTAACACATGTAGATTTTACATTTTCACGTGCACAAGGAGCATTTACTAAAATTAACTGTATGTTGAACCATGCAAAGCAAGTCTCAAGAAACAATTAATTGAATGTTGGAAGTCAGGCTTACCACGTTCTCCAAACACAACAGAGCTGAGCTGGACACTAATAACAACAAAAGAATAATAATACTAGATAATTCCCAAATAGGAAAACAAAAACAAAAAACAAACCCCACAAAAACTCAAGCAACACATTTGTAAATAAATACTAGTTAAAAGAAAAAGAAATTACAAAAAGAAAATTAGGAAATAGTTTGTGGTATAGGATAACAAACCACAGTGAAAGATGCATGGGTTACAGCTACAGGTGTGCTTGCAGGGAGATTTACAGACTTAATGTGTATATTCAGAAAAGTTAAAGGTTCAAAACCAATCTAAATATTCATTTCAAGTAGTTAGGGTAAAGAAGGGAAGATTAAACTTAAAATGATAGTTAAGTACCAAATAAAAATAAAATCAGAACTGAAATGAAAAAGAAGTAAACTGTTGTGTAACAAAAACACAATTGACCAAAATTAACTGGGGTAGAAATAGAAAAACCTAAACGGTTCTATATTTGTTAAAGTGTTGGCTAAGTAAATCTATAATTAAAATTTATCCATACCAAAAAAGTCCTCCTGGCCTGTACACCTTTTACATTCTTCTAAATATTCACAGAATAATGAAATGCACAAGATTCTTGTATACCAAGCGCTCTTCCTAAAGGAGAGGGAAGCATCTCTCAATGTCTTGATGAGGTCAGAACCATTTGGATCAAGAAACCTTACGTGAACTTTACAGATGAAGGTTGTATGGGGACTGCAGTTGCTGAATTCTACTCTACTCCACGCCAAAAATATCTACATCTTCTTAATCCCTGGATCTGTGCGTATGTTACCTCATATGGTAAAAGGGACTTTGCAGATGTGATTAAGCTCAGCACTGAGCTGTGGAGATTTTCCCAGATTGTCTGGGTGGGATTAAGGTAATGATAAGGGCCCTCACACGAGGAAGATGGAAGATGGATCAGCAGTGGGAGTTGTGATAACAGACAAGAAGTTAGAGGGATGAGGGGACAGAGCCATAAGCCAAAGAAGGCAGGTGGCCTCTAGAAACTGAAAAACTAAGGAGAAAGATTCTGCTCTGAAGCCTCCAAAAAGAACCAGCTCTGCTGACAGCTTAAGGTTAGGTTTCTGCCCTCCAGTACCATAAGTTAATTTGTGTTTTTGAAACTATCGGGTTTGTGGAAATTTGTTACAGCAGCAACGGGGAACTAATACCGAGACTAATGTCTCTAAGGCACATGGATACAAAAATTCCCAAAGTGTTAGAGACTGAAATCCACGATATATAATAATAGACAGTGTATTACAGGCCAGGTGCGTTTATTGCTGAAACGCCAAGTGGGCAGAAATTCAAAGGTAACATTTGAAAATCGGTCATTGTAAGTCACCATAATAACCAACCAAACAAGAGAAATTGTGTGCTCATCTCATTAGATAGATAAAAGGCATTTGAGAAAATGCAACACTTAATCATGGTTAAAAGGGTTAAAAAATAATAATCTTAGCAAATTTGGTATATAAGAGAACTCTCTTAATCTAATAAAAAACATCAAAAAAAAAAAAAAAAGAATAACCAATTGCAATGACGAGGCACTGATGATCTTTTGCTGGATGTTGGGAACAAAACAAGCTACCATCATTTCTATTCCAAAATTCACTGGCAGTTCTAGCCACTGCAACAAAGCAAGAAAAAGAAATTACAATCATAAAACTGAGTTTAATATCCTCGGACAACATGATTTTGTAGGTAATGAGTTCTAAGGTTTCTATGGACAAGCCAGAACGAGTAATAAGAATATTTAATAAGGCCAATGGATATAAAGCTTATGAACAAAGCTCAATTTTATTTCTATCTAAAAAAATAATAATAATAAATAGAATTTAAAGAGAAAGCATTAACCATGACTGGATGATTCTAAATTCCTAAAAGTAACTAATTATATGCAAAGATCTCGACACAGAAAATGACAAAATATTCTTTGTGGAAAATAAACAAAATAATGGATTGAAATACATAATAGGTAAATAACAATACTTTCCAAATTGATCTATAGGTTTAATGTAATCTTAAAAAATCTTGGCCGATATATTTTTGGGAATAGTGATTCTAAAAATCATTCTGAACTGATTCTGAAACATACATGGAAGTGGAAAGAACCAAGAATATCTAAGACAATCTTAGAAAAGAATGCAGTGGGAGGAATTACCGAGCCAGAAATCAAGATTTATTGTAAAGCTCTGGTGATTAAGTTAGTGTTGAAAGGCAAGGGCAGACAAGGAGACCAGTGGAAGGGAAGAGAGTCCAGAAACAGATACACACTTTAAAGACAAATAATTTATAACAACGGTGGTCCAGAGCAGTGGGGAAACGTCCGTTCAATAAATGATGCTGAGTCAATTGGATATGCATATGGAAAAAATAAATCTCGTCCTCTTCCCATCACACACAAAATTGATTTCCAGAAGCGTCGTAAATCTGAATGTGGAAAAAGGACAAGTTAGGAGACTATCTTCGTGATGTTTCGTTGGCAGAGATTTCTTAGGCCGGACACAAAATGCGCTCACTGTGCAGAAGAGTGATGGATTTCCACATTAAAATTAGGAACTTGTGTTCATCAAGAGAACATAAAAAGAGCAAAACCCCTGAACGAGAGGAGATAGCCACCGGCCCTGCGGCCAAGGACTCCAAAACCAACGAGGAGGACACCGAGACACTCAGCAGAAATGCTGGTGGCAGATCTGAACAGGTACATCACAGAAGAAGAGGTCCTGAAGACCAAACAGTCTGTGAAAAAGTGTCCACACTCAGGAATCAAGAAAAGGCCGATACAGATAGCAGTGCAGCGCTGTTTCATGACCCTAAAGGGTCAAAACTTCAAAGATCAGAGGTCACCAGGTGTTGGCAAGACGATGGGAGCATCGGAGCACAGAGGTCGCTGGCAGGGGTGTTAGGTTTCACGGCCTGTCTGCTGCAGACAGACACCCGCTGGTGATGGGATCCAGCCATTGCCCCAGCAGCATCGAGTCTATACCCTACAGAGCCATCTACACTCACGCACCCCAGGCCCGTGTTGAATAGACACACGGCATCTCGCGTGACGGCCCCACACTGGAGACAGCCCCAACGTCCTCGAACGGCGGGATGCTCACGCAAATCATGGGATGACTGTGCAGCGGAGCACGCTGCAGTAAGAATGACGAATGAATTAGGAATCTATAAAACCACAGGGGAAAACCCCACAGACAACGTGGGGTGGAAGAAACAGACGCCAAGGAAAATTCACCAGATGATCGAATTTCTGGAGGAGTCACAGCAGGTGGAAGCAGACCCGTGGGCTAGTGGTCAGAAGGTGATGACTTGGTAAAGAGGGTGGTCATGGGGGGTGGGGCAAGGCATGGGTGTCTGGGGCCCCGATGACGTGATGGTCTGGATCAGGGCGGGGGATTGCGTGGCTGTGTTTGCTTGGTGAAAAATGGTCCAATCTGCACATTGGATGCTCACAGTCTGCGTACTTGCCTGCGTGCGCGTCACATTATAATTAAACACTAGTCATGAATTAAAAAGAGGAAAAGAGGGATCCCTGGGTGGCGCAGCGGTTTAGCGCCTGCCTTTGGCCCAAGGCGCGATCCTGAAGACCCAGGATCGAATCCCACGTCGGGCTCCCGGTGCATGGAACCTGCTTCTCCCTCTGCCTGTGTCTCTGCCTCTCTCTCTCACTGTGTGCCTATCATAAATAAATAATAAAAAAAACTTAAAAAAGAAGAGGAAAAGAGAGAAATGGCCACAGGAGACACTCACAGCGGGGTGGTGGGGGGTGTTTCCTTGTTTCGCAGTGAACGCCATGAGGCTGAGGACACCTGGAAGTGTCCATGCTGTCGCGGCCAGCAGGCTCCTGGACCGTGTGGCTACAGAGAGAGGGGTCAGGCTGCGGAGAGAAGGCTGGAGGTTTTCAGCACGTCTGAGCAACTGGAGCCTTGGGTGAGTAAGCGACACCCAGACCATGCCAACTGTCAGCCCAGGCGGAGACACAAATTTTAGAGTCTATGTGAGGATCAGTCATGGTTCCCCAGAGAAACAGAACAAATGGGAGAGTACGTGTGTGCATGTGCACGCGTGCACATGTGTTACAAGATAAAACAGAAGTAAAATAAAAATAGCTGGCATAGAAGTATAAATAAAAAGAGATAAAAGCGAGTCATTGCAAGGAAGCGGCTCACGGGCCGTGACCCTAAATCTCCCAGGGCGGATGGGCAGGCTGGGGCTCCAGGAGAAACCGAGGCAGCAGTTTTGAGATGTGATGTCCTGTTTGTCAGGGAAAGCGGGTTAAACCCCTTAACTGATTGGGTGGCCCCCAGGCAGCACCGAGGGTACTCCGCCTCCCCTAGAGCACTAAGCACATCTACAGAGCACCCGCACGGTGACGGCGGGGTTAGGACCCAATTGAATACCCAGGAACTGGAGGCTGGCCAGGCCGACACCTGCCGCTGATGCCCGCAGACCGTCTGGTCCTCACCTGAAGGCCACCTTCCCAGAGAGGCTCCCTCTGAACGACCACTGTCCTCACCTGTTGTGTCAACATCTAGGGCGCCCTGTTCTTTAAAGCACTTAAAGCCACGTAAAGTTAGGTCTGCTTGATGGACCTGGGGACCTCCTGTTTACTATTGTATCTGTGACCTTGAGAGGTCCCCCAAAGGCAAGCCCGGTGACCCCAGTGTCACAGAGGGCCCAGGAGCACGCTTCCTTCCATCCAGGGCCATAGATCTTGCAACACTAGACCTTGTCAGCACCCAGTGCTCTGGGGGGAGGGGGTGGTCTCAGATATTAGGAGGCACAGCATTGAGGCACCTCGGTGGCAGATGGACTTCTCCAAGCCCTCCCAGCCAGCTGACCGCGGGGAGCAGTGTCCCCGTCCATCGGGTCTCCTAACTCCACTGCCCCACGCGGTGGAGAGATCGCGCCAATCGGAGGTCCACGGAAGGAGCCCACCAACTGCGCTCTTGGCTTCAATGCAAACTTGGAAATTAAATAAAAGGCACCCACCACGTTGTGCTTAGCCAGTCAGGACTGTTTTAAGGAATTAGCTGTGAATGAGTCTCTGCTCTGAGTCTTTCTCCCCATCAGTGACTTTCCGAAATGAAATTAGGCCAACAACGGAGGGAAGAGGCTCTGATCACAACCGTCGGACATGTGCCTCCAACACTGCACCAGGAAGCCCCGGGCACGAGGCAGGTGCACCCCGAGTCGAGCGTGGTAAGCAGAGGCAGGCGGCTCAGGTCGCGCGCTTGAGCTCCGACTCCCAGGCCGGGGTGGGGGTGGGTGCTCCCCCATGGGAGGCGGCTCCGAGGTCCAGGCTCCAGCAAGAGGGCTCCCCTGGGGGAGAGGGGAAGGCAGCCAGCACAGGCGTGGCCCCCTGGGCGCACCCACCGCCCAGGCCTGTGGTTCTGACGACAGCACCGCAGCGTTGCGCCCACTGCCTCTCAGCCCCTTAACCAGCTAACTAAACAGGCAGCCCAAGACAGGCGCGGCGGGGGGGCATGCTGGACTGTCGCTTTGGGAAGTCTACGCCCTGTGACAGCAGCCCCCGCGCAGCCCCTGCTGGTCCTTCCGTCCTTCGAGCCGCCTGGAGCCGGGTCAGGAAGCACACTGGGCCCCAGCCCTCTGTCTCCGGGGAGAGGCTCCCAGCACTGTCTAGGGAGCACCTGCCGTCGGGGGCGTTGGGTGAGGCATGGAGCGAGGACTGCAGGGGCCGTGAGGGGCGGGGGGGTCGTGTCTCAGGGGACAGAGTCACAGGCTGGGCTGGGGCCCTGACACGGGAGGGCCAGTGGAGGCTGACTGCAGGCTTACCGGAGCCGGGTCCTGCCGCCAGCAGGAGGGGGGCATGCTGGGGAGGCGGGCCTGCAGCACAATTCCAGCCCAAAGGAGGCTCTCAGGAAACGGGGGGTGAATTGACTCAGCACAGCTGCCCGTGAGCTGTCGAGGCGCTGCGTCTGGGCTTGGGGGCACGTGCCCCGGGCCAGATCTGTCCCCAGAGGGTCCCGTCACCGTCACTGCTTGTAGAGCTGTGTTGCCCGCACGGGATGACCCGGCCACTGTGCTGCCCATGCCCTGTTTACCTGAGCCCTGTGCACCTGGGAAGGCTCCCCGACCTCACTGAGTCCTCTGCACGGGGGATCGGGGGGCGGGCTTGCCCCCCCCCCCCCCCGATGCAACCCTCCACCATCTGACGGCGCCCCCCTCCCAGCCCGTTTCCGCACCAGATGCCCTCCTCCGCGGGAGGGAGCACCCTGATGACCCCTGCTGGACGGCGGGCTCTCCCCACGGCCAAGGCCTGCTGGTCCCAGGTAGGGATTCCTTCTCGCCGATGCCCCACGCCCCCACTCTCTCCATACGGTGTCCAGACTCCGTCCCACATCAGCCACACGTGGCTGCTTAGCACTTGAGCTGTGGCGGGTGAGGCTGGAACCACAGGCTAGTTCATGATGGCTCGTGGAGATGTAAAAAGCCACATAAGGCTAGTGGCTCCCTAGGCGAGAATGCAAATTTACGGGAAGAAACTGAGGCATGGGGCGGGGGCGGGGTGAGTGTCCTGAACCAGGCGGCCCAGCAGAGTGGTGACCCGCAGCGACACACCCCAGGCCTGTCCTCTGTGGCCCCGTGGACAGGACCACGCGCCCAGAGGGGGCAGAGAAGAGGATGGCGCCTCCTACAGCCTGACACCGGGTCCCTCTGAGTGACCTGCTGGGTGTGTCCGTCCCCCCCCTCCCAGGGCGGGCTCAGGCTTGCAGGCTCCCCGGCCTCCCCAATCCTGGGCTGAACCCCACCTCCAGCTCTCCGCTCTGCTCCACAAGAAACCCAGATCTTTCTCCTTAGGCTTCTGGAGAATGGCTTGAGGTGGAGGCGCTTAGGCCTCAAACACTAGCAGAGTGTAGATGCGCAGATCACAGAGAGCTTCGCATCCCTGCCCGCTGTCGGCTCTGCAGCCACTCAGCGGGGGCAAGGGTGGGGTGACAGGTGGAAAGCTCCCTGCTGGGAGGCACCCCATGCAGCTTAGCCTGGAATCTTACACGAAGCTCCGGGGAGGCTGCCCCAGACACCGAGGGGAGGTTTCGCTGTTCCACGGCCCACAGCTGAGAATATTTCACTCGGGGGAGAAGCATTGTCCTGGGGTCTGAGGCTCAGATTCTTGGCCTGGTTCCGGGGACCGGCCGCCGCCCTCGTACAGATTCCTCACCTGGCTTGAGTTCGGTTGCTTCCTCGGGTAATCAGGGCACAATGCATCTCCCGTCCTACCTTTTTAATACAAATAGGATAAAATAAGTCATGCTGCTTGGAAATCAAGAAAATGTAGTGTGGTCTTAGATGCTTGGCCCCTAGCAAAGCCCGGTCCTTGTCCTTCACGAGGTTTGTTGAGGATAAGGGATTGCTATTGAGGGGGCCTCGGAGCAGGATGATGGGGCTCAGGGAGCAGGATCCTGAGGCTCAGGGAGCAGGATGCTGGGGCTCGGGAAGCAGGATGCTGGAGCTCAGGGAGTAAGATGATGGGGCTCAGGGAGCAGGATGCTGGGGCTCAGGGAGTAGGATGATGGGGCTCATGGAGCAGGATCTGAGGCTCAGGGAGCAGAATGATGGGGCTCAGGGAGCAGGACGGGGCCAGCCGCCAGCTGACCAAGAACACAGCCCATGGGCAGCTCCTCGGTGCAGGCTGCACTCCAGAAGTCACCCTCCACCCCAGGGCCCAAGGTGCTGGAGGTTTGTGATCCACGTGGGCCGGGCTCTGGCAGAAGTGTGTACGACGCCACAGAGGATGGCAAGGTGAGGCTACACCTGTTCTCCTGTTTGGCAGGAAATCCCTCCACAGTAAGGGCATCTGAGAGTTGTCACGAGCCAGCAGAGAAACTCTGGGCAGGCCGCCACCCGCAGTGTGACAGTTACTTCACGTTATTTCTGCCGGAGTCGTTACAGAGCTGTCACGTGCCCTTCCCCTCTCTCAGCTCGTGCAACGGAGCCACCACTTGGTTGGTGCCCAGTAACGAAGGACCGGGTCGCTAATTGGATGGAAGGACGGGAGGGGGAAGGGAGGGTAGACACAGGAGCACACGCGTGGATTGGCGTGTGTCAGCGGTGTAAACGACCTTGCACTGATTCTCAAATAGCCCTCAGAGAGATCACATCACTCTTGCACACGTGAAGGGCTGGTGAAGACCGGCCAGCGCCGTGCGTGGAAGGGCCCCACGGGGTCCAATCATGCGCCCAAGCAGTCACCTGTAGGCGTCCTTGTAGTCAGCATGACACCTTATGCCTACCGGGGTCCCCAGAATTAGCAACATAAGAACACAAGGTTTGGAATATACTTACACTAGATCAGTATTTGCTGCTTTTCTGGAGCTCCAGTTAAACTGGGCATCCCGTATTTTACCCGGGAGCCGGCTCTACAGACCCCGAGGGGACGTCAGGAGACACGCACTGACCTGGATTCCCAGGTAGCCTTTCTCTACCATGCACTGATTTCAACGATCAACCACAATAGGAACTTTCCCAAAAAACAGCCTTGGTGCCGACATGAGCTTAGCGGAGACGTGGACCGCCTTCCTCCTGGAGCCGCCCACATGGGGCACCCCGTCCCACGTGAAATCCTCTGCATGTCCACGAATTCCCTCCCAGGGGAGAAGTGGCTTAAGAGAAGCAGAGGCCGGCGCCCCGACGAGACCTTCGCTTGACCTCCAGGGGCATTGCTGGGGGTCAGGTGCTCCACTGCCGTCACCCTCGGAGCTTCCCGCGCAGGAGCCTGGCCGTGCAGGGAGGAGGAAGGCCAGCGCGGCCTCGCCGCTGGTGTGGGGCTCGTGGGTGAGCACGTGTCAAGGGATGAAGACCCAACTGAGGCCGACGTGCGGCGACACCCTTCTGCTGAAGGGCCCAGTGTCTCGGTTCGTCAAACACTCGCCCCGTCTTTGGCCATGAGCTCAAAGAGCTGGATGCTGCAGAGTCTATGGCGCACAATCAGATGTATCGGATATTTGATAGAGGAAAAGTTTGGCTCCTCGGAAATTCAATTCCATTAAATGTAGCAAATGCCCATTGAGTGCCTATCGCCGCCTATCATTTTGATGTGCAGCAGCTCTTCAGGATTATTTGTCACACTAGAGTCTTCATTAGTGCAGATACAAGATTTCCAGCGGAAACTTGGGTCCAGGCCCTGGATATTTTCTGGACCCTTTCTCTGAGTCCATCTTCCATCAGGGACAGTGAGGGGGGGACAGTGGTCAGAGTGACAGAGGCCACCACCCCGTGCCTGACGGTCCAGCGAGAGAGGTGACCGTGGTGGAGTGAGACCCAAGGAGTCCCCAGGAGGGGTTGGGATGGAGGGGCACCGGGCCATGGGAGGATAGGCTAGGAGAGGTGCGTTCAGCGGGGAAGACGTGGAGTCCAGCTTGAAGGTGGCCTGGAGCCCTAGATGACAGGGGCCTGCCTTGCATTTCCTCCCTGGCACTGGGGCCCGGGCTGAGCACGGGGTGGTCAGCTGGTGCACACGGGCCTGTTGGCTGCGAGCCCTGGACGATGCTTCAGGACTCGAGAGCTGCAGGAGCGGAGGGGGTTCTTCTGTCTCAGCCGTGACTGCACAACGGAAGGCTCACAACAGAAGGTCGGTCTGGGGAGCGTGGGTAGTAAAATCAGTGGCTCTCGGTGATATCAGAGTGATTCCGTGTGTGTCTTTGCACCACACCCTGGGGCTTAACCAACAGGAAAGTATTTCTCCCGGTTCTGGAGGCGGGAAGGCTGAGATCAAGGGCTGGTTTTTCTGGCCTCTCTCCCGGCTTCTGGTGGTTTGCCGGCAGCTAATGGCGTTCCTGCGCTGCTGCTGCATCAGCCCTATCTCTGCCTTCACCTCCACACTGTGTCCTCTGTGTATGTGTCTCTGTGTCAAAATTTCCCCTTTACCAGACCTTTTGGATTAGGGTCTGACCTACTCTCCAGTCTGATCCCAACTTAACTAGTTGCATTTATAATGCCCTTATTTCTAGTTAGCCTGAGGAACTGGGGGTTAGGACTTCAGCCTATGAATCCCGGGTAGGAGGACTCGGTTCTGCTCCTGAGCCTGTGTGCGTGCTGTTCATCCCACTCCGTTATGTTTAACTTTCCTCCTATCCTCCAAGGAGATCGCTGTCTCGAGGAGGAAGCAGTAACTAGAACCAGTCCTGGTCGAGTGCTCACTATGTGCCTGGCGCTGCTCTGGGCACTTTTCGTTTGATCTCCAGGGAGACCTGCAAGACCAGTGTCTATGCTGTCCTGATTCTACAGCTGATGGAACTGGGGTGCAGGCAGGGTAGGCGGCTATCCCCACATCACAGAGAGTAAGCAACCTGTCCAGAGGCTCCCCAATATTAGGGAAGGAAGGAGCCCAGTGCATCAGGTGGTCACCAGCCAAGGTGAGGGGCACAGTGAGCACACAGCCACGGATTGTGGGGCAGACTTCTGACCCAGGGACCTGGGCAGGTCCCGGGAGACCGAGTCCAGGCTTCTCCTCTGCATTTTCCTTTCCAAGACCACAGGTCAACATGGTAACAGCTGCAGACACTCAGGCAGGATGGCAAGGACCTGGGTCCACACCAGGGAAACCAGGCCGGGAGCCCTCAGCCTACAGGCTGCCGTTGGGGCTGCGGACATCCCCCAACCAATGAGGAGGCACCATCAGCATCTCCCAGAACTCCTGCAGCACCCGTAGCACCTGCTCCTTCGTCCCAGGGATGGGCTGAAGGGGCAAAGACTTAAGACATAGACCAAGCAAACAGCCTTAGTAAGAGATTCGAATTTTGAATTCAGAATTAACTCCACAGAAACGGAGTTAACCCAGAGAGTTGTTGTTACTCCCTGAGAAGCCGACAGATCCAGTTGCCAAGCTCCTCTCTTTCCCCTTGACCTCTGCACCTTGCCCCTATCTGCAGGAACAAGGGCCCAAGAGCCCACGAGGGCAGACATGAGGAATAACAGGTGCACGTGCCTCTCTGGCCACCTGACTCCGGGCAGCGCGTCTGGACCCCCCGACCCCTGCAACGAATCCACTGCTGGGATTGAACAGGAAGCAGAGGGAGTGAGCACGGCTGAGACTGGCAAGTCACCGAGTACAATGGCCGGGAGACCTCTAGGGTGCTCACACCTGTCCTGCGGCAACCGGAGACCTTTCTCCGTGTCTGATAAAGGTAGCGAGGTGAGCATCAGGTGCTCCTGGGGAAGGCCTTCTGCGGCCTGGGTCAGGAAGGCTTGGAGATTCATTGGAGCTGAGGGATGTGATGCTGGGGATGGAGGCGAGAGTCAGAAAAAGAAGATCTTTTCCCAGACTGGCCTCCTCTGTGCATGGACTTCCTTCCAGCTTCCCTCCGAATCCTCCATCACCAGTGACAAGTCTCCCAGAAAAGCATTTCTCAGATGACCTCAGTGCGGCTGCCTTTCATTGGATAAAATAAATGTTTGATGATGTACTGACACTTAAAAAAAAAAGAAAAAGTGAGATTCTAAGTCAAGAGAAGGTGGGCCACGGTTTTTGTCTCCAGGAAGTGTATGGTAAATAATTTCCTTTGAGTCGCTCTGGGCGTTTGCATGTGGTCCATTAGCAGGGACGTGACTGTTCGCCCCGTCTGTTCAGCCATAACTCCCAAATCTGAGTTATCATTCAAAACTTGGGGTAATAGTTGACATCATTGATCCAAATGTCTGGAAAATTATATTATGACAGCGCTTTCTCTAATAATCTATCAGAAAAAGAAATCATTCAGTTCATCTTGCAGTTTCTGCTCCCTTGAAGCTCGACATCTCCCATAACCCCGCCATTGATCAATATGAAGCTAGATTCGTAAGTGTGTTTTTAATGACTTTTCGTCATGGTTGGCAATAATTGGATGGAACCGTCGTGGGCTGCTCTTGCTTGCACGGGCCATCTGTTCCCATCTCAGGCTCCGGGAGGCTTTCCTTTCAGTTGCTTTGTATCAGGCAATTGTTGGAGTTCGTGGAAATGAACTCCAATCGAGGTGTAGATAAATCGAAAGTTTAAAACACAAATCATTGAAGTTGTCTGGGGACTTAATTGCCTCTTTGCCGTCTGACATTTCCCCTTCTCCATCAGGCTTCGGCGATATTACTCACAAAGTTCCCGCCGACCCTGCATGTCTGCAAATGAGTAATGGTAGGGGTTGGAGGAGTGTGAGACGAGCGGACCATCAGGGCGAGAGAGAAGAGGGAGCCCAGGTTGTCGGGGGGCTCCCTGGAGGCGAAGGGCGTGCAGGGGTGGAGGTGGGGGGCACACGGCCACGGGACAAAGGTCCGGGAGCCCTGATTCTGCTTCTGTGCTCTTCCTCCTCCACCCACGGCCTTCGGCCCTCGGTGCTCCCAGAACTACCTCCCTGTCCCTAGGAGCGGGTGCAGTGAGCAGTGAATTCTGTACCAACAGCGGACACACATGAAGCCACTCGTGACCTCAAGATGGCAGGGGTGTTGTATTTTTGGGATGCTTTCTAAAACCTAAATGGGGCCGAAGCATCCTAAGTTTTGGGGGTGGGCGTCTAACAGGGTCCCTGTGAAAATGACCTTCCCCAAGGTCTTGTCAAGGAGGAGACAGTGACTTTCATGTAATGTCATGGCCTGGAAGGACCTTCCAGGTCACCGTGGGGGCAGTGGGCCGTGGCCTGAGGTCAGGGGCCCTGAGCTAAAATGAGGGTCCAGCAGCGATGGATCGCGGGCGGACATTGGCCTGTGCTCCCGCCCACCCAGCTGCAGATCCCTGTCCTGCACCACGACACCATGGACACCATGTCCGAGGGAGCCACTCTCCAGCTCTGCCATCCTGTAAGGACACTTCCTAGCTCTTGGTGGAGGAAATCCTGCTGCCTTTCTCATCCTCACCCCCACACCCTCGCTCGTGACAGGTGACTGCCCGGGATGGTCCTCCTGGATTTGATGAGGCCCCTCCCCACCGCTGACCTGGTCTTGCTTTCCTGTTCACTCATACACGCACCTCCTCGCCTCTCTGCGGATGAAATACGTCCCTGAACATACAAACCTTTTAGGCATTAACTCCCCAGAGGGCCTCCTGCGATCACCCCAGAGCCCCATGAACAAAGTGTGTGGTATCTCCTCCTCTTCTGCATTCCATCGTAGACAAGACTACGGTCTCCTGAACTACTGTCCGTGGCAACGCGTTCATGTGGCGCCGTGTCCTGGTGCGCTTTACGGAGGAGTAGAAAACGGAGCTGAGCCGTGCAACCTCAAGCATAACACAGCAGACAATTATCGCTGGTGTTTCGTTGGGGCATATTCCTGACTTCAAGCAGCGGCAAGTGGGGAGCATAGCTGTATCGGCTCGATTCTACTGTAAGACAGTCCTTCTGATGGGGCCAGAGAGAGATGGAAGTCCTGGTATTAACTCCGTGTAAAGGGTGAAGGTACAGAAACCAAACCAGAACAGAGAGAAAGCTACAGTTTTGGGCCTCAAGGCCGAGCGGTCCATCCGCCATCCACCCAATCCTTCATTCAACAAACACTTAGGACACTTTTCATGCCATCGATGAGCTTGGCTCTGGACAAACAGAAATGAGGAAGATGCACACAGGGCACGCTGGGCGCCCCATAGGCTCCTCTCACGCCTGCTCTGGTCACCAAGGGTCAGCGAGATCCTGACGTCAAACGTGGTGGATGTGTTTTGTCCCGATGTGTATTTAACGTGTGATCTTCTGTGTCTGGACTCTTCCCATCATGTTTGCAAGGTTCACCCCTGTTTTTTTTTTTTTTAAGATTTTATTTATTTATTCATGAGAGACACAGAGAGAGGGGCAGAGACACAGGCAGAGGGAGGAGCAGGCTCCATGCAGGGAGCCTGATGTGGAACTCGATCCTGAGACTCCAGGATCGCGCCCTGGACCGAAGGTAAGTGCTAAACCGCTGAGACACCCAGGGATCCCCTCACCCCTGTTTTCCATGTTTCTGCATGGCATTGCTCGACACAGATGTACCATGACTTTCTCCCCCACTCCACCGTGGATGGACTTTTGGGTTGTCAGCACTTTGGGGACGTTATAAATAACGCTGCCACACACATGCTTGCTCAAGGCTTCGGTGCACGGCTTCATGTATCTTCTTTGGAATATCTTCTTCAAAATGTAATCACTGGATCACAGGGAGTACGTGTGGCTTCCGTGACTAGTCCTAAAGATTCAAATCGTTTGTGCTTGTTTGCGCCCCCACCCGCAGCACGTGTAGGTTCTGATTGTCCCACATCCCTGCCAACACTCAATGCTGAGTGTCACTGTCATGTTAGTCATCACATTGGGACTAAGCATTTTTTATCATCATGACTATTAACTTTTCCTCTGAAACCTATAATACCCATACATTGAGGGAAAATGTAAAACATGGAGAAAGTTGAAAAAAAAAGTCTAATGACCAAGATCTATTTTCCTAAAGCTCGTTATCTATAGACATTCAACCTGCATTTATCTTTTTTTTTTTTTTAGATTTTATTTATTTATTTCAGAGAGAGAGAGATGATGAGTGAAAAGAAGCCAGTATTCCCTAAACCTAAGACACCGGGACACCAGAACGCAGGCAGGGGACGACTCCAGACAAGAAGGAGGATGTGGGGGAGCGGGCTTCCTGTGGAGGGCCAGACTCGGGGACAAAGCACCTGGCAATGTCCAGGGAAGTTTGGTGGGTGGATGCACGTGGATAGGAATCAGTCATATAGGATATATATAAAACCATCATAAGCACACTTCATAGGGACAAAAAAAAGCAGTGGAAACTCTAGATAGATTTTTATTCTTATTTTTTTAAAGATTTTATTTATTTATTCATGAGAGACACAGAGAGAGAGGCAGAGACACAGGCAGAGGAAGAAGCAGGCTCCCTACGGGGAGCCTGACGTGGGACTCGATCCCAGGACCCCGGGGTCACGCCCTGGGCCGAAGGCAGACGCTCACCCGCTGAGCCACGCAGGTGTCCCATAGATAGATTCCTGAAACAGCGAACGTAAACTATATAATGAATTGAAGACGATGGTGGGACTTTGTGATCCCCTGGTGCTGATGGATTCTTCGTGAAGACTCGAAAGCCACACTTTTTCTGTTTAATATTATTATAGAAATTTCAAATGCATACAAAACTGGAATAACACAACCCCACCTCCCCCTCCCCGCCATGGGCATCCCGCCCCCCCCAGCTGTCATGAAACCTGAAGTTCCCTCCACGCCCTCACCCCAATCCCATGTCATAGGATTTGTAAAGGAAACTCCAAGGGGAATATCATTTCGTCTTTAAGTATTGCCATTTGTGATCCAGAAATACAGGTTTCCCCTTTCTGGAAACATCACACTATGAGGAGCCCACTCCACAGTGCTCCACAGTCAGCGTTTACTGCCATGACTTGTACCACCGGTGTGCGTGTTTCCCTAATTGTTCTGGAAGTGGTTTCTAGCAGCATATTTGCTTGTGTGTGTGTGTGTGTGTGTGTGTTTGCACGTGTGTGCATGTGTGTCTATATCTAGGGGCAACCATTGCAATCGTCTATTAAATCTATTAGATCTCCCTCCATCCTGCGCTGGCTTCCCCTCATACCTCTCCGGCCGTGGATGTAATGCGCTGACAAACGCAGGATGTTAGTTTGTCCCATAATTTCCCATGGTCTGACTTCCACTGATTGCAGCCCAGCGATGGCATTTAGCGTGTTCAGATGTCTCCTGTACCTTCTGTAAGCGGATAGGTCTACACGCCCGATCAGATTCAGGGTTTGCGGGCGTATTCCACAGAAGACCTTTCTGTGTATCCAGTGCAGGTTATGCAGTGTCATTGTCTCTCATTTTCTGATGTTTGCAGCTGCTGGTGACCACAGCCTGCATCCGTTCATTCAAGAGTTTAAAATTGTGATACCAAAATTTCAGGATTTCTGACTTATTCATTAGCTGGGGACATTTCCCCCTCATCAACTATCCGAATTCCTTGAAGTAAATTCAAACAAGCCAAGCCAAGCAAATATGTTCTCCCAGTGATTTCTAGTCTTCAGTATGGATGCATCCACACCCTGGGATCCTTCAAACCTGAGCAATGAGTTGGGTTTTTTTCAGTGTTATTATGAACTCACAGATTTAAATCTATTTGATGTTTGCCAAAGCATGGCAGTTAGGATCTCTGAGTACGTCTCATGTGACATTGGTTGACTTTGATGGTTTTCCTGCTGTCAGGTGTGAAGAGTTGTCCCAATCTCTCCTCAGATATTTTCTGCCCCAGACTTGGAAATGAGCAATTTTGGGACACCTGGGTGACTCAGTGGTTGAGCGTCTGCCTTCACCCCAGGTCATGATCACAGGATCCCAGGATCGAGTCCCGCAGCAGGCTCCCTGCAGGGAGCCTGCTTCTCCCTCTGCCTGTGTCTCTGCCTCTCTCTCTGTGTCTCTCATGAATAAATGGATAGAATCTTAAAAAATAAATTAATCAATTAATAAATAAGTGAAAACCAGCAATTTCTCCAGTGGGTTCTAGCTCCTTTTCACGGGAGATGGTATTTAGACAAAGCTGGTTGTAACCACTGCATGGCCCATCCCTGATTCCCAAGCCATGGAGTTGAGTGAGAAAGTACAAAGTGACAGAATATACCACTGTGTACATTTAAAAAGTACAAAAAATCAGGGGCACCCAACTGGCTCAGTTGGAGGAGCATGTGACTCTTGATCTCAGGGATGTGAGTCCCATGTTGGGTATAGAGAGCACTAAAATAAAAATAAAATAAAAAAACAAGAACAAAAAGCAAAAATAGAAAAACCTTTTTTATAAAGTACAAAAAATAATTCTCTACATTTCATTAGATTTCATAGCATCACACATAGCCAACCCCAAACATCAGGGTGAATGCTGGTGGAAGGGAAGGAGGAGAGAGGACCAGAGAGAAATGGATTATTTAAAAAAAGAAGAAGAGAAAGAAAAAGAAAGAAAAGAAAGAAAGAAAGAAAGAAAGAAAGAAAGAAAGAAAGAAAGAAAGAAAGAAAGAGAAAGAGGAAAAGAAAGGAAGAAGGAAAGAAACATGCTCATGTTTTATGGACTGAAATGTTAATTAATTTAACTTCTGTCCTCTGAAGGTCACTAAGTTAATAAACAAAATTTTAGAAGGAAAGAAATATAGGCAGATCCTTACAGAAAGAAAGTAGACCCATGGTTGGCAGGGGGAGATGGGAAAGGCCGCTAATGAATGTGGGGTTTCTTTATGGGACAATAAAAGTGTTCTGGAATTAGATTGGGGTGATGCACATATACTTGGGAGTATACTGAAAACCATTGAATTGTACATTTTATAAGGGTAGATTTTATGGCTTGTAAATTATATCCCAATTTAATAAAAGGAAAGAAAATACTATGTCCTATTACTGTGCTGGGTGCACACGGTAGAGAACTCCACACATGGCACTGGACACACGGTCGTGTCAGGGTTTGTGGGCAGCCTGGACGTCTGACACGGCAGAACACGTAACATGGTGTCTGTGCAGCAGCCAGAACCTGAGATTAGGAGCTGCAGAGCAAGAAGGAAAAGGCTTAAATACGGGGTGCTTTGTGCAAAATGCAAGAAGCCAAATGAGATTTATAGCACACTACTTTACATAAATTTTTAATATAGATTTTATGTGTGCACACATTGCCTATTTTTCAAAGTTGCACATCTATCTAATTGCATATATCAAGCACATGCGTGCACACGCCTGGCCAAGAGGACAGGGCAGGGGTGAGACCCAGTGTGGAAAAGAAAACCCTGAGCGGAATGAAGAGTGGCGTCCTTCCTGAAGCCAGAGCACCCGGGGGACTGGCGGGGAGCTGAGCATGGGGGGGACCCTCTGCACCCCAAGAGTGTTCTTAACTTGCTGCAAAGCACCTTCAGTGTCCTCCCTGCTGGTGTCCCCCACATTCTGTCCCAGCAGACCGCTACCTTCAAAGTCCTCTTCATCCTCACCCCCACCGTCCAGCTCGCAAATCACCCCGATTCACTCAGTTCCTGTCTGCCTTCTTGGAGAGTGAGTTTTCCCCTGTTGCCCGATCACCCACTGTTGGTTCTGTTCTCCCCTCTTGGGCTCCAACGAGTTCTGCACCCACGTGTCCGGGAAGGCGGCAGGTCAACGCTGCCCTTGGCCCTGGGGTCGGGGGCGCGAGGTGGGGGCCCAGGGTCCCTCACGGGTGCACAGTGGCTCTGCCTGGAGCAGATGCCCTCCTCCGAGCCCTGTTCCCCGGCTCCATGCGCTCCTCAGGGCTCCCAGGATCTGGTAACCCAGCCTCCGCCTTGCCGTTCCCTCAGCTCCAGAAGCTGGCTGTTGTTTTATTTTATTTTTTTAACATGAGTTATCTGTGGCTTGTCACGGTGCCCTCTTCTTGCCCTTTCAGCCTCTAATACCCGAGTAACCAATTCCTTGCATTAAATCCCATCTGCAGAAAAGCCTGGGCCGGTTGTATTTTGCTGATAGGTCCTGGCTGTTGCAGCAGCTGGTGCCGGGAGTAGTTCCAGCCTGGGAAGCAGACCCTCCAAGATGGGACCCTGGGATGGGCTTGTCGGCCTCAACTGCAACGCTGAGCTCATTAGGGTCCGGCAGTCGGATTCCATCGGCGAGAGGATCGCTGATCATGGGGAACCCAGTGCTGCAGGGCTGCCACTCCAAGTGGCTGCCTCACTCGGCCATTGTCACGGAAAAGCTGATGATACAAGGATCCTGAGGTAAGAATTCTCCTTCATTACACTGCAGAGCTTCCAGAAAAAAAAGTGATAAACTCAGAACCATAAATGGCTCAGTGTAAGTCACGGAGAAGCAAAGAAATTCTAGGGCAGCCCTAGAATAATTTATTTATTTTTTCTTGTAGTTGCAGGAAGGAGCTTATTGAAAATCAGGCACAAAATATAATCATGCGGGTTGCAGAATTATCATGTAATTGAATTCATACTCCTACTAACTGTCTTGCGTGTACACTGGAGGATGGCCTGGGAGGAGATGGGGTTTTGAGACTTGCCGTGGGTGCATCTGGGTGGATTTCAATCTGGCTGAGAATCCTGAACCCCTGAATCTCTCTGAGGGCATTGCCAGCTGGGGTCCTTTCCCCATGGCTGAGGAGTCTGGCTGGGTCAGGACACTCACCTGAGAGAAGGGTTGTCCTCCCCTAGCCCACCCTCCCTACCTCTTCACCCATGACCAGAGTCCACTCTTTCCATCCTTGGAGGGGCAAGTGTCATGCCCGACCTGCAGGAGGTAGTTTGCAGCATGAAAGAATCACGAGAACTTGCTAATTTTCACCAGCAGAGATGTGAGGAAAACGTGTGGAAATGAATTTGAAGGGTGTCAGACCAAAGAGGATGGGAGATAAATTGGGATCAGGCCAGTTTTACCAGTCGCCGTGTACTCACTGGAGATTCTGAGCTTAATGTGTTAGCTCCAGAAGCTGAAAGAGTTTCTAACAATTTTCTTGATTGATGGACTGATTGAAACTTGGATCATTGATAACCTACATTTGCTGGAGGTGCCAAATCTTCCCTGGCATAACGTAAAAGAAGGAATACAAAGGCTGAGCTCCCTGGGGTGCTGGGTGGTGGGTGTGTGGTGTGTGCTCTGCATTTCCCCTTGGCCTTCCCTGAGAACCTGGGAGACGCTTGCCAAAAAATGCATTTGCTGGAGGACAGTTCTTGCAAGGCTCTTGGTCAGCTTGCAATGCCAGTTGGGGTGCCCACGTGTAATAGGGGTGACGGACTCCTGAGAAGGATGGAGCAGAATGCAACATCCAGGTGAGAGAGACATCACCACGGCCATCAGAAGGGACAAAGCACAGGCCCCTTTGCCCATCTAACGTGGTGGCTGCAGATCACGATGTCTCTAGGATGCTCACCCGGAAGCTCACCCAGTATCACTCAACACATAGAACATGAAACAGGGTAGATGCCGGGGGGCAGACGCTTAGCTTTAGAGGCCACCATGCAGAGTCAGGCTTTCTCACTCCGTTTCCACTTGGGCTGTGTTCATAGTTTCAGAGCTTCTTGGCTGATGGGGAGGTCGAGTCCCTGGGCAGAGAGCCCCAAGGTGCTTCCCAGGTGCACACTGTGGATGCTGCTCCACGCCTTGTGCCAGGCGCTGGGCCCGGTGACTGGACAGGGTGCACTGGGCAATGAGAGACGAGCTGGGTTTTCTCTGTGCCCTGGACACTGCCCCCGAACTGACATTAGCATCTTGGAGGCCAGACGCCCCTGCAGCTCCTCCCAGCTATGCTGCTCCGGGGGTGGCGGGCCTGGGGGTGCAGGTAATGTCCCCTCAGCCTGAGCCCAGCTCCTGGGTATGTGTTGAGAGCAGACATTGTCGACAAGGGGCAGGAAGGAGCTCAGCGCCCAGGACTGGGGAGGGGGAGCCGGTCTGGAGGCAAGAAGTAAGCAAAAGGCTGAGGTTTCTCTGGGTGCTCCTAGGGCCGGGGGGCGCCATCAACAACTCTTGCACAACTGCCGGGAATGGTCGGGGTCCCTGCCAGAGGCCCGGATGTGCAGAAATTGGGGGGATCTCAGAACTGAACCGAAGGGAGCCCACTCAACTTTAGCGTCTCCTCCGACGCCACATCTCTGCTGACGTGAACCAACGCGCTCTGCGTCACCGTGTCCTGTCAGATGTCTGGAATGGCCTCTGGCTGCCCAAGGTCCCTGCCCCCAGCAGCCTCACCACACGGGTCAGTGCGCGGAAGGGAAAGATCAACTCCAAACAGGATGACAATTCGCAGACGGGTCGTGTTCATTTCTACATCAAGACTCCGATGTGTTAGATCCCCGCCACTGAGCACAAGAGTCCTGATGGTTATGGGGCGCCGGTCCTGCGCAGCTGACAATGAAAGGAGCAGGAGAGATAAAAAGTAAGTTGTGATCTGATTCCTTGAGGGAATCAGGCCTCCAGTGAATTGTTTACTCCGGCATTGATTGCAATGAAAATTAGTAGTCTGACTACTTTTCTGGAGCATTCTTGTTCGCGGATGCAGGGAAGCCATCTGTAAAGGTCGCTTCTGTGCTCCCGATAGCTCGCAAAGTCCCTGGTGCATAGTAGGTGCTCTAGAATGATCTGTTGAAATGAGTGAAAAATGTAATGAATTTCGTAGGAAACCCAGTCAATGCCCTGGAAGGGGGGGGTGACGTCCGAGGTCACAGAGGTGAGTCTGGGGGAATCAGAACTCAGAAGCCCCCCCTCCCCGCTCCCCCGCCAGGCTTTCTTCACTCAACATTTCTCCAGCACATCGGGTTGACCTTCTGTCCATCCTCTTTTCCAAAATCAAAAAAGGACACACAGGTTCTCTCTGGGAAGCCTCCACCCCAGATCCCTGTGGCCCCATGATGGCATGCGGTCCTCTCGATGGTTGGGCACACCGCGCCACGGAGAAGTCCAGCTTCTTGCTCGTGGTCAGTGAGTAGCCGGGGGCCGGGGAAGGAGCAAGTGGCTCCATTGACAATGGTAACTGCCTGGAAAAGAAGGACTTTGATTTATTCACCCGCCCAGTGACTCTCAAAGTGCGGCCCGACCAGCAGCCGCGGCATCAGTGAGTCCTGGGTAATGAGTGATGGGTGATTGAAAGGCGTCTCTATTACCCCAGACCTTTCACTAAATTTTCTGGCTGCACTTCAAGCCCACAGCTTCATTAGTGTGTCAAACATAAAATCAGAGAACAAGTAATCCCCCCTTTTAAAAACCAGATAATATTTTTTTTAATAAAAATGATTATGTAGGGTTTTTTTTTTAAATAAAGTTAACTAATGCTCTTAGCCTTGGCATGGTTTTCTTCCATTTGTAAAGGAAGGCAAACAAGTTTCCCATAAACAGCGCTTACTGGCTTTACAATACGATTTGATTTATAAAAATTCAATTTACACAGAACTTTCAAGAGAGACATTTATTTTGGAAAGTGGGGTATTTGACATTTGGTTCTGAGATCGATACGTCTGGGACAGTTGTGAGTTAAGGACAAATGCCCGTGTTCCCTCGGCTCAGGGGTGGGGACGGAGGGCCCCACCGCGCTCTGCGTTGGGGCCGGATGGCAGGTGTAATTCCCCAGTACACACGGTCAGGTCAGTGCTGGGCGATAAATCCACACGGTGCTGGGCAGTTTTAGGAAGTCTATAAAGCGTGTATTTACAGAATTGTGCCAAATTGTTAGGGGGGGCTTAAAAAAATCGATGCTCTGATCTATCTGTCCTCATAGAGACCCTGTCATACAGGAAATGCCGTACAAAATAATGACACTGGTGGATATGAGCGCCACAGTCCACACCACTGGCTTCCGCCCCACCTCCCGCTCCGGGAATATGCAAATACAGGTGGGACCATTAGCCAGAGGTTTGGCTCCACCCACTGCAGGGAGTTGGGTGGGGTCTGGGGCTCTAACCATTAAATTTCAGATTTATCTCTCTGTTCTCAGACGAGACACTGTATGGATTTTCCGCAGTTCTGGGAAAGGGCTCGAACACATATCGTGGATCCTTTCCTCCCCTGCACAATTGTGAAATAAAATGTTACCCAGAAAATACACAAGAAGATCACACGGCATCTTCGGCAGAGAACAGACTGGATGGACCAGACACCCTCCCTGTGAAGGCACGGACACGCAGGGGAGAGGCCGGGTCCCACACGCCCAGGCTAGGAGAGGAGGAGGTGCCGGGTGGGGGGCAGTGTGAGGGCACGGGGGCCCCCGGGGGCTGGGGCTGCAGGGAGGACACTGTCTTCAGGGCCCCAGGCTCACCAGGCATCCGCAGCGGCCGCTCACAGACACAGGTGCGTGCCTGTCTGTGGGGGCGGCCCAGGGCTTGGCGACCAGGTGGCTGCTGACCGGCAGGGAGGGGCTGTTCCTGAGCAGGACAGAGCTGCCCACCCTAGGCTGCCCCCGGCTGGAGGCCAGGCCCACGCCCCCCGTCCCCGTGCGGTTATGCACAGCTGAGAGCAAGCCACACACACATTTCAGAGCCACATGTATTTATGGTGTCATGGGGCCTGGCTGGGACTCGGGGTCCTTGCGAGGCTGCAGGGGGCGTCAGGCACAGCTGGGGTACCCCCTGAGGCTCCACTGGGGAGTGGGGGGGGTCTGCTGCTGAGCTCACGTGGCCATTGTCAGACCCGGGGCCCTGGCCTCAGGCTGTCCCTTGTCCCCGCGAGGCAGAGGCTCACCCACACTCCAGGGGAGCGACCCCGCCGGGAGGTGCGGATCGGGGCCGGGTGGGGGGTGCGTGGGGGGGCACAGGGGCGTCTGTCCGGCTCGGCCAGCAGATGCCTAACACTGAGAGTCAACGGAAGGTCTGAGACGGAATCCGAGTGCCGACCCAGGTGCTCCAGAGGACGTGCGTCCTTGCATCACTCATTCATTCCTGCACGCATTCATTCCCTACTCACTGTTGGGGGCAGGGTGTGGCGGAGCCGGAGAGAGGGCGTCGTCCCCGCGGGGGACTTAAGGTGCAGGACCCAGCGACCCACCCTGCATGCTCTCCTTCGAATCTGCTCACCTGCTCACTCTCCGCGAGCCGGCCGGCCACCTTGCCCCAGGAGGGCCGGCGGGGGTGGTGGGGACCAAACGCACAACAAAGTAAAGGCATAATTTAATGTCCAGGGGGACCTGGAGCTCCTGGGAAGGCTCTCAGATTAGCGGCAAAGGTTCTCTAAGCCAGAATCAGCTGAAACCCAGCATCTTACCCAACGAAGGGAGGTGCAGGGGCCGGTGGAGAGGGCTCGCTGCCAAAGGAGGTGGCATTGGAGACAACCCCGGGGGTCGGGACGGTGCCTGCCGCAAACTGGAGATGAGGAGACAAAGCTTCGGAGGGCCCCTCGGGAAGACGGATGCCGGCCTCAGAAGAGTCCAGAATCCTGCCAGGTGCCTACGTGGGGCCGGGAGGACTGCAGAGAGGCCCACAGGGTGGGAAAACCACAGCGCCTCGGCTCCCGCGGGCCCGCTCCACCCACGCTGTGTTCCGAGCACCAGGGCGGAGTCGTGAGCAAGATAGTCGGGGTCCCTGCCCCCCCGAGGCCGCGGGCTGGCCGCTGAAACTTGGGAACAAACCCACGGGACAGATTCAGTTGGTGCTACAGGCTCTGAAGCTCCCGTGAAGCAGAGTGGCCGAGTTCCTTTGGTTGGGATGCTCTGGAAAGTTCTCAGGCCTGACCAGCAGGAAGGCAGCCACCTGTTGTGGACAAAGCACATTCCTGGCAGAGGGGTTTCAGGGGTCACGGCCTCCCAGATGGGCTGGTCCTAGGTCTCTGGGGAGCAGAGAGGAGCCCCACATAGCCAGGGTGGGACGTCAGGAGCCTGGAGGCAGGGAGGTTACGTGCGAGCTTCCTGCCAGGCCCAGGGACTGACAGAGAGGAGCCTGGGGAGGAGGATGGATTCCGTTGTGGTTGCAAGTGGGAAAGCACCATCGAGGGGTTAGCAGGAAGCGAGAGGCATGACTAGCAGGCCTGCCGGAGCCCTGCGTCTGCTGTCAAAAGCGCGTGTTAAACACCAGGCCACGGCCACGAAGGGATGGCACCTGGATACCCCGTGAGCGCTCGACTCTCCGCGTCAGAAGCTACAACAACTTTCTAAGCTCAAGGATGGAAAAAGCAGCCTGCCCCATCTCGCCACGTCCAAAGAAGCCTGAGGACAAATGGTAGCCCTTTCCCGGGGCCCCTGGTCTGTCCCTCCTTCCTTCCTCCCTCCCTCCCTCCCTTCCCTGCTTTCTCTCTTTTTCTCAATCCCATACAATAAAAGGAGTAGCATTGGTTGGTTTCCCCTTCAATAATGAGTCAGAAAAGATAAATATGAAAGGACCTCAAATTAATTCAAAGGAGCTTAATTATTTTTTTTTTCCCTGGGACGCATTCTTTCTGAAATGAGTTTTCCTATCTGCCCTGTGTTACAGCAGCCCCCTGGCATGGCAAAAGTTTATTTTGGGCTTGGGGAATGAATTTGCAATTAAAAAACTTGCTGTCATAATCACGCGCATTTGCATAATATGGGCTCTTCATTAGAGCGCAGAGAATGAAATCAGTCTGATAATCACATCAATTCGTCTGCTATTTATTTAGAGTTCGCAGGACCCGCAGAGCCTGGACCGATGGGGAGAAAGCACAGGCGTGAAGCCGGGCTGACCAAACTCCGAGCCGGTGGTCGGTGGGAACGTTCAGCAGCAGAGATGGGGCAGAGAGGCGCTCGGGTGACGGTCCCCAGGCCCGCAGGTGGCAATGCTGGCTGTGACATCCTCGGTGTTTTCACAAAGGAGCATAAATTCTGGAACATGAAATAGCTCTCCTGAGGTCAAAATTCCTAAGACGGATTGCTTAGCACCTGCCCCAGGACCACTGGGGGCAAAGCGATGCAGAAATGCAGACGTCACCTCCCTCTAGACTCACACGTGTGTCCCAGGCTGACACGCACACACACGCGTGCACACACACACACACACACACACACACTGTTCAGGTCATCCCCACTCCTGATTTGTTTCAATTAGTCCCAAATTAAAACTCCCAGTCCCTACACGGGGCTGGATTCAGCGCCAAGTGTGAAACTCCAAAACTATACAATGATTTTCAGACACAGGCTTGTAATTAGAAACAATCCGAAATAAGAATAATAAGACAGACGTGTGCGGTCATGGAGGGTAGACAGTCCCCCCTGAGCCGTGCTACCGTGTGCGAGGCGCCACGCCAGGCTCGGGGGCAGAACGCCAGGCTCGGGGGCAGAGCGCATCCCTGTCGGGGAGGAGGGCTAGCAGGACGCAGGAGGGCGGGCGTGCTTCTCAGTGGCGGGTGCCGGGGCAGCTGGGTGCACACAAGACCTCGCCGAGGGGATTCGATAACCCCACACAGCATTTGTGGGCACCAGCTGGGGGTCACGCAGTGTGTCCTGCAGGCGGCCTCCTGCCTGCCTCCTCCTCTGCGCCCGTGTCCTATGGGGATGAGCCTCTGCAGGCCCCAGCCTCCAGCCTGGGCGATCACACCCCTCGCCCCGCACACGCCTGCACGTGGATGTGGTCCCTGGAATTGCGGTGCTGACGGGAACTGCAAGGCGGCTTCCACGCAAGCTGGTGGGGTAGGTGGTCGGTAGTGGGGGGTAGGTGGGGAGCAAGGATGCCCAGGAGGCCAGCGGCATTTCAGGAGGAGGCCGGGGGTGGTTGTGGGTGGTCTCCCCATGTTCTCACGGGGCTGGGCACTCTCACTGCGGGGTCCAGGCCCGGTCAGTCGTTACCACGGACCCTCGGTGATCACATGCAGTCGGAGCGTCTCCTATGCGCCGGATGCTCTCCCAGGCACTGGGGGTGCAGCACTGAGTGGGGAAGCCTGGTCACGATTGCGTCCGTTCAATCTCACGCGTCCCTAACAGCTGTACCGCGGTGCCCTCCGTGGACCCTGAACGCCACCCGGACGTGCACAGCTGGGCAGGGGCGCTACGGGCCCCAGCGGCAAAGCGTCTGCCTCCCGCCCAGGTTGTGACCCCGGGGCCCTGGGATCAAGCCCCACATCGGGCTCCCTGCGCGGCGGGGACTCTGCCGCTCCCGCTGCCCCTGCCCCTGCTCTTGCTCACTCTCTTTCTCTCTCTCAAACAAATAAGATATTAAAAAAAAAAAAATGAAGTGCACAGTTGGGTAAGCAGTGATGCCACCTCTCTCGTCACTGATAACAGCAATTTTTGCTCACTTTCTTTTCCTCATCAGCCTGGCCAGGCATTTATCAATCTGATTGATGCTCTCAAAGGACTAGCTTTGCTTTCATGGACTTTCTGTATTTTTTTTTAATATTTTTTTTCTTTATTTATTTATGATAGTCACACACAGAGAGAGAGAGAGGCAGAGACACAGGCAGAGGGAGAAGCAGGCTCCATGCACCGGGAGCCCGACGTGGGACTCAATCCCGGGTCTCCAGGATTGCGCCCTGGGCCAAAGGCAGGCGCCAAACCACTGCGCCACCCAGGGATCCCCTGTATTTTTTCTTTTCTATTTTCTATTCTATGGAGTTCTGTGTGATATTTGTTTTTTCCTTTCTTCCTCCTATTTTGGTTTTACTTTGCTTTTCTTCCTCCCCCTAGTTTCTTAAGGTGGAAGCTGAGGTCATTGATTGGAGAACTTTCTTCTAATATGAGTATTTACTTAACTCTCTGAGTTTTCCTCTAAGCCTTGCTGTAGGGATAGCGCACATGTTTTGATGCTTTATGTTTTATTTTCCTACAATTAAAAAGATTGTGTCTCTCCTTTGATTTCTTATCAGACACAGGGTTATTTAGAAGTGTGCTATTCTTGCTTCAAATGTCAACTTCTTATAAAGAGGATTTGAGCAGTAAGAAAAGCATTCCTTTAATCCTTCCCCATGCAGTTTCCATTTCTGGAATGTTCTACTCCTTTGTGTAGATACAGAGTTCCTTGTACCAATATTTGGGCCTTTTCCAGAGACCTCGTTCATCCTTTCTACCAACAGAGTTCTACTTTGGGTAGAGAACAGACTTCGTATGATTTGAATCCTTTTACATGTATTGGAACTGGTTTTATGGCCCAAATACATTCTACCATTTTGAATTTTCCACATACACTTGAAATGAATGAATTCTGACATGGTTGGGTAGAGGGCTCTGTAAATGTCAATCGGATCAAGCTGGGAGATGGTGTCATTCAAATCTTCAAAGTCCTTACAGATACCATCACCTTGTTTGATCAATTCCTGGAGAAATTACATTAAAATCTCTGACTTTAATTGTGGATTTAGCTATTTCTCCTTTTGTTTCTATCAGTTTATTCATTCTGATTTTTGAAGCTGCATCATTAGGCGCACAGCATTTAGGGTTATGCCCGCTTCAATGATTTGACACCATCGTCATTATGAGATGACAATCGCATGCCTGATAATTGTCTTTGTTCTGAAATCTACTTTGTCCAATATTAATGGATATTCTCCAACTCTCTTTTGACGAGAGTTAATATGGTCTGTCTTTAGTCATCCTTTTACATTTTAACCTGTTTGCACTTTTTAATATAAAGTCGATCTCTTGTGGGGAGCATAAAGTTGTGTCTTGTGTTTTTTTTTTAAGATTTTATTTATTCATGAGAAACACAAAGAGAGAGAGAGGCAGAGACACAGGCAGAGGGAGAAGCAGGCTCCATGCAGGGAGCCCGACGTGGGACTCGAACCCGGGACCCCAGGATCACACCCTGAGCTGAAGGTGGTGCTAAACCGCTGAGCCGCCCAGGCTTCCCTTATGTTTTAATCTACTCCAACTGTCTCTGCCTTTTCATCAGGATGTTCAGATCCCTTTTGCATTTGATGGGTTGATGGTATGATTGGGATTGAACCCACCTCTTTGCTATTTGTTTTCTATTTCTTATTTGTTGACTCCTTTCTCCTCATTGGATACTTTCTATTGGATTAACTGATTATCTTTATGATTCCATTTATCACTTTTGTTGGCTTCCTACCTGTAATTCACTGCTGTGCTGTGTTAGAAGTCACTTCATGGTTATAGTGTGATCTTTGCCACCTCATGGTCTACCTTCCCCTATTCCCCTAGAGTTGATAAAAGTGCATTGTGACAACAATGCACTTTTACCCCGTTCCTTCCAGATTTTGTTGCCCTATATTTTACTTCTACAAATACTATAAACTTCATAACACACTGCTGCTATTCTTGATTCAAATAGTCAACTTCTTATAAAGGGGATTTGAACAATAAAAAAAGCATGCCTTTAATCCTTCCCCATGAGGTTTCCATTTCTGGCATGTTCTATTCCTTTGTGTAGATACAGATTTCCATCTCTATCACTTTTCATGTGTCTGAAGGACTTCCTTTAACATTTCTTGTAGCAGGGGTGTGTGGGTCCTGCAGGGATCCTGATGCGAGACTTGATCCCAAGACTCTGGGATCACAACCTGAGCCAGAGGCAGATGCTCAACCCCTGAGCCACCCAGACACCCCTAAACTTTTCTTTTGAAATAGTTACAGATTCACAAGAAGTTGTTAAGATATTTCAGAGAGGTCACATGTACTCAGAACCCCCCAGTGTGTACATCCCACATAACCATAGTGCAATCTCAAAAACAGGAAAACTGACATTGGTACAATGTGTGTAGGTTCGTGTCACTTAATCATCTGCATGGATTATCGAGCCACCAAGATACAGAATGGTTCCCTAACCAGAAAGGTCTCTCTCGTGCTACACATTTACTGTCACATGCACCTTCCTTTCGCACACCATCCCTAATCCCTGACAATCACCAGCCTGCATCTTTCCATCTACATTTTTGCCATTTCTAGAATGTCACATAAGTGAGAGTGGAGAATGTTACCTCTTGAGACTAGTTTTTTCCTGCGTAACAATGCCCTTGAGACTTGACATTCATGCAAAATTTGCATGTCTGGAAGTTTAATTGCCTTGTATTATTGAGCAGTACTCCATGGTATGAATGTACCACAATGTGTTTTTAACCATTTGCCCGTTGAGGAACTCTTTGGTTGGTTCCAGGTTTTGGATATTATACACATAAGTGCTATGTACGATGGTTTAGAAGTTTTATGCAGACATAAATTTCCATCTCCCTGGAAAAAATATCTGGCAGTGTAATTGCAGGGTCAGATGATGTGCATGTTGAAATCTTCCAGAAATTGTCATGTATTTTGCAGAATAACTGTATTGTTTTTCATCCCACAAGCAATGCATGAGTGATGGAATTGCTGTCATCTTTGCCATCTTTTGGTATTGTCACTACTTTCATCTTAACGGTTCTAATGAGTGTGCAGTGATATCTCATCCGAGGCTTGATTTGTTATCTCCCCACTGGTAACAATATTAAATATCTCTTCATGTGCTTACTTGCCATCTGTGTATGCCCTCAACGAAATGTCTCCTCATTCCTTTGCCCATCTTCTAATTGAATTTTTAATGTTATATTTTCAGAGTTCTTTATACATTGGATACCCGTCTTTTGTCAGTTACGTGGTTTGCAAATATCTGCCCCCCCCCAATCTGTAGCTTGTATTTTCATTCTCTTCAGAGTCTTTTGCAGACAGAACAGAAGTCTTTAATTCAGATGAAAACCAGTTTATCATTGTTTTCCTTTTCGAGCCATGTGTTTGGCATCATTTCTAAAAAGCCTTTACCATGGCCTAGATCTCAAATAGTTTCTTCTTTATAATCCTTTAAAAGCTTTACGGTTCTGCATTTTAGATTTAAATCTATGATCCGCTTCTGTGGATCTCTGCCTAAGCTGTGAGGTTTAGGCTTTTTCCCTTTTCTGTGGGGATTGCCACTTGCTCCAGCTCGCCTTTGTCATAGATCAATTGGTGATACTTGGATGGAATTATTTCTGGGTCCTCCCTTCTGTGCCTTTAATCTGTGTGTCTGTCATTCTGCCAATACTGTGCGGTATTGATTACTGCAGATAATAAATCTCGAAATCTGGTTTGAGAGATTTTCCCATTTTTTGTTTCTTTTCCAGAATTTTGTTTTCTAATTCCTGTGCCTTTCTGTATAGATTTCTGAATAAACTTGTGTATATCTACAAACATATTTTTTTCTGGAATTTTGATAGGAATTTAATTCATCTGATATATCAATTTAGGGGAGAACTGACATCCTTACAATGTTGAATCTTCCATCCATGATCATGGTATGTCTCTCTGTTTTAGATCTTTGATTTCTTTCACCAGCATTTTTGTAGATGTCAGCAAACATGACCTATACATGTTTTGTTAGGTTTATACTTAAATGTTTCATTTTTTTAACAGTTGTAATGGCTTTGTATTGTAAATGTAAATTGTAAATGGCACTGTACTTTTAAATTTCTTTTTTTCACGTGTGCATTGTTAGTATATCAGAATGCAACTGATTTTTACATGTTGGTCTGTATTCTGTGACATTGATGGACTCAATCATTAAAAGTGGAGACTGTGTGTGTGTGTGTGTGTGTGTGTGTTTGTGTTCCTATGGAATTTCTAGGAAGACACTATGTAAATAGCAGCCATTATGTTTAGTTCTTTCCAACTTCTATGCTCTTTATTTTCTTTTATTGGATCATTTTGCACTGACTAGCACTTCCAGCACTATGCTGAGTGGCAGTGACCCGAAAAGGTATGTTGGACTTAATTCCAGTCTTAGGAGAAAAGTATTCAGTCTTTCAACATTAAGCATGAGATTATTTGGAGGACATTTTTCAGATGTTCTTTATCAAGTTGAGGAAGTCCTGTATTCCTAATTTTCTGAGAGTAATTTTTTTTTAATCTTAAACAGATGTTGAACTTCGTCAAAGGCTTTTCTGCAGCCATTGATATGACTGTGACTTTTATCTTTAGCCTATTAATCTGATGTATTGATTTTATTGATGTTCAAATATTTTTGTTCATATGTGATATTCAAATAGTTTTGATCCATAGAATAAACCTCAGTTGGTTTTTGCGTATAATATTCTTGTATATCATGGTATTTTGTTTAGAATTATTGACAGTATTTCATTAAGAATTTTCACATCTATATACATATTAGGATAGTAGTCTGCAATTTTATTTATTTATTTATTTACTTGTTTTATTTTTATATTTTTAAAGGTTTTATTTATTTGAGAGAGAGAGAGCATGAGCAGGGGGAGGGGCAGAGGGAGAAACAGACTCCTCGCTGAATAGGGAGCCTGATGTGGGACTTGATCCCAGGACCCTGGGATCATGACTTGAGCTGAAGGCAGACGCTTCTCTGACTGAGCCACCCAGGAGCCCCTGTTTTTTGTTTGTTTGTTTGTTTGTTTGTTTTAATTTTTCTTTAACTGTCTTTGGCTTTGGCATCGGTAATATTGGCTTCAGAAAAATGAGCTGGGAATTGTTCCATCCTCTTCAATTTTCTGGAAGGGATTGTCTAAAACTGGTATTAATTTTTTAAATGCTTGGTAGAATTTTCCAATAAAAACTTCTTGGCCTAGAGATATCATTTTTGGTCTATCTTGCTGTGATATGCTCAACTTATTGAAACTGAATATTTATGTGTTTTGGCAAATCTGGGAAATGTCCAGCCATTTTTAATTTGTTTTTTTTTTTTAAGATTTTATTTATTTATTCAGAGAGAGAGGCAGAGACACGGGCACAGGGAAAAGCAGGTTCCATGCAAGGAGTCTGATGTGGGACTCCATCCCGGGACTCTAGGATCATGCCCTGGGCCAAAGGCAGGCGCTAAACCGCTGAGCCACCCAGGAATGCCCTTAATTTGAATACCTCTTAGCATCATTGTCTTTCTTCCCTCCCAGGACTCCTGTGGTACAAATACTAAATCCTTTGTCACAGTCTCCTTGCCCCTGAAAAATCTATTGATTATTTTCATTTAGTTTTCTTTACTTTTTTTTCTTCTGTTATTCAAATTGTGTAATTTCCATTGTTCTATGTCCAGCTCACTGGGTCTGTCTTCTGTTTTCTTCATCCTGCTGTTGAACTCATTGAGGACTTTTATTTCAGTTAATTTTGTTTTATAATTTCCAGCTTTTTGTTCTAGAACTTACAGCTCTGAACTTTTCTATTTCTTTGCTGAGCTTTTATATAAATATTTTTTTCATTTGTCTTAAATGATTGAAATTCTCTTTGAAGCATTTTTGATGATGGCTTTTTAAGTATCTCTTTTAGACAATTCTAACACCTGTGTCCTCTTAATGTTGGCGCTGTCAATTGTTTTTCTCATTCGAGTTGAGCTCTTAATTGTTCTTTATATGACGAGTGATCTTTCGATTAAAAACTGGACGTTCCAGATATTACTTTATGAGCTTCTCAGTCTTATTTAAATCTGTGTTTTGGTAGGCCTCTTCTGAAGCTCCTCTGGTCAGGGAAGGTAGGCCCCACCTCACTACTGGGTGGAAATCTAGGATCGCCACGTGGCCTCCATGGACCCTTGGGAGGCAGGAGCTCCTCACACAAAGGGGATGGGGGCTCAGACTCTCTCTTAGGCCTCTGCAGACATCACCTTGGCTTTAGGGGAAGGGGAGAGTCTCCTCATCATCACTGGTGGGTGTGGGGTTCCCCGCTGACCCTGGGGATGGGGAAGCAGGGTTGTCTTACTCTTGCACAGGACCCCAGTGGGTGGCAGGGGATGGAGCACCATGGTAGATCCTGCTCAGAGAGGAAGTCTACATCCTTTTCTCATCTTCCATGGCATGGGTAGGGCCAGGCCACAGGTTTTGTTATCGTATTTAGCTGGAGTCAAGCACTTTTTGCCTGATGCTTCCTGCCTTGCTGGACTACTACCGCCTAGCTCTGTGGTTAGAGGGAACAGGGTTTTACTGGGGCTTTTCATCTGTACCTGTTGGAGCTTCTGAGTTGCAGCTTCTCAGGTACCCAGTCCAGGCTAACGACACAAAATAAATGAATGAATAAATATCAGTGACTCACTGCTGTGTCCTTGCTTTGGTCCCAAGGTTCCTAGTCAGTCTGCCTTCTCCACTTTCAGAACTATATTATGTTTGTCTGATATATGAGGGGCAGGAGTTTTAGATGTTCTTAACAGAAGGAATAAGGAAGATTATGTCTACCAGGAAGAGTTAGCTTAGTCCCTGCTTTGGAGAAGTTTGATTCTTAGGTCCCTTGGCGTGATTTCCTTCATGTTTATTGTACTAAGGGTTCCTTGAGCTTCGTGGATCTGTGGGTTTAGAGTTTTTGTCAAATTTGAATTGCATTTCAGCTGCTATTTCTTCAAATATTTTCTCTATCCTTCTGTCCTTTCTCTTTCAGGGATGCGATTGCACATAAATCAAGTTTCCTGAAGTTGTTCACGGGCTGCTGATGCTCTGCTTGATTTTTAGATCATTTCTGTAGATATTTCCTCAGGTTTACTAAGTATTTTTCCTGGAATGTCTAATCTACTGTGAATCCTTCATGGAATACTCTTCACACTGACACTGTTGTTTTTCATCTCGTTTGGGATCCGTCCCATATCTCGTGTCTCTGTGGAACGTGTGCAATCTTCCCTCCAGAACCTCGGATGCACGGACTGCATTTTAGTTAACATCATCACGTTCTTGGCCGCGAAAGCTCTCGGGGTCATCGCTGATTCTCTATTTTCAGTGACTGATGCTTCTTCCCGTCACCAAGTCAAATTTCCTGAGTGCTGTACTGAATGCCCCGTAAGTTATCAGGTTTTCTCCTCTGGCAAGTGGAATAGGAGCCCCAGCCCCATGTAAACCTCTGGTGTTGTTCTTGCTGGAGCTTTCATGCCTCCCCACTCCCTCCCTGACGTTGGGCAGCTCCAGGTCCCTGGCACACAGGTGCATGTCAGTACTAGGTCCCAAAGAGGAGCTTCTCGACTCCTGAGTTGTGTCTGACACTGTGCCCGGAAAATCCTGGCTGCCTTGGCCTGCCTGCAAGGTCAGCCCTGTGTGCTGGATCCCGGAGCCAGCGGGCTTTGCCGCTATCTGGAAGCTCCTCTGGGTGGTAAAGCCAGCAATCACTGGCCTTCTGCCTTTGTTTCACGTCGCCCGGAAATCAGGTCTGTGCAGCCTGATGCTCAGTGTCCTGAAAACCACTGCTTCATGTTCCAGGCGGCTTCCAGTTGTTTGATGCGGAGAGGTTACCCAGTCCTGTTTCTCTGTCATGTGCACATCAGATGTCTCTCATCTTTGTTGTATTTACACCGATGCTCAGAGTCCTTTCCTGAATGTTCCAAGCCCAAGCAATCCAGGACCGTAATCCTGGAGTCTTGGGATCTAATACTTCTTCATTCATAGGCTCAGAGAAACCCACGTTGGAGTGTCATCTTGATAAGGATTCAGCAGAAACAGGGTGGCCACACGGTGGTGGCACAGAGTCTCATCAAGCCAGCCAAGGGGCAGAGCAAGGGTTTGGCATCTGCCTGATGCTGCTTTCAACTTCCTGCCTAGTGACAGTGACAAGAGCTTCAGGATAGAAGGTTCCTGGAGGAATTTTGTTGCCATAGGAAGGCGAACACGGGTGTAAACAAATCTCTCTTTTGGAAGGTACAGGGGAGGTTATTGATTGATTTTTGAAGTATGATTAACACACAGTGTTATACTGGTTTCAGGTGTACAGCCTGGTGATTCCACAGCTCTGTACTCTGCAGTCACCACCATAAGTGTACCCCGAACCCCTGAACAGATGTCTCTTGATGGCCGACGGAGGCCTGGTGTCCCCCTGTCCTTTTTGGCTCTGCCCCACAGAGCCACCTTCCATGCAGCTGGGAAAACAGGTGCTCTCAAGCGCTCCCTGCTCTGAAGTGTGGTGGCTTCCATGTCCCACATATGATCCTGCTCTTGCATTTGTCCATCTTCTTTCCCATTTTCATCCCCTAATGCTTTCCCCCAAAGCCCTTGGGAGTTCTTTATTCTTGGCCTTGGGGAAACAGGGGTATCTTGTCCCCTACCTTCCTTGCCCTCCTCTCCTCTGGCACCACAGTACGCTCTCCTGTTACCACCACACAGATGTTCAGTGTCCCTCTGGCTCTGCTTACCCGAGAGCCACGGGCCAGCATCACCCCTGGAGAGGCGAGTGCAGACCTGCATCCAGATCTAGGTGATGGGCACACCGAGGGGTGAGCAAGGGTGTGGTGGCCAGGGCAGTTCCAGGTGGGAGGCCTGTCGCCAGCTTGCCTTGTCTGCTGCTCACTGATGGCCAGGCGCCTCTCAGGTGGGTCCACCTTTGCTCTGGGAGAAGAAGCTTTGAGGTTCAGGCCACAACTGATGTCATTGGCTGGCCCAACGCCATTCTGGAGGAGACCTTTGGGGAGAAGGTAGTAGACTACAGGCTCAGTGGGGTAGGGACAGTCCCAGAATATGGATGGCCAAACGAGTGCCTGGGGACAACTGGATAGAACAGGGAAGCATTTGGGAGTCCCGTTTGCCTAGAACTGACCAGAGGCCATTGTCCCCATCCCACCTCAGCACCGTCCTTAGCAACAGTAACAGTGGCTTTGACAACAGTAATAATAACTTCAGCTGAACTTCACCATTTACAAGACACTTTCTTAGACCTCATTTCATTCTATTTCACCCTCTGAGAGGTACCTGGCCCTCATTTCCTTTTAATTTTAAATTTGATTTATTATGTGCATACTCATATGCATACTTTACAGATGGATGAGAGCACGCTATTTTTCCTAAATGCAACACTTCATTTCTTTTTTTTTTTCTTCATTTCTTTTTTTATTGGCCTCCCCCTCTGCTTCCCTCCATCCACCCCCGATCTCCACTCCCTCCTGCAACTCCGGCAAATCCATGGCATCTACTCTTCACATATATACACAGGCGCGTGCACGTCACGTCCATGACCACAGTGCATGAGTGTGCAAATGCGTATATGCACACGGTCAGGCATGCATAAATGTGCAGGTTTGTGTTTTGTCCTTGCTTTGCAATGACAAATGGTATCCCCCACACCTTTGAGAGTCTCGCTTTCAGAGCTCACCGATGCCTGGCCTACCGCGCCCCCCTTCCCAGCATCCCCACACGGAGGCCCCTGGATGACTGCATCTGGCAGCAACGTGACTTCCCACAAAGCTATTTACTTTCAAGTTTATGTTTCAACCCTTCAGTGGTTGTTGAATATGAACCCTGTAGCAGTCCCACACACTTCCCTATTAAAAAAAAAATAAAAATAAAAAAAAAGTAAAGGTCCCACTTAGGTTTTGTTTTTGCTTTCTAAGGATAAAACTTCAAAGAGCCCTGGTGTAAAAATACAAAATTCATAAAATTCATGATGAGCCCGGGAATCAAGCAGAGTTTGCAAAGTAGCAGCTCAATGAGTTGGGAAGAAGTTTCAAATCTCTTTGAAATGCACGTCTTAATAATTCAGACCACAGGGTGCCTGGTAAAATTAGTGCAGCTACTGGTTCTATTTTTCTTCTTCTGTCTCTCTCTCTCTCGTTTTGAACTTCAAACCGTTTTCAGAAGCTGTAAATTATACTTTCCCCTAATAATATCTATTTAGCCTCTGCTATGTCTGGAACACCAGGCGCGGGCTGCTGTGCTGGAGACACCCATGAGCTCGCCCGCACATGCGTGTCCGTGCTTCTCACACCGGGGAGGGCAGGCACTCAGGACACACGTCCTCGCCGAGCTCTGAAGGATTCCAGCAGAGAGGCCCGGAGGCTCGATAGGTTCCTCAGCCGCTGAGGGGCCACAGGTTCTGGAGCTGGCGAGTCCTCCTTCAAAGAAACAGATGAAAATACCTGCCCTCACGCGGCATGCTCTCTCCTGAGAAACCAAACTGCTCCCCGCACACCTGAGTTATCTGCGAAGGTGGAGGAACCACTGCAGAAATCCTCCCTGCGCTGGGCTCGGCATTCGTAGCCTTGCCTCAGGGGACACAGAGTGGTCAGAATGATGGGGAAATGGGGCTCCTGGGTGGCTCAGTCAGTTAAGCATCTGGCTCTTGACTTCGGCTCAGGTCATGATCTCAGGGTCGAGAGTTCGAGCCCCGCCGCGGGGCTCCAGGCTCAGCCGGGGAGTCTGCTGGAGATTGTTTCTCTCCCTCTCCCTCTCAAATAAATAAATACATCTTAAAAAAAAAAAAAGGTGGGGAAATGGACCGCTGCTGTTCTAGCAGGACGGGGTCTCCTGCTGTGGGGCCGGCCCCATGCGCTGCGGATGGGGAGCAGGGTGCCCCTGAGCCGGCTCCGGAGATCCAGAGTGTCATGTGCACCACCCACTTACCCACTTGGTTCCTAGTCTCCCTGCCCAGCCCCTTGGGCTCCTCTGTGTGGCCGGAAACCACCAGCCCCCTCCGTCCCCTGCTCCTCGGGCTCCCGGCCACGCAGTGGGTGCCCACGGCCTCTGCCCGCACCTGCGTGGCAAGTGCCATCTCAGCAGCAGTATCTTCACAAACCAAGCGCTGAGTTAACACCTTGAGGTCACAGCGCGTGTCCGGAGACCTTGGGGAGGGACATGGTGACTCTGGACAGCACATGGGCAAGAAAGGAGCCAGAGATCCTGGAAGGGCCGCAGGTGTGGTCTCCACCGGGGAGACGCGCCTGTGAGAACCGAGGCGAGGGTGCACATCTGGGCACACGTCTGGGTGCACTGCTGGGGCAGAGCGGGCCCAGCATGGGTGAGACCCCCGGGGGCTGGGCGCCCGGACCTGCTCCTCCCCAGGTAGCCCCGAAGGCCCCGCGGCCGCCTCTGGGAGCCTGGGAGCTCTGCACGTAGGGCCAAGGTGCCGCGTGCGCCCAGGTCCCACAGATGAGGGGGGCCTCCCTGCCGCCACCTAACCTCGCATGGTTGCAAAGTTCGGCCAGTTGCCATCGCCAGTTTCACAGTGATGCAATTTGCAGCTTTTGGGGTTTGTGAGCAAATAGTAAAGAAAGAACACTTGAGATGTTTTTTGGTGCAAAAAGGTGATTTTGCTATAGCACAGGGACGGGACCCGTGGGCAGAGGGAGCTGCCCAGGGGTGTGAGGAGTGACTGATCATACACCTTTTTATTAGTGGGAGTTAGAGAGAGTGCAAGTCTCTGAAGAGCGTGGAAGCGAGCCTGTGGGGACCTGGAGGGCTGGCTGCTGTGAAGATAAGGTTACTTCCCGTCTTTAATAAAACCTTAAACATCAGGGATCCCTGGGGGGCTCAGCGGTTGAGCCAGGGCATGACCCCGGGGTCCTGGGATTGAGTCCCACCACGGGCTCCTTGCACAGAGCCTGCTTCTCCCTCTGCCTGTGTCTCTGCCTCTCTCTCTGGGTCTCTCATGAATAAATAAATAAAATATTTTTTAAAAAACCATAAACATCAAGGCACAAGGGCAGTCGTGAGTTCTCTGGGGAGGCTGGCGCCCTGCATGTCAGGGACCTACCAGCGGGCTGCAGGCCATAAGGAGATGGCCTTTACACTACATTCCTCTTGATTGTGTTTCTCTCATCAACAGGGTTCAACCAAATACCCCCTTCTCCCGGATTCATTGTCCCCAGAAACTCTGCTCTAAGTGTCCCAGGAATACACCCATGCCTAGTGATCACCTAATGACCGACCCTCCCACCTGCATGGGCTCCTAAGCCCCCTGCAAACCAGGTGGGGAGACCCCACACGGAGACACAAGACCAGGTGGGATCCAAATACGGAGGGGCCACCAGCAGGTCACGCTGGACCACGTGGCAGAGGTACCCACAAATCAGTATTAAACTCAAAACAGGCCGTCGGAGGAGCTGGCGGAGGAAGCAGATGCTCAGCAGCTGAGAACGCAGTGGCACGAGCGCCCGCGCGGCCTCGGGTACTTTGGGGACCGTCAGCACGTCTGCAGGAAATACTTTCGCCCGGCCGCCGCCACACATCAGCACAGCCATGACGGGCACCAGGCCTGCCTTTTGGGGTGACAGTGTGTGGGCAGCCTGGCAGGGCCACCACCGCGCCCAGGGCCATGGCCACCCGCGCCCCCTCAGCCAGGCCCGGCCAGTGACTGCCAGCGGCACCCTCGGTCCTTGCTCCCGGGCGCCCAGCTACTGTCCCCAGCTCTCCGGCTCCTCTGCAACACCACCTCCCGAGCGGCCTCCAGGCTCCAAACCAGCACAGCAGGCAGCCAGCACCGCCCTGCCTCTGGCGCTGGACCCCTCACCCAGCTGCCTGTGTCTAGATGGGGCTGATGTTTAACCTGGCATGTCCTGTCTAAACATCAGCCCCACAAGCCACAGGTGTGAACAGATGGAGCTTTCTGAGGAAGATGTGTTTCTGGGGGCGCACAGACTGAGCTCCAGCCAGTCCAGCTCTGCTCAGACCAGCGTCCACAGAGCCACTGGAGGAACCCGGTGGTGGCACTGCACATGCAAGAACCCCGCGGGCAGTATCTCAGAACGCATGGACTCAGGACCGGCCAACGTGCCCCATCTCCCGCCACCCGGGAGCCTGACCTCCACGCTCACAGGCTCCTGGCCCCACAGGACCCCAAAATGCCAGGCTTGGTAACCAGCCCCAGCTCTCTGCAGCTATGTACTCCCCAGCGCCACGACCATCCCTCTGGCCTGGTGCCGAACCCCTTCCACATCCTATCAGAGCCCTTTGCACCCCAGTCTTACCCCCTCCTCAAGGTCAGGGAGCTGGAGATGCTCCGGGCCAGACACCGTCTCTGCTGTGGCGGAGGGAGCACTCAGAAGGGTCTAGAGCTGAGGTCTGCGTCCTGGTGCATCGTGGGAGGCGACTTCTCCGAGCCCCGTGCCCCCCTCCAGAAGGACCGTGGCTGGCAAGTCCTACCTGAACCAGCGTTTCTAAACCTCAGCGTCGTCTGGAGGTTTGCCTTGGCCTGACCTGTGGGCCTTCACCGCAGGGGTGCTCGGGACCTGCTTCCTCTGTAGGTGGCTTCCTTGGCTCTCCCGGCGGAGTCGGATCCTGGGGGACATCTGGAGAAGCACGGGGAGGACGCTGCGCTACGCGTCGTCGCAGGACACTGCTGCAGCCAGCCTCCCTCCCGTGGCGCAGCTCCAGGCCGCAGGCCCCACGCTGTCCTGGCCCCGCGCTGTGGGCGGCCGCGGCTTCGGCTCAGAGACCCCACCAAGCCTGGGAAGGCCGGGGTGAAGAGGGGCCGGAGCAGGAGTCAGGAGACCCCGGGTCACCAGGGCAGAGGCTATGGTGAGGGTGTGAATCGCAGTGGGAAGCGTTCGGTGACCGCTGGTGCCTTGTGTCTGGAGCCATCGGGGCCGGGCATGTGTCCTGCCCCCAGTGTCTCTGTGCAACCCTCTCCCCAGCCCCACAGAGCAGGGACCACCCCACCTTGTTTAACAGGTAAGGGAACAGGCCCACGTGTTTGGCCCGAGCCCACGCCCTCCCACCCGCTATCCTGTCTACAGGTGGGGGGGGCATTAGAGGGGGACAGGGGCGCGGAGCCTGAGAACGACAGGCCCAGCCAGGTGGCGCAGAGGCCTGAAGGCTCTGAAGGGCGGCTCAGGATTCAGGAATTAACTCCAGCTGCTGCTGCGACACTAGTGGATAATTCTTAGCCTAGTGGAACAGAATCGGAACCTTCTGGGTGACTGGCAGAGGGCTGGAGCCTTTTAGGCTTGTGCTCAGGTAGGGGACCCTCTGCTCAGGTAGAGGAGCCCTGCTCAAGTAGGAGAGCCTCCACTCAGATAGGGGAGCCCCTGCTCAGGTAGGAGAGCCCCCACTTGGGTAGGGGAGGCCCCCACTCGGGTAGGGGAGACCCTGCTCATGTAGGAGAGCCCCTGCTCAGGTAGGAGATCCCCTGCTCAGGTAGGGGAGGCCCAGCCTGGACGTGTAGTTGCACGTTGGGCCCAGGCCGGGCCAAGCATGTTGAGAAGTCTTGAGCGGGGTGGGCACCCCCCGGGCGGTGCCCCTCTGGCCCCATCACCCCGCTCCGGGGCACAAAAGACACAGAGGGTCTCTCTGGGATGGAGGCCGGAGGCCAGGCCGGGCTGCGACGTGGACAGTGGGCGTCACGTGGATTTCCAGGGTTTGCCCGAAACTCGGGGGAGGAGCATGTGCGGGCAGAGTGGGGGTGCCACGGTGGCGCGTTTCCTCCTTGACAATGGAGCTCAGGATCCCGCTGACGTTAGGTGCCCACGGGCCTGGCCTGTCCTCACCACTGCCCAGGGCACTTCTGTGAGGGCTGCTCCCCTGCTGTTGCACCAGGCTGGCCTCCAGGGGGTGGCGGGGGGTGGGGGGATGGGGGAGTGGGAAGAGTGGGGGGGTGAGGGTGTGGCAGGGGTGCAGGGGTGGGGGCTGGGAAGGGTGGGTGGTGGGTGGAGGCTGGAGGGTGGGGGCTGGCAGGGGTGGGGGGTGGGGGGAGCACAGCCCCAGGGCCCCGTGCCCTCAGAGCACCACTTTGGAAGGTTAAGTGCAGAGGCCGCCGGGCCTCCCCGTGCACCCTCCCGGCAGGGACCCCCAGGAGCCCAGGCCCGCAGCCTCATCTGGAAGCCCCAGGTGGCGGCGGCCCGTGGGGTTTTGTGCAGGGCCACTCAGGCAGAAAGCGTGCGCAGCCCTCGCGATCCTATTAGGGAGCGGGAGTTAACAAGCAGCGTGCCCTGTCGCCTTCCCTGTCCGCCTTGCGCGCGTGTGTTTATCTGCTTACTTGTGGAAATCCAGGCCTTCTTAGGAGGCAGAGCGGAGAAACCACGCCCTGCCTTCCCGAGGCGCTGCGCACAAATCATCCCATTCAGGCAGGAGCCTCGATTGGGTTCTTCAAGACTAAATCCGGAGTCCTTAACCCTTCCTCAGCCCTGCCCGTGTTGCTTTAAAGAAGCTCTTTCTGGATCAGAGAAACAAAGAGATGCTCAAAGAACAAAGAAATTCCCAGGGAAGGAATCTCATGAAATTTGTGTGCTGCAGGAGGCACAGGGGGCCTAGTAGGATCCTCCAGGAGGTGGCTACGAGGAAGACGCTGGTGAAGGGCGCTCAAGGTCGTTGAGCCTTGTGCCTGAACTCTCTGGCCCTGTCCCCCGAAGGCACGAGGCTGCCCCCCGCCCCCGCCCTGTGATTGTCAGGTGTGCCTTGCTCTCTCGTGGCCTTCGCTCCGGGACTGGGGGGTCCTAGGTCAGAGCGAGGGTTGGGCATGAGTCAGCCACAGTTACTTCCTTTTGGAGCTTCATTGTGTCCCATCCACTGTCTGTGGCCGCTGCACGTGCTGCGTAACAAACTGTTCCAATGTGAGTGCCACAGACACCCCCCGCCTCCCATTCGTGATGCTCACAGATTCCCTGAGTTCTGGGCAGTCCTCGCCTGGCGTGTTCCATGTGGCTGCGGTCAGATGTTGGCCAGGGTCTGGTCATCTGAAGGTTTGACGGGGACGGGGGACCCACATGAGCAGAATTGGGTGCCAGCTGTGGTCTGGGGGCCCTTGGTTCCTCTCCCTGGAGAATTCTCCATGGGGCTGCCGGAGAGTCTCCATGGTACGTTGGCCAACTTCCAGCCGAGCTGGCAACTTGAGAGAGCCAAGTGGGAGCTGAAATGACCTTCATGACTGGGCCATTTTCTCTGAATTCTATGGGTCCAACACCTTGATTCAGTAGGACTCTGACTCTAGTTCCAATGTGGGGTTTTGTTTTGTTTTGTTTTTACTCTACAGCACCGGGTTCAAGCAATCTTTGCCCACCAGCCGGGCGTCCTACAGTTGGACTCGGTATAACACCGTCCACCAGGAGAAGCGTCGAGCCCTACAGGTTAGGGGCCCAATCCCACAAATCTGCCCCCCACCCCCTGCAGACACAAGTCCCCATTGTCCCCTGGCTCCTGGCCGACGGTGACAAAGCAGAGGTTCCCCATGACCCCTCCCTGGGTTCCGTGAATTTGCTAGCGAGGCTCACAGAGAAACGCCCCTGTCCCAAGCAAGGGCTGCAGGCAGGGGTGCATCCAGGAGCAGCCACAGGCCTGCAGGGGATGACGCGCGGAGGGCAGGCTGCGAGGAGGGGCCTGGATGCTCTCACAGCAGGTCCTCCGGGGTCTCCACTTCCTTCCTGAGGCCCAGGGACGACATCACTGGGGACCACTGGGGATCCACCCGACCTGTGCGCCAGCCCCTCTGGTCCAGGGGTTGGGGAAGGGGGCGGGGAGGCGGACGCTGGGAACTCCAACCCGCTGCCCACCTCGTGGGTTCTTCTGGGGACCTGCCCCCACCCGCAGGTGTGGACCAGAAGCCCCCTCGTTAGCATGACAGAGGACACTCAGGAAACCCCCAGGGGGCTCTGCGGCAGAGGTGGCCTGAGGACCCGCTCCACGGTTCTTATTAATCACCACGACGTGAGCATGGGGACCAAGGGTCTTTGGGGGTCCCCTTGTAGGCCGGCTGCAGTCACCACTGCTGTCACAGGCAACGCGGGAACTTACAGCCCCACCTAACAGGTGTCCTGTTCCAATCACATCTCCTGCCACGTGTCCTCCTTCAGGTCCCAGCAGTGGCCGCCCGGGGAGCCGGGAAGGGCTGTCATAATGACAATCGGGGACATTAGGAGAAAAAGTAACATGTGATACTATTATAACTCCCGTCCAGGGACACGTTGTAGACAATGACCCTGTCACACGTGTTCTCTCTGTAATGGCCTCGAAGAGAGATTTCCCCCAGGCCACAGCCCAGACACACTCGGACCGGCTCCTGGAGACTCTTCTCATTCCTTTAGACTCTGAATCACGCGGCAGTGTTGGGCGGGGGGGGGCCCGGCGGCTCACGGCCGAGTCCGCAGCCCCGCGGTGGCCGTGGGAGGCCCCTCGTCCGTCTGCGCTCCGGCCCCGGTGTTCTCGGGCATCGCGGGGGAGCGGCCGGGATCCGGGCGGCCACGGCCTCGTGCCCTCGGGGCCTTCATCTCCCCGCCCAGCGAGAGTCAGTTGTCTTGCCTGGGACTTGGGTGTGGAGGGAGGTGCCACGAGGGCCGGGGCCGCCGCATGCTCCGTGCTGGGTCAACAGGAGCCACAGGTAGGGTGCAGACCCCCGTCGGCGATGGGCCGAGAGACAGGCCCTCGTTGGAAGCCTTGGGCCCCGTGCGTCCAGTCCTGCCGCTCAGCCTGGGGATGAACCCCTGACTCTGTGCGTCATTGACGCACACGCTCTTCGCACACTCGTGATGGCACCGTGGCGACTTTGCCCCGTGTGGGCACCGCATGCCCTGTCTACACCTTTGCTCCGCCTGGAGCCCATGGGATGCCACCGCTGCCGGCCTGCTCCCCGCCCCCCCCGCCCCCCACCCCCCATCCCCTGGCAGGAGTCCTTCCCTCTCCTTCCAGGGGGACAAGACAGGAGTCCAGGAAAGCCCGGCAGAGACCAAGGCACAGAAAAGGGAGCTCCCGGGTGGTGGCGGACGCTATGCAGGATGCCGTGTGCCGGGCACACCATGTGCACAGCTGAGAGCCACCATCACCACCACCACGACCCCAGCAGTCAGTTGCTGAGGGTTGTGCATGTCATCACGCACGATCCCAGCCATTCATTTTCTCCGTGGAGCACGTTATTGCATGAATGTACTACAATTTATTTATCCACTTTCCTCTTGATGGATGGCTGTGGTCTCTGATTTTCTCTTACGTCAAACTAATTGGAGCCGCGGGGACCAGCGTAGTGCGGGGTCCCTGTCCCTCGGTCCAAGGTTGGGTGTGCCTCCGAGGGAAGTTGCCAGGGTGCAGGATCACGGCATCGCCCGTTTACCCGGCGCTGATAAATCCAGCTCCAGAGCGGGGATGTCAATCCGTACACCTGCCAAGCGCTGGGGCGTCCCCTCGCTTCACGTCTCGCCGGCCCTCGGGGGCATATGAACTTTCCCTTTCCCTGACCAGTCCCTCTGAGATGCTGCAGTGGAACACCGCAGTCTGGGTGCCTTGAAAACAGCAGACGTTTCTTTCTCAGAGGGCTGGAGGCCAGAGGTCCCAGGTCGGGGAGGCCGCTTCTGCGGAGACCCCTCGTCCACCTCGCGGGGCACGTGCGATGGGAGGAACCAGGGGGCTTTCCGGGGTCTCCTTCCCGAGGACTCAAACCCCACCTTGGGGGCTCCACCCTCCCGACCTAATCACCCCCAGGGGCCCCACCCCTTGACAGCATCACAGGGACCACTGGGATTTCAACACATGAGTTTTTTTTTTGGGGGGGGCAGATGTTCAGATCGCGGCACCTGTGAAATCGTAACTCACACATAATACTGCGTTTTTCCCTAATCACTGGTGAGTTGGATATTTTTTCATATGTTTATCCGAAACCCTGGATTCCTCTACTATGTCACGCCTCCCCGTGTCCTCCGCCCCCCTTCCTGCCGCGGTTCTTTGTTCTCATCGATCGCGGTGGGGGCTCTTGTGAAGCGGGAGGGATCTGATGTGTCAGTCTCAGCACCGCCAGTGCCTGCCTCCGGACTGTGGCCCGTGGCTTCGCTTTGTTTTATAGCATCCTCTTAAAAAGAAGGTTCTGATGTTGACTGCCCCTGGATTTATATCTATTTTCCTTCATGAATCGTGCTGTTTAAGACAAAGATAAAAATGCGTTATTCACTGTAAAGTCGTGAGATGACATTTTCCTGCATTTCCTTCTGAAACCTGAAGTTCTCGGGCGCCTGGGGGGCTCAGTGGGTGAAGCGTCTGCCTTCGGCTCAGGTCATGATCCTGGGGCCCTGGGATCGAGCCCCACACGGGGGGAGGGTGTCTTGGCTTCGCCCTCTGCCTGCTGTGCCCCCTGCTTCGGCACTCTCTCTGTCAAGTAAATAAATAAAATCTTAAAAAATAATAATTTAAAAAATAAAAAAATATATATTTGAAGTTCTGCCTCTGTCATTTGCCCTCAGCACAGGGTTGGAGTAAAGATGCGGCAAAGTGCCCGGGATGCTGGATATGGGGAGCCCTCTCTCTCCCGGGGGAGGTTAGCATCAGCTGGAAGCGGCACGACAGGGGCCTGGGCAGGGCTCTCACCAGGTGTCCTGCACCTGCGGAGTGTCTGGGGAGGGGCCACGGGCTCACGTGGAGCCGTCTTTGCATGCGTGCCTCCCTGCACCGGTTCCATTGGCCCTGATGCCCCTAACTAAGATCTACGTCTTTTTCTCCTCGTTTGCATGTCTTTTGCTCCATGTATTCCTAGGTATCTTGTCATTTTTGCTGTTTTTGTGATTGTCATTTTTGTTTTTGTTTCAATACACAAAAACGCAGTTGATTTCCTTTATGGCTTGTGCACCTTATCCCGGTGCATTCATTTTAATCATTTATCTGTAGATTCCTTTGGTTATCTAAGTATCTCATAGTATTTTCTGTAAATAATGAGAATTTTGCTCCTTCTCTTTTTAATGCGTATGACATTTGCTTCCGCTTGTGTTACGCCCCCCTCCCCGACCATGTGCTGGAGCCCCACCTGCAGACCGATTTCAGCGGGTGGCTCTAGGGCGTCCACACAGGCCTCTGCAGCTTTGTCTCAGGATGCTGCCCCCTTGTCCCCAGGTTGCCCCCGCTCCCAGGAGCCCTGCGGGTTCCAGACAGCTTGGCCTGGTGGCTCTGGGGCAGGCTCCTTAACACGGTACACTTTCTGGGCTCAGAGTGGGATCCCCAGCCCTGCACCAGGGCCTAGAAATCGTCCCCAGGCATAAATCCAGGGTGACCACAGGGTCCATCTGACTCGTTTCCCCTTCTGCATTGACCTGTGGCATCTGTTGTCTGATGTCCAGAAATGGTCCATGTATAGTGTTTTCAGTTTCCTGGTTGCTCATGGTGGGGTGGCAAATTCTCCAGCAATTCGTCCTTCGGAAAAGTTCTAGAGTGTCTCTCTCTCTGGTGACTGCGAGTGTGGCTGGGCTTCAGCCCCGCGTGTTGTCACCTGGCTCGTGCAGACCTCGAGTGCTCTGGGGTCCCGCTTCCCTCTCCATAGAGCAATGTTCCGTGCAGCCTCACCTCCTCTATTGGTTTTGAGCCAAATGCCTGTATTTTCAGTGTTTCTCTAGGCCTTGCAACAGGTGTTCTTCATGAATCAGAGGCTGCCTCCAATTACAACGTGAACGCTCCCTTTCATGTACAAACCTGGAGCAGGAAAACCCGTGAGGGATGTGTGTGTTGCCCCCCCCCCCAACTCCTGCCTCACTCCCAAGCGTTCCCTGGCCCTTCCACCGCACCTCCTGCCATCCTGCTTCTGCGGCCAGCTGCCTCTAGGTGCTGAAGACGACAGATCAGAACGCACCGCCTTCCAACGTTACCCACAGACTTCCCGGCATTCTCCTTCCTTATTGACTCGAGCTTCCTACCGGCAAAATGTCCCTTCGGGTTGATGTTTTTTTGGTTTTTCTTGTAGCATGACCATGATGCCTCTGGACTCCTCTTGTGCTCGGAGCTTGAACTTCGCCGGACGCAGAACCGGGGTTGGCTGTCCTGCCCCACTCCGGGCACTCGGAGGACAGAGCGCCTCCCCTCTGCTCCTGCTGGGCGGCCAGTGGCCGTGCTTTGTGGGCCGAGTGGCCTCCCACTGGCCAGGCCCCCCGCACGGTCTGCCTCCTGGTTTGAGGTCTCAACGGTTGGACTCCGATCGTGTCAACGCCCTGCACTTCGTGAGGATTAGCGTATCTGTGATGTTCCTTTTCACCAAATGGGAAAAAGAAAAACATTCAGCAAGTATTTATTCAAATACTTTCCTGTCTCCTCCTTTCCTACCTCAGGTCTACGTAGACTAAGTACCTAATCTTTATACCACATGCCAGTGATACTTTGCTCCATTTTTTATTCAGTATTTTTCCTCTCTGCTTCACGTGGGTTGAATTACATTGACCTATCTTCAACTTCACTATTAGTTACTCCTTCAGTCTCAGATCTGATTTAAGCCTCTGTAATTTTTTTTAAAAAATTACAGAGATATATATTTTTTAGTGGAGAATTTCACTTGATCCTTTTTAGAATTTCGATTTTTGTTCTGAAATACTCTACTCCATCCCTCTATCTACTACATACATCTAACCATCTATCTATCATTTATATCTATCATCCATCCATCCATCCATCCATCCATCCATCCATCATCTACCATCTTTGTATCTATGTATCTATCATCTATCCGTCTATTATCTATCTAATCTATTATCTACCTATCCACCCACCTATCCATAGATAGTTTATTATCTATCATTTATATCTATGTGCCAATCTCTCTATCCATCCATCCATTATCTATTTAATCTATCATCTATCCATCCATCCATTATCTATTACTTATATCTATGTAGCCATCTATCTATCTAACATTTATATCTATCTCTCTCTTATCTATTTATCCATCTATTTCATCTATATACATTTCCCTTTAAACCAATATTCTGTGGCTTTTCCAGAACTCCCCCTGACAGCCCACACTGACATTCAAAACTGAACTAACATGTCCTCACTCTCTGAAAATCTTTGGTTTGTGGGACCCTGCCCATGCTCCGAGAAGGCGCCTGCCCCAGGCATATAGGTGTGAAAGCTGCTGGGCTCCCTATGGACCCATGAAGAGCTATCTCTCTCTCTCTGAAAATCACTCCCTAAGATTTTATACACGGCTCTTTACTCTTCTCATCAGGAAATGTGTGATTATTTGTCCTGGCTTTTCCTGCTATTACCCTGGGAGGTAAGGTCTTTCACAACCTTCTAAATCCTGACCAGAACTGAAATCACTGACAGCCTGGCTTTTGACTCCTGATTTAGTTCCTTTCATGGCTTTGGACAGAGTCAGGTTTCCTTTTCCTTTTTGAGTCTATATGATGTTATATCCTGGGAGGAAATTATTCATTCTTCTCTACAGTTAAAATGTGTGTATCGACATAAAGTCGTTGATTTTTAAAACCATTCCACTACTATTGGTTTTTCCTCTACTGAATCTTTAGTTTACTTTTCTTTTAAGTGTCTACTTCTTAAAATTGACCTTTCTTCTTTTCTAGAATATATGCTCAGGGCTTAACTCTCCCACTGAGCATGACTTCAGCTCTATCTCATAAGGTTTGGCGTGTTGTGTCTTAATAGCCAAAATATTTTCTAATTTTTTAAAAGATTTTATTTATTTATTTATGAGAGACACACAGAGAGAGGCAGAGACACAGGCAGAGGGAGAAGCAGGCTCCATTCAGGGATCCTGATGTGGGACTCGATCCCAGGACTCTAGGATCATGCCCTGAGCCAAAGGCAGATGCTTAACTGCTGAGCCACCCAAGCGTCCCTATTTTCTAATTTCTACTTCCATTTTTTTTTTGATCTGAGATTATTTATATATGCATTATTCAAGTTCTCAGAGCTTGGGAATTTTATAGTTTTTTTTTTAATTTAATAGATGAATTCTTTTGTGTTCAGATAACTTGCTCTGACTTCAATTTTTGGTCATTTGGGAAGGAGGCTGCCATGGTCTGGCATGGGAAAAAATGCAAATTATATTGTTGTTGAATGTACTCTTACTGTTTGCTGTTTGTTACGGTATTCTGTTTTAATTTTTTGAAAATATCTTGGCATATTCATGGGTTCATTTTTTTAAGATTTCTCCTATCTTTTTCTTATAGTTTTATTATTTTTTATTTTTTATTAAAGTTCAACTTACCAACATATAGTATAACATCCAGTATTCGTCCCGTCAAGTTTAATGTGTCCATCATAAAGGAGATTCTCCTAGACATTTTGTAATAGAATTTCAACTTCTCTGCCTTAAACTTGTGAGTTTAACCTGTTTGCATTTATCCTGATTATTGATATAGTTGGATTCATTTCCCCCATATTTTATGCTTTCTTTTTTTTAAATTTTTTGATCCTGACTCTCTAATTGCTACTTCGACAATTTTGTCCAATACAGTTTTTTTGAAATCTATTATACCCACTACTGTTTTTGAAATTAAAGGTTTTCACTGGTGTAGACCTATGACCAAGTCTAGAATTTTTCAGTGTTGTTATCCTCATGTTCAACAACACCAAGACTCTACAATGGCGTAATTCCAATTATCTCCCTTTCCAAATATTAATTTTCCTGTATTTGACCACACCTCCACATGTTTTTAAGCTTGGGAGTTGATTAGGGAAATTAATTGTTTATGTGGACAGTATTCGTGTGGTATCGTACACATATGCACCAATTTATGTCATCACTCTCTCTGCATTGATTTCTTTTTTTTTTTTTATTGGAGTTCAATTTGCCAACATATAGCATAACACCGAGGGTTCATCCTGCCAAGTGCCCCCCTCGGTGCCCATCTGCATCGATTTCTTACATTTTTATGTTAAAAACTATCTGCCATTCTCCCTATTTTATAGCTTTGGAAATCCAATGACACTATGTTAGATCTTGCCACTTCAACTTCTATTGTTTGATCTATTCTTTTATGTATTCCAGAGCTTTCTCTTGAAGTGCCCCATATGAAATCTCTTTGGCTAGCTCCTTTCAACAATTCTCTTATCTGTGTCAAACTGGGTATTTAATGCATCTTAATGAGTTTTTAATTTTAGCAACTATATTTGTTATTTCTAAAATGTCTCTTTGTTTTGTTTATTTCTCTAAGTCTCCCTGATGTTTTGTTTTGTTTAATATCAACCTGTTCCTTTCCGGTGCTTTAAATCACATTTTTAAATTTTTGTATACCTTACACATGCACCTATATACTTTGTTTCTCTGACAGTTTTATTATTTTATAGTTCTGGTAGCTGAAACCCACACTTGTTCTGCGGGCTTTTCTCCATATCGTGGCAGATGCTCTGGGATTGTGGATTGTGACTTCATGTTTGGTGACACTTATCTGGTCGAGCTCTCGTAGATAAACTTGAGAGAAAGAAGTTTTCCACAGACAAAATTTAGGTTGTTTCTACCAGTTTTTGTAGGTACTACCAACCAAGATCTACTTCATATTACTTGTTTCACTCAGAATTTCCTAAACCAGATAATATATGTAACTTTAGTTCCCAAATCTAGAGGAGTCAATGATTAGTATTAAATGATCATGTAATACTTCTTTTCTTCCTAAGTCCTGTTTGGGTTGATCACATACCCCTCTTCACTGGCAGGCAGATTTTGTTTCCAGTAGGTTTCTACTAAATGTGCAATCCCTTGAGTTTCCAAGGTTTATTCAGAAGTCACTTTTATATCTCCCTCCCTTTCATGGACTTGTCTTTTTGGTTTAAAACAAAGTATTTTAGCTTATAAATTGGAAAATACCCCTAGGGAAGCATTGGCACAAGCCTATGTATTAGCAAACCTTGGTATTCCCTGGAGATTTCCCTTTATTTCATGTAAACTTAGCTATACTTGTAAAGATTTCCATTGTGTTTCATCTCATATGCTATGATTGTTACCTAAGAAGGTAAATTTTCGAGTTGTCTGGTCTATTCGTTTGAGAATCACTGAAAATATAAGTGGATGAAGTGAGGGTATCTTAGCCCTTTCTCCCAAGTGACAGAGCTGATACGCTTAAGAGACATGCCCTAATTTTCACTGTCAGTAATTTATGGAACCTGGATCTCTACTGATGCTAAACCAATCTCTGTCTCCATCACCTCACTGTGATTTTTAAAACAGATCTCGGGATCCTCACTACTTATCCTTGGGCCTCTCATGGTGGAGATACTGAATAACTATTCAAGGGCTTTGTTTCATTTATGCATATTCAATTTTCTTCCTCACGGGCTGTGAAAACTTGGAAATACTGTATCTGGACAACCTCTGAGCTACGTTGCCTAGCATGGCGCCGGGCACATTCTCGTTGTTCAATAATTACTTATAAAATTGGCATAATTCCAAGGACCTCCAAATTCTAAACTGAAGCTAAAAGAATTTAGATAATTTTCCCAAAAGAGAAAAAGACAATCAGAGAGCCAAAGACTGGCCAGGCCAGTGCAATCCCACAGCCATCAGTAAAGGGAGGTTTTGAAAGCAGGGGTCAGGAGGGTGCTGCCAAGAGGGCACGAAGACTCCTCATATGCTTTTGGGAGACATGAAGGAGAAACATCCCTGACGCTAACAGTTTGGCTGGTCTTTGTCAAAGCAGACACCACACTTTGTTCTGGAGCAGCCTCTGGAGGGGATGGGTCAGTGGGGGTGGGACCCGAGCTGAAGGAGTTTCCTTTGATGGACTCAGCTGTAAGCCTTCACTTCCCTGACCTCGATAGCAAGCGCCAGGAATGGATAGACACGTGGGTAGCAAGCAGTTGACGAGAACCCACCATAGAGCTGGGGAAGGGCCAGGGAGGGAGAGGTCTGTTGTAGGAAATGCTAATACAGACGGGATTTTCTTCTAAGAGAAGAAGGGGAGAAGTAAAGAAGCAGGTGATGTGCTTAATTCCCTTGTCTTTTGTTATTTACCCATTACTATTTACATTTATTATTAACACATGGATGCTCTTCCGTTTTAAAAGACTTCAGAAATACACAATGAAAATTTAAAATATCTCCTTCGATGCATGCCTTGCCTCTTATTTGCACTTGGCAGACCTGACACCATCAAAGTACCCCATTCAGTGTGTTTCCTGATGCTTCCCCTCCCTGGGTGCATGTGTGTACATCATTACACCCTTTCAATGACTTGCTTTTTTCTCACTTAACTATATATCCTATGAATTGTACAAGTCAGCCCTGTGGTCTACCTCCATTTTTAACTGCTATTTGTAGGATTGCATTGATTGGATTTGCCATGATTAACTTACCTCTCTCTCTCTTGGTGATTCTTTAATCCGTTTTCATATGCTTTGCAATTACAGATAACACTGCAAAGAACTTCTTCGTACATGCGTTCATACATGTGTGATGCATATGGGTTGGTTCATCTTCTACATAAATTCCCAAAGCGTAAGTCCTGGATCAAAGAGCCTATGCGTTTTTCTTCCAATTGACTGTCAAGCTGCCCTTTTAAAAGGTTTCATCAGTACAACCTTCCAGCAAAATGCAAAGACAGCACATCCTCCCCAACACATCCTGTTAGGATTTTTTATACTTTTTCCCTAATATAAAAAGGGGGAAAAAATCTTTAGTTTCTGTTTGAAAGTCTTTTAATGTGGTTATTGACCATTTTACTTCACGTTCAGTGAACCTACAGTCCATATTCTTTGAGTATTTTCTACTGGGTTGTGTTTTTGTGTTGATTTGTATGGATCCTTTGTTAAATCTGAATATGAATTTTTTGCTTTTTTCTATTGAAAATATTTTTGTCATTCTGGCAGCTGTCATTATCTTTGTGTATTTTGTCATTTATCACAGGGAATTTGTCAACCTTTTGTCATGTGGCTTCTAATTCTCTCATATTACTATGCTTTCCCCTACCACAGATCATAGAGGTATTTTTTGGGCTTATGTTTTTAATTAAACAGAAATTTATTTACATTTACTACGAGTTACGGTCCATCTATACTTTCTTTTTAGCAAGTGGTAGTCAATTATCCCAGCATCGTTTATCAGACAGACAATAAGTTTCACAGAAATGTAACTTTTATTATCTATTAAGATAATCTCATGAGCAAATTCCCTGCTGTTTCAGTGTGTTTCCAGACTGCCTGTTCTATTCCATCACGTATTTGGATCGCACTGATGTCGTGCTGCTTTTCTTATTCTGCTTTGGGCCACAGCAAGCAGGGCAAACCCACATCCACATCCGTGTCTGCTGTATATCTTTTCAGAATGGTACTGGCTGTTCCCATCCTCTTCTTGTCTGTTCAAACCAGAGTATTAGCTCATTGGTCCCTATCGTAAAACCTATTGGAATTTGCTCTGGATGCAGATGGAATGTGTGGATTCTTGAGGAGAAATGACAGGACACAGAGTCTAGTCCTGGGTGGCACACACTTGGTGGTGTCTCAAACCACTTTCCCTTTCCTCCCGGACACATAGGGAATGGCATTTCTCATCTTCCTTCCCAGTTGGATGCCACCATGTGAGTAAGTCCCAGACAGTGGAAGGTAGGCAGATACGCCATGAGCCACCTCCAGCCAACCCACAGAAGCCATCTGTGCTGTGCCCACCCCGGTCCGCAAAGACCCTTCAGGGCAACCTGGCCCCATAGGATGTCAGAGCCAGAAGATGGAAGGAGTCTGGGCCCCTAGATTGTTGTGTGGAAGACCATATCCTGGAAATCTGAGCAGGAAAATAACATACTCTGCTAAGCTACAGAGATTTTTGGATTGCTGGTTACAGTGTTGGTCTACTCTGATTAGTGGTCCGTGTCTCTTCACCTATTCAGGCCTATTTTTACTTTTTCAATAGGTTAGGATGGTCTGGAGTTCTTTTATATTATTATTTTGGCTGTGAATAAAATCCTTTTTTTTTTTTTCTATTACATTTTCTATTTGGTTGTTGCTGGTTCTAGAAAAACTATTGATTTTCGTGGGTTGATATATTCAGTCTCAGGTTGCTGAGCTCTCATGACCGGTTTGAGCCATTTATCAGTCTATGCTTTTGCATTTTTGTAGGAAAGAACATTCTCATATACATAATGTCATATTTCTCATGTTATTTTTTTCATTTTTACATTGTTAGAACCCTTAGCACAATATTAAACAGTGATGTATTGCGGACATCCTTGCTGAGCTGATTTTTAGAAAATATCACTCATGTTCACTGTTAAGTATGATGCTTGCCTCAGTTTTCTGGTAAATACTTTTTATCAAGATAAGAGTGTTTCATTACTGTCTCTGTTTTCTAAGTGGTTTTTGTCAGGAATGAGCATCGACCTTCATCAAATGCTTCTTCAGCATCTAGTGAGATCATTAAAGCCTCTCCTTTATTCTCTGGGTGTAATAACCCCGGTGATAGGTTTTTCTAACCATTCTTATATTCCTGTGATTAACTCTGTGTGGTTGTGAGGCATTAGTTTTAATACCTGGTTGATCTTGATATTAAGTATTATTTAGGATTTATTCACCTGTTTACGGTGGCCTCGGATATAGATTTTTCTTCATGTGCTTGCTTGTCTTGTGGTGTCTTAATTACACTAGCTATTTTAATGAAATGAATATCTCTCCCTCTTTTCCTATTCTCTGAAAGTTTACAAAACTTGTGAGTTATTACTTGGTGTTTGGGCATGTTCTCAGGTAAATGTGTATTTCCTCCTTTTAGCCACGCCTCTTACAGATTTCTGACATAGGTATACCTATGATATAGCTTTAGATTTTATTTCTTAAATATTTCTTTTTATCAGAGTTACAAATATAAAACTTTACAATCTAGAAAATTCTACAAGTCTCTTATACAAACAAAGCAGCCTCTGTGATAGTGTTTTTTCTATGTCTTCCCCAGAAGCAATCACCTGATCTATTTTAGCTATTGCTTTTAAAATTTACTATACCTAAGTAATGCATTTTTCTTGCAATTTTTTATTCTTTATCATTAGATATTAACTACTCTCTTCCTAACAAAGAAGTTGGAGATTTGATATTCTTATGATCGTCCTGAAACCCACACATAACAGTCTCCCTCTAACCAGACTCATTATTACATGCATATAGTAATTCCAGGGTAGGTTTACATTCAATATTTAAATAATTTTGTGTTTGTAAACATTTTTACATATAAGCCATGTATCAAATCACTTAGTGTTTTATAATGCTTTTTCATCTTTTCTTAAGTACCTCATTCTTCATGCCTAAAATAATTTGTGCAAGATTCACCACCATCACCCCATCCACACATTTGAGTTAGGTAAGGCTTGCACTATGAAATTATGACACACACACAGGCACACACGCACACAAATGCAAACATGATAATGTAACCACTTAATAAATTACCATCAGGAGACACATCCATGTACCTACACCTCTAGGTGGAAATAGCACATTACTGGTATTCCATGAAATCTCTTGTAGCTCCATCCTATGATATACCACCTCCCCAAGTTAGACTATTGTCTCAAATTCTGGTGCTATAGATTACTTTTGCCCTGTTTCTCACACAAACACACACATGTGTGCATGTGTCTATTCTTTCACTCAAAATAACCCTGTGAGAATCACTTATATTGTTCTATGTAACCGCAGCTTGCTATTCTATGATTGCTCTAATATAGGATCACTTACATTTACTGTCATGCATTCATCTCCTTTGCTGTTGATGGGCATTTGAGGTATTTCCAGCTGGTGATTTGCAAAAGCAGTGCCATTAAGTGGATTATGTGTATATGCATTTCTTTGTATATTGAGGAGTGTAATCATTGAGATAAGGTCTTTAAACTCTCACCATTACTGGGAGGGAGCTCCAGGTTCTTTGTATACTCACCAACACTTGATACTTTCTAGTTTTCTAAATTTTAGTTGATCCACCGGATATGGAGTGGTGTATGGCCTGAGTTTGTATTTCCCTAACGACTAACAGGTCCAGCAGCTGTCATTATGTTTATTGACCCTTTGAAAATTCATGTTTGTTAAGTAGCTGAGGTAGCATTTTACTCTCTTATTGATATGATTTCTATGAATTTGTTATTAATTTTAATGGAATATAATGAACTGATTCACTATTGTTTTCCATTAATGATCTTTGTGAATTTTTTTGGTATTTACAAAAGACAACTATTATTTTTTATTTCAATTTTGTATTTAAATTCAAGTTAATTAACATATAGTGTAATATTGGTTTCAGGAGTCAAATTTAGTGATTCATCACTATATACAACATCCAGTGCTCATTAAATCAGATGTGCTCCTTAATGCCCATCACCCACTTAGCCCATCCCCTGCCCACCTCCCCTACTGCCAACACTCAGTTCATTTCCTATAGTTCAGAGTCTCTTATGGTTTGCCTCTCTCTTTCTTTTTATCTTATTTTATTTTTCTTCCCTTCCCCATGTTCATTTGCTTTGTTTCTTAAATTCCACAAATGAGTGAAATCATATGTTAATTATCCTTCTCTGACTGACTTATTTTGCTCAGCATAATACCCTCTAGTTCCATATACTCATTGCAAATGGCAAGATTTCACTCTTTTTTGGTGGCCAGATAATATTCCATTGTGTGTGTGTGTGTAGCATATTTATACATTTATACATATACATATATATACAACATGCATATACATATACACACACACACACATATATATACACAACATCTTTATCTATTCATCTGTTGATGGACATCTGGGCTCTTCCCATCTGGCTATTGTTGCTAATGCTGCTATAAACATCTTTGTATCTTCTCTAATACATTTCTGCCTATTCCAAGGTCAGGATATTAGACAGTAAACACTTTCTTCCCACTAATCCCTTATAAAAGAGAAGTTGTAATATTTCATCAATCTTTTCCATTAGTTAGTGCTTCTGTGTCTAGATTAAGAAATCTTTTTGACATCCAAGTTCATTAAAAAAAAAATCCTCTGATAAATTTCATAAGTTTTAGTGCTTTAACATTCATATCTAATTTTTTCATATTTAAATTTAAAATATATCTGGAATGGTTTTTATATAATTACATGAAATAGGAGATCAAAACAATTTTTTCAATGGGTATCCAATGACCCAGACCATTCATTAAAAAGATACTCTACCCATACCTCTCTGCAGTACTAATTTTGTCACAAATCTAGCCATCCGTGGCATATGAAGGGCCCACGTTAGAAGTCCAAATGAAGGCACCCAAAGCATAGTGTTAATAATTAAATGTAAGTCAAGCAAAAAAATCATTACATAAAGTATATTCTAAACCCTACATTGACCAGTGTATACTTTCTTTCCTCGTATTTCCATTTAATAACATTTATTTCCAGAAACACATTATTTTAGCTTTATCTCATAACTTTGTTATGTATTATTTTTATTAGCATTCAGTTCAAGATATTTTCCAATTCTCACCATAATTTTTTTGGTTTAAAAGTTATGTAAAAGTGTCTTGTTTGATTTCCACACATGTGAAGATCTCCTAGTTATCTTTTGTTATTAATTTATCATTTAAGCCCTTCGATATATTTCCATTATCTCCTGGCTTCCATTTTCCCCTTGAAAACTTGGCTGTCAGTTTCTCTCTTTTATGTCTCTTTGAAGGAAGAGACATAAAAGATCTGATTGATCAATTGATCTGTTTGTTTAAGCCTTTCTTTTTGTCTTCGATCTTCAGAAGGCTTTTATATTGTGATCAATTGTGATTTTCTTTCTATTTATTATGCCTCGGTTTCATGTTTAGTATGATTTGCTATTTATAGTCACTTTTGGAAAATCCTTATCCTTATTGTTTTCAAATATTAGTCCTATGCACTATTCGTTTTCCTTTTTTTCTTGGACTTCAATGCTAAACTTTTACACCACATCGCATGTGCCTCTTACTGCTTTTACTCATTTTTAAAAGTCTTTTATCACTAAGTGCATGTCTGAATATTTTTTGTGACCTCTCTTCCTGTGTTCTAATTTTCTCTTCAGCTACAACTAATTTTAAACTAAACCCTTCTATTAAATTATTAATCCCTTTGTTAATTTTTTTAAATTCTACATTTTTCATTAGTTCTCTCTTATTAGTTGCCAATTTTCTACATACATTATTAATTTTGTCTTTTATTTCCTTGTGATTATCAAACATACTTGTTCCAAAGATTACATGATAATTCATTATCTGAATCCTCTATAGTCATGTTTCTGTTGCCTTTCATTTCTTTGGTTTGGGGTCAAGTTGTTTTCTCCTCTGCCTGGTTATTTTTGGTAAATGTGGGACATGGAATTTGAAAAATAGTAGAGATTATGTCATGTTCCCTGTAACTTGAACATCTCTCTCTAGGGTGGAATTATATTTGTTTATGGCCAGAGGCAGAAACTAGTCATCTCACAACACTAGTCAAAGCAAGCACAAACCTGGTCTCCATTATTTTAGGGCCTTCTCCTTCCAGCAGAGGTATATTCCTCTTGGGTACCCACCCCAAATTTGGGGGAGTTTCCAGACACCTTTCTTAGGTAGGGCTCCTTAGGAAACAAACTCTAGACACAGGTCATGTGCACTTCTGTTGGGCAGTGTTCTTGGGAACAGTTCTGTGAGTACAGGGAGACAGGCTTAGGCAGAGGGGAAGCTGGACTGGCATGGGGCTACCATAAAGCCTCAGCTGGTCCTACAGGGGGGATATGCAGCTGCAACGGTCTTCAAGGCTGTCCACAACCTAGGTAAGGGGCCAATTCGTTCCTCTGCATCAACCAGGCAACAGTCTGTACTGCTCCAGGGAGCATCTGTAGCCCTGGGCAAAGCAACTCCCTTCAGCTAAGACCAATCCATCTGGGCCCTGTCAGTGGCCACCGCTCAGGAGCTGGGGAGTGTGCACCTTGGTCAGAAGTTGACAGGCCTTGTTTCCAAGGTGCCAGAGAATAAATATTTAGGGCTGTGCAGCCCATATGGTCTGTCATAACCATTCAACTTTGCTGCGGCCATAGGAAAGCAGCCACTCTGTAACAAATGTGCGTGGCTGCATTCCAGGAAAACTTTATCTACAAATACAGACCGTGAGCTGTATTGGGCACCTGGGCATCATATACTGACCCCTGGCCTTGGTCACAAAGGGAGGCTTAGGGCTTCATAATATCACCATTTCACCCTCATCCTGAGCAGGCTCTGGGTGCTGATATCTACATTTTGCCCCCTCCCCACCTTCCAGCGTCAGCTAAAACTCCCATCTGTCTCTCAGTGACTCACCTACTTTTTCCAAATTTGACAAATGTCTCTGGAGCTGTGCTATCCAACGCAGTAGACACTAGGCACATGGAGGTATCTAAATTTATATTAATTAAAATTAAACAAAGTCTCAAATCAGTTTCTCAGCCACAGAACCCACATTGGGAGTGTTCAACAAGGCAGACATGCCTCATGGCTACCATGTTGACCAGAGGAAATTCAGAGCATGTTCATCATCATGGAAGGTTCCACTGGCCATTGCTAATCCAGAGAAAAGGCTGGCCTTACCCGGCAGGATCACCTCTGTGAGTTTTCTCCTTTTTCTTCCATAACCTGGTCCCATCACTCCTCTCTCCCTCAATATCTCTCCCATGCGATCAACGTGATTTTACACTGTTCTGTCCCGCCTTTCAGGTTGTTTCTGGTAAGATGTGGCCCACATTACCTGGTCCATCATTACCACAAGTAGACCCTATGCCATTTTGTTTAGTGCTCTTTTGATGTTTGGTGTGACCTACTCCGTGTTGCTTATTTCAGCCTCAAATATTCTTTTCTCAGGTTCTATTCAAGATTAACCTGTTTATTTAGTTTCTTGGGTGGATTTCTGAAACTAGACTTTTCTTTCCTCCTCAAGTGGATGTTCCGTGTTGCCCAGGGTTTCACACGCTTGTCTCAGGGCACTGCTGGCTCCACTGCACTCCGTGTGTGTTCTCTCTGTGTGTACATGAGCACACTCGGAGTTTCCACATCATGTTTAACAGAAAATCCATGTTCCATATCCACTTACTGCACAGGCTCAGGGTTTGTTGTACCAACCATGACAGCCTGGGGACATTAGCTCACTGCTGAGTCGAGAGAGGGCGACACCGAGTGTAGACAGTATGCCCTTCTCACAAAGGATGCTGCTGTACGTTATGCAGGAAGCCAGTCCCCATGAGGGGTCTGCAGCTGATTTGACTTCATACCCTCATGAGTACGTTAATACCAAGTGGTGAGCCAGGCACCTACAGCTCTGTCTTAATTTCTGGCTAGAATCTAAGTCTTTATCTCAGGCATGTGATGGGTTCTCCTTCAGTTCAATCTGATCTGTATTTTCTACATTCAATGCACGTGTGTTTGAAGCAGTATCAGAGGATTCTCAACCTCTGTTCCATCTTCTGTCTTGGGCAGAAATCCCAGGTATTTATGTTTCAAACGTTCCCACATCCCATTCTCACGCTGACCCTAAAGTAGGTGTCATGATCATTATTTTCCGGGAAAAGAGAAAGACTTAGAGCAGTTATTAGCTGTGTGACTTTGAAAAGCTATCTGAAGCAGGGTCCCATTGCCACAGCCCATCATCTTCCCGACGTGTGGTTCTAGAACCTGGCAGCACCTCTTTGCGGCTAAGCCTGGGAGGCGTGGAAAGCAGACATTCAGCACCGGTGACAGCCACCCCATCAGGAGCCAGCTAGTGGACAGCTTCGAGTTCAGAAAGAATGTCTTTGAGCAGGAGCTTTTATCTGGCTTGGCACACAAAATGAAATCAGTAAATATTTGGGGAACAAATGCTCAGTTTCCATTAAGAACAGGCTGGGTGGTGGAGGCAAGATGATATGGGGTTATCAAAGCTGATTCAAGCTTTCATCCCAGCATCCTCCCAAGACGACCTAATAATTGTGCTGCTCGCTCTCCTGTGAGTGATTCTCAGTGATGGACAGAGAGGGACCCAGCTCCTCGGGCAGGGGAAGGACACAGCAGTTGGCAGCGAGGAGCTGTGCTTCTGAAGAACAGCAAGGGTGCCCTGAGTGCAGTGTGCGGACTAAGCCGAGCACCTGCTGAAGAGTGGCTCCTGGGATGGAGGAGTGGAGAAGACTGGATGGATAGATGGATGGATGGATGGATGGGGGAAGGGTTAAGTGCAGAATCAGTTATAGGAAGCAGAGATGAGGGACACCTGCTGCCCCAACATCTTAGGGAGGACGATGCAATCTGCTCTTTGGTGAGCACGTGCTATAACTGGTGTTTTCACATTTTCCCTTATATCTGGTCCCGACAGGAAATCTGTGATGAGATACTCTTTTCCTTTTTCCAAATGAGGAAAGTGAGGTGAACAACCTCACATGGAACCAGTCCTGAAACCTGGGTCTTTCTAAGTCTAAGCTCCGCACAGAGTAGCATTTCCATCTAATCCAAGGTCTGTGTACTCTGCTCCTTCGAAACCGTTGAGTAGGAGCTGAAAGGTAAGATGGAGCATAGACCCTGGTTTACGGAGAAGTGACCGTGGGATGGGCAAGGGTGATCTCAGGATGGGTGGGGGTGACCCTGAGATAGGCAGAAGTGACCCCAGAATGGGTAGAGGTGACCCCAAGATGGGCCCAGATGACCCAGGGTGGGCAGAGGCAGGGCCAAGTGGGAAGCAGGGACCGGGGTGCAGACTACAGGGGGGCAACCCCCACAACAATATCACACAGGTCATCGGATGCCAACTGGATCACTCGGTCTGAAAACCAGGCAAATGGCACAGGGGCCCGGAGGGATCTTCAGCCTTGAGGGGAGGCATTTTCCTCATGCCCGAGGGCTGGCACGGGGCAGAGGGAACCGTGTTCCGCAAGGTGGACTATTTCTTCAGAAACCCACTTTTACGAGGCTTCCATCCACTTCCCTGGTCCCCCGTGGGAACCCATAGTATTGACTGTTCTGCTGTTTGTTACATCATTTGCTCTCACCTGGGAGAAGAAAAGGTGGAGAGGTGGTTTCTAAGAACCTTTGAAAAGCCATTATCTAGAATCAGAAACAAGGGCCGGTTTGTTTTATTCTCTTTTATTTCCTTCTGAAAGCTGAGCAGTGGGAGCTCAGCTGGCTGGCTCTGGTTGGGGTGGGCCAGTGGGGAGCCTGCGGCCTTGGTGGCCTCGGATAATTGCCCTGCCTGAGCACAGAAGGATGACATGCAAATGACTCATTGCAACTCAGAATAACAGAGGACAAGAAAACGTTTTTTTAGAGCGGCATTTCCTGGGAAGACTGGAAAAACCCCCTGGCTTCTTCAGTCACCTGAGCAGCCCCAAGCCCGGGCAGACCTTGGTCTGGGGTCAGGGCGGGGAGGGGCTGCTCCCAGGACTTGCTACCTCCGCCTAGCTCATGGGAACGTGGGGAGCTGGGCTCTGCTGGAGGAGACACGTGTCCCTCCAAACCGGCCGTCGTGGGAGCTCTACAGCCAGCACCGTCTGCAAAACCGGAACAGCGAGCTGCATGCTGAAGCTGCTAGAAGTTTCGAACAGGAGCGATGTACATCCTCTGTCCCAGGGTCCAGCTGGGGGCGGATGTCGGCTGATGAATGACAACTGAGTCTCAGTCCGACACAGAAAACCCCACCACGAGGTGAGTCATCACCATGGGGAAAAAAGACCTGGAGTCTGCACGTGGGGCAGGTCTGGGCTTCGCTGGGATTTTATGCCTTAGGAGCTACACCGGCCAACGCAGGCCAGCGTCCTCCAGGCAGAGAAGCCTCTTCCGAGTCGCCTAATAAACCCCGACTCGGGGGCCCTGCACGCACAAAACATGCTGAGGAGATGCTAGTGATGTGCTCAGCATGCCTGGTGTAGACGGGCCGAGCCCTGAGCCCTCGTGGCTGGGACTCACATCTGCTCCCTGCCGTGACCGCCTGGGTGAGCAGAGCTGCAGGGCTAGCAGCTCTTCGTGGGTGCCGGCTCGCGTCCCTCTGTGACTCCCCAGGCCTTCCCCGGCCCCGAGGGCCCTCCACGCGTGATTCTGACACTGCCCAGCGCGGAACGAGGCGATGGCCTGCCTGCCTGGCAGAGGAGGCGGCCTCCAGGCTTCTCCACTCCCTTGCTGTGCTCCCGGCTGGTGCTCCTCCATCCCTGGGATGTGCAGAGCTCAGCGCCCAGGCTCCCGGCTCCATCTGACTTCAGTCCTGAGTCTATCGCCAACCCCCCCACCCCCCGCCCCGAAGGAGGCCTCTGATTAGCTCGATCCTCTCGGGATGCTTCTGGACACACAGCAGGAACTCAGTAAATATTTGCTAAATTTAATTCAGTTGAAAGTGAATCTAAGAGAAAAGTGTGTTTGATGTTTGTTTGTAGGTGACCCACCTTCTCGCCGGCAGTGTGTTGAGCCAGAAGGGGTAGCAAGGGCTTTCTGAAATCCAAGGGCCCCCTTTCTCCCAGAGGAACCCCCTCCCAGGAGGCCGCAGTGACCCGCCGTGCCGCACATGTGCCGAGAAGCCAAAGCAAGCGGAGGAATCAGCGGCAGCGAGCGGGCCCAGCCCCACAGGCTCCCCAGGAAGGAAGCAGAAGTGTTGTGAAGATGGGGAGCTGAGGGGGGGCTCCAGGAGGATCCCAGAGAGCCCTGAGCCAGCTGCAGATCCAGGTGGACCTGGCGCTCACGCACAGACAAGTGGACAGGGGAAAAATGAAAAGAGGAGCATAAGGCACTGCGTGACCCAATGCCACGCACGGGGTACGGCAACCGTTTTCGCTCACGTTAACTCTCGTACCGCTGGGACTTCCCTCTTGAATAAGCCACGGAGTCCAACTCCTTCTTCTGTATCAATCTCAAGAATGAAATCATATGTATTGGCTCCTTCCCGTGCAAAGCATAATAATCATTTTTTTCCCCATTTCTCCCCACTTCTCTCCCCCTTCCCACCTTCCAGGGTTGTTGCTCGGGCAGGGGGTTGTGTACCCGCTGATTAAATAAATGCTGCTTTCATTCTACTCAGGGCTTATTTCTCTCTCAGACTCTCACCTCAGCTCCGCTCCTTCCGCGAGGCCTGGGAACGAGCCGATGCCTTTGCTGGAACCCTCCTTCAATGTTTCAGGGATGGACTCCCCCATCACTGAGATTTAGTTTATAATCCCGACCCCAAGAAGTCAGTTCCGACCCCACACAGCAGCCAGCATCCTGTCCCCCCAAATCCACGTTCCTCTGGCACTGAGCCCTGTCTACACCCATGTTAACTCGCGCTGAGCCAGCAGGTGCCTCGGCCCCTCCGCTCCTTCCCACGGGAGCTGACCAAGCGCAGGGCCACTGCTCCTGGGCTGCTGGGTCCCTCGCCCACCGGACGCCCCACGAATGTCACTGTCGGTCGATCACAGGAGGCACCAAATGAATCAAGGGGCCTGCACAACCCCATCAAGAGCTGCTGCGCTTGACCTTCCAGGAAATGGAAAGAAGGTGGCTTCTATCAAAGAGAACAAACATTACTGCTGTCAGATGGTCCCCGAGATGAATTTGTGGTTAAGACATTTGAAAAAATGCCAATTCACAGACATATCAGTCAGGGTCTAACAAGAGCGGAAAGTAAAGATGCCCATCGGGAAGGAAGCCCAGAGAACATTCTCATGGAATGAAGAGCAAACGCCGGGAGAGAGTTTAGAGGCCTGTGGCCACCGTGGGATCCGCCCGCATGGTCCTCACGCGCCCAGTGCCATGGAGCCCACGTAAAAAAATCATAGTGACATGGGGCACCTTGGGTGGCTCAGTGGTTTAGCACCTGCCTTTGGCCCAGGGCGTGACCCTGGGGTCCCAGGATTGAGTCCCACGTCATGCCTCCAATTGAGAGCCTGCTTCTCTCTCTGCCTGTGTCTCGGCCTCTCTTCTCTCTCTGTGTCTTGTGAATAAATAAATAAAATCATAAAAAAAACAATCACGGTGACGGGAAGGGCCCTTGAACTTGCCAGGTTGGCCGGGATGTCCAGCAGCAGATGGAACGAATGTGCCGACAGGCCTCTGAGAAGTGATCCCACTTCAGGAACCAGTGAAAACAAAACAAAACAGAGCAAAATGAGTATCTGGCGAGTTTCACTCAACAAGGTAATAAAAGGGAAAAAGAAATAGAGACATGAACACACACTAACACAGGTTAGAGCAGAAATAAATAGGTCACAGCAAAATGACAGCACGGAAATGAAATAAATACGTCAGCTCAGTGGTTTTCTAATCAACGACACACTAGCCTAATTTTGAAAAGGAAAAGTAAAAAGTCAAAGAAAGAAGTTGGAAAAAAAAAAAAAAAAGAAAGAAGTTGAGACAGTTGATGGAGGGAGAAGCCAGAAGCGGTAGTTGGTAGATCTTTCTAGAATCTGTGTGATGATGCAGTTTTTAAAGATTACAGGTCATGAGGGAATTTATTAATTAACAGATTGAGTGGAAAAGAGGTAAAATGTGTGTAGCTAGAGCATCAGACGGGACTCTGCAAACACTCTGCACCCGGACCAGCGTGACCTGCAGGCTGTTCTCTACAAGGCAGCCGGGGGGGTGGGGGACAACCCGCCCCACCCTCCTGGGCCACCCTAGCCTCCTGACCTGCCCAGCTTCCTGGCCCAGCCCCCGGTGGCAATAGTGTCATTCGGAATCGCATCCGACGTGCCCACTGCTGCTGTCGTGAGGCCCTCCGCACGCCCTCCCAGCCATGACATCCACAGTGGGACAGTGGCTGGGCCTCTTTGCTCTGCCTCTGCCTCACCAAACATGCCCCTGCCTCAAGGCCTTTGCATATGCTGCTCCACCCCCAGCAGGACCCTAGTCTCCAAGATGCCCTTGGGACTTGCTCTCCTATTCATTTGCATCCATTTAAAAAAATATTTTATTTAAATTCAATTTGCCAATATGTGGTAGAACACCCAGTGCTCATCCCATCATGTGCCCTCCTTAGTGCCCCTCACTCAGTCACCTCATCCCCCTGCCCACCTCCCCTTCTACAACCCTTTGTGTGTTTCCCAGAGTTAGGGATTGCTTATGGTTTGTCTCCCTCTAATTTTTCCCACTCAGTTTCCCTCTTTTCCCTTATAATCCCTTTCACTATTTCTTATATTCCCCATATGAGTGAGACCATATGATGATCATCCTTCTCCGATGGACTTACTTCACTCAGCATAATCCCCTCCATGTCCCTCCTCATCGAAGCAAATGGTGGGTATCTGTCCTTTCTGATAGCTAATATTCCATTGTATATGTAGACCACGTCTTCTCTATCCATCATCTGTCAGACACTGAAGCTCCTTCCGCAGTTTGGCTATTGTGGACATTGCTGCTGTGAACATTGGGGTGCAGGTGACCCAGCGTTTAACTATATCTGTGTCTTTGGGGTAAGTACCTAGTAGTGTGACTGCTGGGTCCTAGGGTAGCTCTATTTTAACATCTCGAGGACCGTCCACACTTGCATCCTTGCTAAACTATCACCTTCCCAGAAATGCACAACGGCACCACATCCTGGCCATATGTCTTCTCTGTGTTTCTTTCCATCACCTAATTTAGAGAACGATTACTTTCTCCCTTTTAAATCAGTACCTTCCCTGCTCCCCCCACCTTCACATATGGACATGATTGGTGCACATGTTCCTGAGATGCAGACTTAAGGAAGAAATTCCATCCCACCCTTCCCCACTGGGTGGGTCCTACGTCAGAGCCAAGGCAGGAAGACACAATCGCCCTCGACAGGCTCCTGGGCTTTCTGACACTGTCTGCGGCCTCCAGTGGCTCTGTGTGCACAGGGACTTCATGACAAGGACCCTATGTTAAACCTCGCCTCCGGGTCTGGGACGATGCAGGGCAGGGAGCACCCGCTTCCTCCTTCACGTTTGCTCATTTGCCCCTGTGATTACCGAGCAAGTGATGAGTGGGTGCTCTTCCAGCCCAGGCCCCGGGAACAACAGTGACAGGTGGGGAGCCTGGGCCGACCAGGTCCCCGGCAGAGCTGACATAGAGGGAGACCAGCAGATGGTAAACAAGGGAGTCTGGGTTTGGGGAGATGCTAGGAATTGAGCAGCAGGGCCAATGACAGTGGCGAGCAGGTGCAGAGGGGCTGCCAGGAGGGAGCATGAGGGTGGCAGGGCCTGAGGACAGAGCACCCAGGCAGAGGGACCCCTGGGAGCTGTCAGGGCCCCGAGAAAGGACAGCGGGGACACCAGCGATGCCTGAGTGTGCCTGGGGAAAGGTGGCACTGGAATCCTGGCCAGTGCTGTCCGCGTCCTGAGTTCTGCTTTCAAAGGCTGGGGATGCTGCCTGGGTGCGTGCAGAGCTGCAGAGCCAGGCCGTCACCTCCCAGAACCCAACACCGTGAGAAGCTCAGGGGCAGGCCAGTGGCGGGAAAGGGGACATCGAGAATCAAATGCATAGAAGCTGGCACTCAGCAGCCAGGCAAGGACGTGTGTGGTCATGGGCTTGGAGCCGGTGCTGGGGTGGCGCTGAGCTGCTCTGACCCTGTCTAGGCCTGTCCTGCGGCAGCAGGTGCCCCTGACCGACCTCCCGGTCCGTCCACGGCAGCGGGCACCTGTGTGCGGGGCTCGGCTGTTGTGGAGAGGGCTGCACAGAGGATGCCAGGCGACATCTCAGCCAGGGCTGCGGGGCAAAGACAGGTCCTGGGTGGAAATAGTCCACCCCTCCACTTGTAGGCGACCAGAGAGTTACCCGAGCTGTTTAAAGAAGAAGCTTCCAGAAGGTGTCCCCAGCCCCCACCATCTGAGCATTGGCTTCCAGCCCCGCAGGGCCAGGCCCTGCCATTAACCTTCAGTGCTCTTCAATTAGCAGCTGCGAGGGGTCCTTGGCAGGTGTCGAGGATTTGGAGGGACGGACCCAGGGCATCGCCCCAGGCTGCCTTAAAAGGGTCTAAGTGTTCTGTTGGAGGGAAGCCCAGGAGACATCGATCAGCGGCAGGTGGGGCGCCTACGTGAGAGGAGGCTTCCTGCCCGGGGCCCGTCCCTGCCTCGGGGAGGTCCTCCGTGGGACCCACTTGGAGGCCACCAGCCGCCTGACTCCCCCCGGCATCTCCTCCTTGCTCCTTGTAGATGGGGGAGCACGTGAAGCCCAAGCGCCTCCACCCCAGGCCTAAGCGATGGAGGTTTGCAAAGCCCCAACATTTGCAATCGCATTAAATCCACACACTTGCAGCTCCGTGGTCACTGGGAGATGAGAGCAGCACCTGGCGTGCGGGGTGTCTGGCCTTGGGCCCCACGGGACAGCGGGAGGAGGCCCCGGGCCTCCCTGAGCCCCCTCCCTGAGCTTCACAGCCTCTGGAACTTGCTCGTGTCCCGGATGTACCGTGAAAGGGCCCCGGGGCCTGTGACCACCTGCTCAGCCTCCCCGAGACTCCGTCAGACCCTGCAAATAACAGAAGCTGCTTCCGGAGGGCGTCTGGGGGCCCGGAGGGAAGAGCGCCCACACCCGGGGAAGGCTTCGTCCCCGGGCCCCCCATCTGGGGATGTCACCCTCTGGCAGGTCAGGGGCAGCGGTGCTTGTGGTGCTTTTCCCCCAAGATGCCTCGGGACCCTGATCCTGGTCTGCACCCCTGTGCCAGGGGCCTCCGCCGGCCTGCGCCACCCCTCGGCCCTCCCCTGAGGCCGATCTGAGCCTCCTCCCTAAGCAGGAGCATCTCCCGTGGACCATCTCATGGTGTTGGCCCGTTTCTCGGGGCGCCGGGATCGGGAAGGCCGGTATGGGAGGACGGGAGGCCCCCAGTGTGCAGGGAGTGACTTCCCGGGGCTCCTGGCTGGGAACTGACAGCGCCCGAGCTGACCCGGCCGGGGGAATGCTCATGCCTTCTTGGCCACTCCTCTGTAAATCCATAACTGTTTTTTTTTTTTAATAGTTTATTTCAAAGAAGTCACCCTATATTGGCCAGACTTTGGAGACCCCGAAAATCTGACCCTTGTGCAGTCCCGCCCTGAACGCGTAAGCTCTGAGGGTCCCCCTTGTTGCCTCTGATGATGGGGACCATGCGCCACGGCCCCACACCCTCCAGTGTCGCTTCCAATTCATCCCTTCTCTCATTGTCCTTGAGGGAAAGATCCGCCTTGGAGATACTGACCTTCGAATGAACACATTTTATTACCCTGAAGGCTCAGCCCCGACCAGGGGGCTGTGGTGTGCTCAGCGGGACCCTGTGGACCCCTCCTCCTGCCTGGGCGGGGACATCCGAGAATTAAGGCAGCCAGACAGCCTCCTTTGCCCCGAGCCAACTCCCGGGACACACAGGGGTGTCAGGCCTCTGCTGTTGGCCCCAGAGCCTGGGCCGCGCTGGATGCCCACAAGCTGCTTCCAAGCCAGAAAACCCACCTGCATCACCAAGGAGACTTTGGAGACCTCAGATTCTGGATTGGCCCTGCTGGCTCAGAAGACCTGGTGCAAAGGGAGCAGGGAGGTGCGCTGTGCATGCATGTGAGCCCAGAGGAGAGGGAGCCGGTGAGAGGGGCGTCCTCTCCGATCTCGTCCTCCGGAAGGTCAGGCTCAGTGTCACCCGGTGGCTGCAGGAGGGCAGATGGACAAGCAGCTCTAATAGAGGCCGTTTGCCCCCCTCCCAGCTGCACACGAGAGTCCAGCCACTAAGGAGGGACGTGGAAGCCCTCCAGAGGGCCTGCCAGGGAGACAGGCAGCCTTCTAGTCATCTCTCTGGCCCACGCATGGCAAAATAGCCACCAAATAAGATCCCCCAAGGCTGCCAGCAAGGCGGGACAGAGGCAGAAGCTGGCCATGCCCTCCCACCTGCTGCAGGGGTTCTGGCCAGAGCAGGTCTCAGCACTGGGCGGAGAGAAGCCCCCGCTTCCAATCACGTTTCACATTTTGATTATCACACTGGACTGAACACACTAATGATGGAATTCGGTGTCTTTTATTACCTGAGAGTGACGAGGAAATTCACGGTGCTGCCTGCACTTTCATCCGGGGGCCAGAGAATAAAGCCTCCTGCAGGGCGAATTGAAAGGGTCAGCGGGCTAAGAAAGGAATCCTGCTGAATCATTACATCCATGTTTCTGCACACGAAGGCCCATGCCCCACGCATAGGGAGGGCGTGCAGCGCTGCGCGCATCATTTTAACAACCTCAGAATCAAAACACACACAATGCTGTGATGTTTTCCATGGGCGGTAGTTGTGCACATTTCCTGTGTCATCAATTGTCCCAAAATGAGCAGTTCCCACTTGGTCCAGGGTTCTGCTCTGTGGGTGGGCAGCCGTGGTTTTCACCCAACTCCTGCCGGTGGGTCTCCGAGTGGTTTTCCCATCTTCCCCAAGGAGGTGCCGCTGTGAGGATGAGGCTTGCGCGGTTCTGCTCTCGTGTGTCCCTCCCCACCCGCTGCCAGCCCCTGGAGTAGGTGCCGCATCCGCCATCAGCAGGATGCTCTGACTGTTGGCTCAGGAGCACCCCCTCGCTCTCTAGCCGGGCCCCTGGCCCCTTGCCTGGGCCTGCCTGTGTCCTGGTGGAGCCTCACCTTGCATCCTCCGCCCTGGAGGGAGGCACTCTGCTTCCTCTTGGTGTCGGCCTGGCACGGACAGCAGCACTCTGCAGGCCCTGCGCTCACCAGCACCCTTTGGGTTTCCGAATGAGGCATGCGTATTCCCGGGGGAAATAAAGCATGGAAATGGTGCTGATTCTCTCATGGACTTCTAATTGACATTGTTCCAAAGGAAATGACAACGCTTCATTTTCTCATGTCCCAAGGAAATGCTTCCCCAGAGGGTGCCGGGAATGTCTGCACGGCCCCTGGTGGCACATGAGATGAACACGGCGGCAGGAACGATCCTCCCTCGGCAGTGGGCAATTACACACAATATTCACCCTCTTTATTATGTTTCCGTGTGGCACAGCACAATCGGTGTACAGAGCAACCCTTTCTCAAATTCTCACAGAATGAGCACTGGGGTTTAATTCCACGAACTCATACGGAAGCCCAGCCTGTGGCACATAGGGAGCGCGTGCGTGGATTAGACACCATCCCAGGTCCTAGACAGACAGTGGTGAAGACAACCAGTCTACAGTCAGTTGACCAAGACATTAGTTCATTGGCCCTTGATGGAGCATCACAGATCAGGGGAAGCTCTGACAGGTGAGGGGAGTGCGCGCGGCCGCAGAGAATAGCAGAGACACGATGTGGAGGGAAATGCTAGGGTCCAGGGATTTCTCCTCCGTGGAGTGACCTTCAGAATGAGACCAGCAAGAGGCAGAGAAGTTCAGGGGGTTGGGGCACCTGGGGAGGTTAAGTGGTTGAGCATCTGCTTTCGGCTCAGGGCTTGATCCTGGGGTCCTGGGATCGAGTCCCACATCGGGGTCCCTGCAGGGAGCCTGCTTCTCCCTCTGCCTGTGTCTCTGACTCTTTCTGTGTGTCTCTCATGAATAAATAAATAAAATCTTTAAAAATAAGAAGTTTAGGGTCTCCTCAAAGTAAGGGGGTGGCCCCAGGCTTGGGTCTCAGACTTGTAACCTCCAGGACGGGGACAGAATAAAGTTCTGTTGGTTAAGCCATGACCCGCCTGTGGACCGTTGTTGCAGAAGCCCCGCGGGGAACATGGCAGGCAAGGTCCCGAGGAGTGAAGCCTTCCAGCCAGTGTCAGCAGCCTCGCTTTTAGATGCCAGCGGGTAGGATGTTGCCAGGACACGGAGGAGCTTCGAGCAGCGAGGGGAGCTAAACACGACGGTGCTGCAGGTCCCCCCACAGCACGCAGGGGTCGGGTTCCGAACTGGAGATGCACACAAGGTCACCTTCTAGGACAAGCATGCTGCTCTCCCTGAAATGAACCACGCTGCCCTCATGGAATACAAATATTCTCAGCCATGAGAAGAAACAGGAAAATGCCACTCTTAAGTGACAGGAAGTTACCAAGACAAATGGGTGCTGAGGCGTTTCAGTGTCAGGTTGGCAAATGGGGGCTTTTAAATCAACCAAAACATGTTGGCAAATTGAATTCAAATTAAAAAAAAATTTAAAAAAATCAACCAAAATAGATATGCTGGATTATACATACAGAGACACACACTGGTTTTTCAAAAGGTGCCAATTAGAGACTTAAAAGTCCTCATAGGGACGTTTGTGTCTGGCCATTATCAGTCACAGTAAAGGATTGCTCTCCATCCCAAACAGCTAGACAGCAGGCATCAGACATCATGCAGAAGGCTGAGCAGAGCTGGTGTCCAGGAGGCAGAGGCAGGAGGCAGGCACCACACACCCCAGCTTCCTGCCTGGGTCACTTTATGATCAGTGGCTGTGAGATGGGGTCCAAATGGAGAGGTGAGTCCTTCAGCCAATGGCTGAGTTACAGATGCCAGCGTGAGGGTCTGAGGGGGTGATAGGGTGGCATCTGGGGACCAAGAGGCACCTGGAGACTTGGGGTTCCTGGGGTTCTCAGTACAGACATCCACTGAGCATTTACGGAGAGCCCAGAAGGCCCTAGCCAAAGAGTAAGGGAAAGCTCTAGAGTCAGAACCACACACTAGGACAGAGGCCCCAACTGAAGTTCACATGTTGTAATGAAGTAAAAGAGCCTGATGAAATAAATCACATCTGCCTTCTTTCTAGAGGGGGAAAAAAAAAACACCAAAAAACTTAGCACCCGTGTAAGAGCAGGGGCATAATCTACTTTCCCTGAAATGCATCACCATTGCATCCAGAGAATAATAAAAATATTATCAACCATGAGAAGGAATGGGAACAAGTGCTCCATAGATGATAGAAGAAGCCATCAAGAGAGAGGGATGCTGAGTGATTTCGATGTTGGGATGGCAAAGAAGGGCTTTTAAATAGCAATTTTCAATAATAGTGAAGGCTGGATATAATGAGTGAACACATAGTGATTTCAAAAGAGAAATAGATGCAGTAACAACAAATGACACAGAAGTTCCATGCCTGCAAACTACAATCTCTGAACTTTTAAAATTCATTGAAGGGATTAGAAGAGAGTCCATATTGCAGAAGGATGCACATACTTGAGGACAGAATAATGGAAATTACCTAATTTGGAGACCAAAGGAACAAAAAAAGGTTGGAAAAAAAAAGTAATGAATAATCTGAATGTCCTCTGAGATAATAATACCAGGTAGTGATCTAACATGTATTTGAAGACCCACTGGGAGAGGAGAGAGGAAGTGGGTTGCAAATACCTGAAAAAATAATTGTCAAGGTTTTCCCTGGATTTGATGGAAATAAAATCTAAGAAGAACCATGAATTCCCCACAGGATGAATTCAGAGAGAACCATGTTTATGCATAATCACAGACAACTGGATGAAAGTCAAATTTAAAGAGGAAGCCTTCAAAGTAACCGAGAGAAAAAGGTATGTTAGCCGCATACAGAGGATCCATAGCGTGACTTCCCATCAGAAACCCTGGAGCCGCACAGAAAGGTGAACAGTGTCTTCAAAGTGCTGACTAAAGAGAAGCTCTCATACCAGCATTACATAACCAGCAAAATGTACTTCAAAATAAATGTGAAAGGTAGAAAGAGATTTTTGATGAAAGGAAGGTGAGAGAATTAGTCACCAATGAGCTAAAATAATGGGAGCCCTTCTCATATTTGCAGAAAGGATCGAGGACCATCGGGGAGCCACTATTAAAAGAAGCAAAGCCATACTAACATTGCGTGGTGGGATTCATACTGTATCGAGGTGTAAAGCCTATGACAGCGACAGTACAAAGTGCAGGAGAGACCTCAAACAGCATGATACTGCCATGCGGTTCTTACATTTTTTTAAGTGAAGGTGTTGTAATATCAACTGTCAGAGACCAGGGTAAGTGAAGGAATGCGTATTGAAATCCACTAATGCTTACAGCATACATAGACACACACACGTGACACAAAAATGTGTCAGTTGAGGAAATAAAACGAGATTCTAAATTATGTTAAATAAGGCAGGACAGGAGAAATAAAGAAATATAAACCAGATAGAACAAAGGGGGAAAAAAAAGTCCAGTAAACCCAACTGTGTCAGTTATTATATGAAATGTAAATGGGAAATAATCCAATTAAAAGACAGAGATTGTCAGAATGTATGCAGAAGCAAGACTCCCCATGGGCTATTTGTAACAGAAAACTTCTAAATGTAAAGACAGATCATTTGAAAGCAAAAAAAAAAAAAAAAAAGGAAGAAAGATAAAACATACAAACAGCAGACGTTAGAATTCTAGTGTGACTGGAAGATATAAGATGATACACAATGACAAGGTTCGTAGCTAGAGATGAAATGGGAAATTGCATCATGACAAACAGCCGGTGTCCCACGAGGATGTGAGTCGTCAATGAGCCCAAGTCGAGGAAGCAAATCTGACAGGAACATGTAGACAAATCCACAATCATGGCTGCTGGCTAGAACAAGTAGCAAAACCAAAATAAAACTGATGTAAAGTTTTAAAAAAACAAAGCCAGGATGTGAAAGGGTATTCCAGGTTTGAAGAGCACTGGAGCCAACTGACCTACCTGGCGTTCATGGAAACTGTACCAGACAACCCCACGGCACACGTTCTTCCCGCTGCCTGTGACGTGGTCCTGACATGGCCACTCGGTGGGCTGAGGAGTGTCTTGGGTAAATTTCATTTGGTGGAAATCTTATGTGGTAGGAGATCTGACTTCAAAAAAATTAAATTACAATTTAATAACAAAAAGGAATCTATTAAAAAAAAACAAGTATGTAGAAATGGACAATACACTTCTTTGCTTTTTTCTCCTGTCATTTAAAGATTTGTGCAGGGGTGGCTGGGAGTCTCCATCAGTGAAGCATCTGCCTTCAGTTCAGTTCATGATCTTGGGGTCCTGGGATCGAATCCTGCATTGAGCTCCCTGTTCAGTGGGACGTCAGCTTCTCTCTCTCCCTCTGCCTCTCTTCCCTGCTTGTGCTCTCTCTCTTGATCAAATTAATTAATTAATTAATTAATTAATTAATTCATATTTGTTATTAAAAAATTAAGAAAATAAGGACTTGCGCATTTACCACCACAATCTGGTTTTGAACCCCAGCACTACAGCACTTTGACAGGTTTGGCTCCAGCGAATCCTTAGTCCCCCCGACCTGCCCTAGGCAAATGTCGACCTTTCTATCACTGTGTATTTGCCTTTTCTGGGCATTTCACATAAAGGGAGTTGTGCAACAGAGTCTTCTATGTCTGTTCTTTCACTCCAAATGATGCTTTTGAGATCCATCTCTTATGTAGTGTGTTCCTTTAATCACTAATATTCCATGGAATGGATAGATCACATTTTCTTCCTCCATTCACCTGTAGACGTGTATTTAAATTGTCCCCACTTAGGGGTTTCTGTAAATAACACTGTTGTGATCATCCATGCACATCCTTTTGTGTGCACATAAGCTTCCAATTGTCTTGGGTTGATCTGGAAGGGATGGAATTGTGAAGCTGTAGATTGAGCTTTTTTAGAAGCTGCCAACCTGTTTTGCAAAGTGCCTGCACCCTGCCACATTCCTGGTGTTCCGGTGGGCTCCAGGGTCTCCTCATCCTCAACCATCCTCCGGATAGCTGGCCTCTCTCGGTGGTTTACTCTGCAAGCCCCACGTGGCTACTGAGACTGGGCATATTTCTTGTGTTTTGGTTATGTGTATCTGTATCCTCCTAGGTGAAATGTCTATTCAAAGCTTTTGCTTAATTGGATTATTTGCCTTCTTACTGAGCACAGGGTTTCCTTATATTCTAGACACAAACCCTTTGTCAGATATATGATTTGCAAATATTTTTTTACAGTGTGTGACTATTTTTATTTTCTTAAGAATGCCTTTTGAAAAGTGCTAAAGTTTTCAACTGGATAAAGTCAATTTACCACATTTTTTTTTTCTGTTTTGAATCATGCTTCTGCTCTATGTCTAAGAACTTTTGCTCAATCTAAGGTTATAAGGATTTTCTTTTTTTTTTAAAAAAAAGATTTTATTTATTTATTTCAGAGACAGAGATAGCATGAGTAGGGGAGAGACAGAGGGAGAGGGAGAAGCAGACTCCTTACTGAGCAGAGAGCCCGATGCTGGGCTCAATCCCAGGACCTTGAGATCATGACCTGAGCTGACGGCAGATGCTTATCCAACTAAGCCCCGCAGGAGCCCCAAGGATTTTCACCTATGCTTTATTCTAGAAGATTTTTAGCTATGGTTTTTATAGTTGAGTCTATAGTGCCTTTTGAGTTCATGTTTATCTTATTTTATATTATTTTACATATGTAGATATTTATTCTATATATGTAGATATTTGATATCTATATCAATAAAAATAAAAATATAAAAAATATATATAAATATACTTGATATTATTTTACACCTGTAGATATTTTATGTTATATATGTAGATATTTATATATGTAGCCATTTGTTGAAAAGACACTTCTTTCCTCCATTGAATTGTTTTGACCCCTTTGTCAAAAACAGAAACAGTCTCATAAACACAGAAAACAAACTGGTGGTTGCCAAAGGGAGAGAGTGGGGGCCTCATGCAGAATAGGTGGAGAGGACTATGAGGCACCGACTTCCAGTTATAAAATATTTAGGTAACGGGGATGAGAAGTACAGCATGGGGCATATAGTTAGTAATACTGTAATAACCTCATAGGTGACAGATGGTAACTACACTTCACATGGTGTGCATTTTGTAATGCGTAGAATTCATAGGACTCACTGTATTTTACACCCGGAATCAATAAAACATTGTGTGTCAACTATACTTTGATTAAACCTTTAAAAAAATTCAATCGCCTACAAAGAACCCGGATGTGTACATGATTCCCAAGTTTGCTCCATCATCAATATGTTTTCCCTTGAACCAGGACCAGGCTGTCTGGATTGCTGTGGCTCTCTGTACCATGTGGTGAAGCAGAGTAGTGTGTGTCCTCCAACTTTGTTCTTCTTTTCTCACTTTTGTTCTACTTCCATATGCATTTTAGGATCGGCTTGTCCATTTCTATGCATAAGCCTACTTGGATTTAAGAGGGTTTGTGTAGAATTTGCACATGGATTTGATGAAAGCTGTCATCTCAATAATATTAAGTCTTCAGATCCATGGACATTGAATATCCTCTCAATTTATTTAGGTCTTTCATGTTTCTCAACAATGTTTTATAAATGTTGTTGTATAACTCTTATGCCTTTGGGTTAAGTTTATTTCAAAGTATTTATTCTTTCTTATGCTGTTGTGACCAAAATCGTTTGGTTAATTTCATTTTTGGATTACCTGTTTCTAGTTAATAAACTAAAAAAATAAATACGGTTGAGTTTTCTATGTTGATCTTATATCCTATGACCATTTAAATAAAACAAGTGAAGGAGAAATTACAAAAGTTATTAGGAAATGTTTTTCAAATCTATGGTAAAAATACAATAAATCAAAAGTTAGTGAAATGCCACTAGGGCAGTGCTTTGGGGGGAATTTACAGGTTTAAATGCTTATATTAAAAACAAGAGTGATTTAATTTTGATTATTTAAATTTCCCCTTAAAAAGTTATAAAGAGAAAATTAGATCCAAAGGAACTAGAATGAAGTAAACAGTAGAGCAGAAATAATTAAATAAAAAACAATCTTAAAAGTAGAATTTGGGTTTTTAACATTAATAAAAACTTAACACTTGTAGGAGTGATCAAGAAACAAAGAAAATACAAATCATTAACATAAAGATGAAAAGAACAGGTGTTAAGGCATATCCTACTAACATTAAAAAGATAGCAAATAATTTATGACCGAAACCTCAGGCCAATGACAACTTAACGAGAGAAATCCTTTGGAAAGTAAAACTTGACAAAATTCACAAAACAAAACAAAACAAAAACAGAAAAGTGTGGGAACGTCCCTTACAAACACACTTAATACAATAATAAACTAGTACTAGAATGAACCTAGCAACACACAGATATGAGATACACAATAAGCAAGTGGAACTTCATAGAAACCAAGTCAGTGTAATATTCAGGTATCAACACACATGAACAAAACAAAGGAGAAAACCTCATGATCATCTTTATAGATGCAGAGAAAGAAAACACTCGACCCATTCAACAACTCTTTGTAATGAAAATTCTGATAATCTTCCAATTATGGAAAATAACTGAAGAGAGATCCCTCAATCTGGTAGATTACGAATAGAAAGTACTGACAGCTAACCTAACAGTGAAACATTGAGGCTTTCCTTCCTGGGATTTGGGGAGAAGGCAAGGATGTCTGCCCTTGGCAGGAGATTCTATCCACTGCAATCTGGCTGGGATAAGGAATCAATAAAGATAAGGAATAAATGCATCAAGACTTGAAGACCTAAACTCCCTTCATTTTCAAGTACGATTGTCACGTGAAAAGAAAAAAAAAAAGAAGTAATCTGTCAAAACAAAAAACAGCTTCTAAAACTGTAAGTGATGTTGGCAAGGGTGAAGAATATAGGCTCAGTATGCAGAAATCGATTGTATATCTTTACAGAGGCAGTAAGAGAATAGAAAATAAATAAATATGTATATTTACAGTCCTATGAAAACATACTTATAAATAAATGGGACAAACTATCTGTAAAATTCCACTGAAAACTATAAAACATCTTTGAGATTAATCTAAAAAGATATAATGAATGGAGGGGTGTGTAGGTTCTTCACGGACTGAAAACTTCATTATTCATAATGGTGTCAGTTCTCTCCAATTGAATGAACAGATTCCACACAACCCAATCAAAATTTTCAAGGTTTTTTTTTTTTTTTAAATTAAGACAGGCTATATCTGTAAAGCTTCTACATCTCAGAGAGGCAATAATTTCTTAGAGAAGGGATAAAGACAAATAAACTTTCAAATTTATCAAAGATATCATCAAGATAAAAATCTCTGCTTATTCAAGAATATCACTAGAAGGGCAGCCCGGGTGGCTCAGCGGTTTAGCGCTGCCTTCAGCCCAGGGTGTGATTCTGGAGACCTAGGATCGAGTCTCTCATCGGGCTCCTTGCATGCAGCCTGCTTCTCCCTTTGCCTGTGTCTCTGCCTCTCTCCCTCTCTCTCTCTGTTTCTCTCATGAATAAATAAATAAAATCTTTTAAAAAATAATGAAAATAATAAAAAAAGGACATCACTAAAAAAAGTACAATCTAGCCACAGACTAGGAGTACATACTTACAATGCATATATCTAGGAAAGAAAAAGAAATATATATATATACACACGCACATATATATATCTAGTATATATATGACATACATATAACATAATGTTTATAAATTATATCTATATAATATATTAAAATGTTCATATATATTAATATTCTATGTAAATTGTGTGCAACTTAAAACCAAGTAAGACCCATGTTGTACTCATAAGAATGGCTAAAATTAAAAATGCTAACAGCATCGGATACTTGTAAAAATTTGGGACAAATGTACCTCTCATGTAATTCTTGTGGAAATGGACCAACTACCTTATAAAATGGTTTGCTAATCCCTTAACTAGTTAAGTATATCTCTACGGTATTACTTTCTAGTTCCACTTAGAGATGTAATGAAAACACATGTCCACAAAATGACTTTCATAGGAATGTTCCTGGCAGCTTTAAATGCCATGGTCCTAAACTGCAGACCACACAGATATCTGGCAACAAGAGAATGGATGAATAGGTTGAGGTGTATCCGTGCAATGGATAGCTACTTATATTAAAAAAAAAAAAAACACCATGCTACAAATACACGTGACAACTGATCTGGAAACCATGCTCTGGGAAGCAGGCCACACACAAAAGTATACAGACCCTAAGATTTTATTCATGTGAATTTCTAGAACTGGAAAGAATAATCCATGGTGATAGAAGCCAGAAAGCAGAACGGTGATGATAATCTGGGAAAGACTAGGCAGGGGTTAAGAGACAAGCTCTGCCTCAATGGGACTGTTTCATAACCTGACAGGGGTGTGGCCCTGTGGGCACATACGTTTGTCAAAGTTTAGGGAACCCTAGACTTTGCACCATGTGAGATGCACACCTTAATATAATCAAAAACAAAACTCCGTGCCATACTATGGGAGAATGTACTTTAATACAGGTATCCAGGATGTGGCAGAGATTCTAGTAATAGATTACTTGAATCTAGTAAATTCAAGTGATAAGAAAGAGCTAGAGACTCCCAGAGAGCAGTGGACAAGCGACCTGGACCAGCTCTTCTCCAAAGTAGACCTCCACATGGCTAAAACGGGGGCAAAGTTGTTCTTGGTCATTAGTCATTAGGAAAATGCAAAAATAAACAAGATAAGTGCTCTACTCCCACCAAAATGGCTTAAATGGGAACAGAAAAAAATTGACAATACCAAGCACTGGGGTATGGCTGGGAGTCTGGGGAAGGTGAATCCCGTCTGCTCCTTGGGAAGATGGGTAGCAGTGTGTCACAGCCCTTAATGTGCTCCTGACTGCAGACCCAGCGCCCCCACCCCCGGGGAAGTGCCCAGATGTTTTCATGTATCCTCTAAAAGGCATGCACAGTCATGTTTCTAGAAGCTCCACGTGTAATATTCCAATGCTGGAATGGGCTTAGGTGCTGTCAGTAGGGTAGCAGACACAGGAACCTGATGGGGGTCTTTGCAAGAAACCTGCTGCACCTCTGAGCTCTGATTACAGCACCGACACCTATGTGCAACCTAAAACCGAATCTCCGGACGTGAGGTCGTGGAAGCCGGACCCTCCAAAACCTCATAAATTCAAGATCGTATTACGTGGAATTCGAAATTCACACAGCCATGTCTAGCAGAGCAGAGGACTTGTATCCCCTGTTGTTTCAGGGGAGTGCGGTGTTTAGAGATTGGTGGACCTCTGAAAGCGTCGGGGGCCCGGTTGGTTGGTAAACCAACGCTTTGGTTACTAGTTCAAGCTTGGGACCAGGCACAAAGAAGGGCCAGCCTTCCCACCCTCTCTGGAAGCTGGAGGGGTAGCATTTTATTCTCCGGGAGGACAGTGACTGGGAGGACAGTCAGGAAGCTCAGCGCTGGCGATAGTCCACATCTTGATCTGAACTGTGGCTACAAGAGTATTAACTTGTGAAAGTTCTCTGGGGCATTACATTTGTGCAATTTACTGCATTGAAGTTTACAATGACCACAGAAGATAAACAAGGCATTTAAAAACAAAAACAAAAAACAAAAAAAAAAAACCTTGATCAATGAAAAAAGGTAATTTCAAGTAAAAAGTTAATGTGTGTTCAAGAGCAAATTAGAAATAGCTTTTAAAAGAAGAAGAAGAAATAGGGACTGAATATCTAGAATAGGAACCTAGAAGACATATGTGAGGACATAACCCTCCAAATTCATCTCAGAGAGATGAGGAGGCAGCAAGTTTCCCAGAAGACCCTGGTAATTCCCTCATCCAGGCCACCACAGTAGCAGGCAAGATTATTTATTATCTCTTTTAGAGAGAACTACTGTTAGTGGTGATGTCATGCTGATGTGCAAACTGCCAGCATCACCCTCATTTTATCAGCGAGATTTCAGGGGCAGGGAGGGCTTTTGTAACATGTCTGAGGTCACCCATCTATGAACTTTTGGAAGTAGGACTTAAACTCAGGCCGTCTTCAGGGATCCTACGTTCGAGATCCCGCCATTCGAAATTGTCTCTGGATGACAGAATAAGAAAATCTGATCTTTTATCCCACCCGCCCATCCCACCCAAAGAAAGAGAAAAAGAATAAAGACAGCATACTTGCAGAGCTAAATTTCCATACTATTAGAAGAAATGAGTCCACCAACCTCGGAAGCACTGCATATCCAAGGAGGATAGAACAAACCCCACATGTAGGGATAGTTTTAGCCAAACTGCAGTCCCACGTGACCATGATGGCCTCAGAAAGGCAACCAGAGTGAAAGAGGAGGTGGACTGCTCGTAGACTCCATCCCTGGGTAGCCCGCGCCTCCCCTCTGGGCTCTCCACCTGCTTCCCGGGTCCTGACACCCACAGACTATGAACCAGCCTGCTGAGCCCTGCCTTGTGCTGGTCTGACCAGAGGGGTGGCCTGCAGGGTGGGAGGGGGCGTCCTCCCCTGTTCCTCCTATGCTCAGCACCTCTTCTCTGGAATCCCACTCCCCAGAGGTCCTCCCTCCATGAGCACCATATCCCGTGAGGCCCGGCATCTCTCCCCTTCCCTTGCCTGTTGGGTTCCTGGGACAGCACAGCCTTCCTGCCACAACCTTCATTTCCTGCCCGCTTCTGGAGTACTGTTGACCCTCAGGCAACACAGTCTGAACTAAACAGGTTCACTTTTACTCTGATTATTTTCAATAAATACCCTACAGGACTGTCAATGCATTTCCTCTTCTTTATGATTTCCTTAGTAACACTCCTCTCTAGCTGACTTTATTGCGAGAACACAGTGCATAACACAAAACATACAAAACACGTCTTTATAGAATGTTTGGGTCATCAGTAAGGCTTGTGGCCAACAGTGGGCTCTTGGCAGTTAATTTTTTTGTTTTTTTAAAGATTTTATTTATTTATTCATGAGAGACACACACAGAGAGGCAGAGACACAGGTTAAGGTCTTCTGCTCCAGTGTACTCTCAGACGCCCCCTGAAGCCTCATGTATTTGCCGTCCGTTCTTCCTCTTAGCAAGAAGGCTAGGGAATTCTGTGAGCTATGCAGAATGTCGACTTTGAATCCCTGCAAACTGCTCAATCATATGATATATGTGATCCTCATGACACCTGTGAGGGGCCGCTCAAGAGAACAGATTCATGTATGGCTACCCCAGAAGCCTTCTGGTTATCCAAGCACGCTTCACCGGTAGGTGACCCCTAATTTAGCTCACTCTAGTGGTCTCTCCAGGGATGTGATTGGAAGCAGATGTGCCCCACCCATAGACACAATCATGGTCATCATTCCTGGTGCCACAGTGTCAAGTGAAGGGCAATGGTGGCTCGACGACCCACAGCCTTGCCACCTGCCAGCACTCCATCCACATTGCTTCAGATAAGTGTGATGTTATTCCACAGCTCCAAGCATTTGCTCTGTGTGGACCCTCAGTGGGCCCCACGCTCACTAAGGCTGAGATGCGGAAATCCAACACGCTGCTTCCTGACCCATGACAGAGCGAGGCGACACACTCATGCCGGTTGGCCTGGGATGTACTGGGTTTTAAAACCGAAAAGCCTGCATCCTGGAAAGCTCCTCCATCCCAGGCAGACCAGGACGGTTGGTCCACCTCAGTGTAAGAGTGGACTGGTTCTTCCCTGTGCAGCTTGTCCAGCCGCCCCTGAACCTTACGGGGGGCATTAAGAAACCCTTGAAAATATGGCTGCTGCCACCCTCTGAAGGCTGGGGTGATGGCGGCAGGCTCCATCATCGGGCTCCAAGCACTCACCCCCACCATGGAAGGCTGGGAGTCGCTCCTGGGGGTCTCATCTGTAGGGGACTGCCCGCCCTTTGACCACAAGTTCCCTGTAAATTAAATAGGGCCACTTTCTTGTCTCTTAATCAATGTTCTGGGAATAAAGTCTTGTTCTGGGGCGAGAAACACAGTCTGTGTGCCCGTAATAAGAAGTCGTGACCTTGCGTCCTGTGCTTGGACTTGAGCCAGTTTACAGACCTGGGAGGGTTCTGGGAAGATCAGCCCTTTTGGGGAAGGACCTCCTAGTGCCATTACCTGTGTGGACTTGGGAAGCTCCTCAGGCCTTCCCCAGAAGGAAATGTGCCTGTTTCCCAGGACAGCTGCAAGAAAGGGAAGCACTGGATAGGATTCGGGGTTGATGCTAACCCTGAGACCCAGAGCACCACCACGGCCAGCTGGGGGACTCAGGTAGGACACACAGTGGGGCCTAAATCAGCCTCACTCGGGGTCCAGTGAGCCAGGAGGACCGTCCTGTGGCCACCTGTCCACGTGCTGAGTGCGGACTAGAAAGAGACATTTGTAGCAAGTAGCAGAAAGCCTGCTTTTCCCCCGCCCTGAGGAAAGGTCCTACAGCAGGACGGCCAAGGCCTGAGCTGTTCTCTCCCACAACCGGGATCCTCAAAGCCATGTCCCTGGGGGGGCTGCAGGGACCTGCCCCATCAGCGGTCGGGGCAAGTGCCCTGCTGGAGCTTCACCTCATCCTCTGGTTCACTCGGCTCCTCGGCTGGAGCCAGAAGCATGCTCGAGGACTTGGGACACTCGAGGACTTGGGACGCTCCAGGACTCGGGATGCTCGAGGACTCGGGATGCTCGAGGACTAAGGATGATTTCACCCCAAACACAGGTTGCTGCTGACCTCAGCATGGTTCTGGGACTGCAGGAACTTACCTGCGGACATTGGCGGCTGCCGGTCACCTGGGCTGTGCTCCATTGGGCTGAGGGGAAACCTTGGTGTAGAGCCTCCTGGCCCCTCCGGTGCTGGGAACCGTCCCCCAGTCACTTCTGGAGAATCCCCACCCCCACCCCACATGAGAGTCTCTCCTCCTAGGCCTATCTGCAGCGGCATGATGTCGGGGACCCATCTACAACTTGTTTGCTCATGCTGTCCCCTGTCATTGTCTCTGTGCTTGCAGCCCCAGTCTGCGACAGTGTCCTCGGATCCCTTCCCCGCTCCAGGGGAGGTGCGTGGTCTACACTGGCCTGCGGACCCTCCCCAGAGAGACCAAGTCCTCGTCAGTAGGTCGGTCAGTCGTGGCGGCTGGCGGGACGATGGCCCATCACCGCACCTTCCTCCTGCTGTTGCACTCCCAGGTACACGCTCCCTCCGTCCCTTAAATAACCCCCAGAAGTGAGTCCTGTGCTCAGCCTGAGCGCAAACACACACTCACGTCTCTCGTCCCCACTTGCAAAATCGTGTTGCCCTCCGGGGTTCTCTCTGTCCCGTGCGGGCCTTGGACGAGTCCCTTTATTGTCATTCCAACGAGCCTCAGGGAGAGAGCAGAACAGGACACGTGTGTTCCATTCGCCGTCTCAGCCAGAAGACGTTTCTTCGCCGTCACGCGGTTGGCAACACCTTGCCCGGGCGTGTGTCAGTGCATGAAGACGTAACCAAGGCGTGAGGACGTGAAGGAAGACTTGTCATCCCTCCCCTTTGGGAGGCACAATGCAATTGTGACCTGTCACCTGTGACTCTTCAAAATTTGCTGGAGTCCCCAAGTAGGTCTCCGCGCTGATAGACAGTTAGCTTTGCCCGCGGATGACGGCGTGTCATTGTGGCGGGCAGCGAGAATGGAGCGCGGCACGTGACAATGGGCGGCGGGGACCTGCTGGCAGCTGCCGCTGTGCCCCCAGTGGGCCCCCGTCCTTGGACCGTGTAGCCATCCTCATTAGCACAGCGTTGCCACCAGCAAGGTCACTCGGAGACGCTCGCGTTCCTTTATCGCCCACGCGACACCAAAAATAATGAAAAGACCATCTCCCGCGTCAGGTTCTGGTGAGGCCGTGTTGCCCTGATGATGACATTGGAACGGACTAAATTGTTTTCATTAAAATGCAGCCACCGCCGCTCATGAGAAGGAGCTCCGTGGAGGGGCTCTCGGATCTCCGTGTGCCTTGTTTCCCTGAATTATAGAAAATGAACGCGCTTCCATCTTCGCTTCCCGAAGCCAACAAAGGCCTCTCGATTGGAGCGACGGGGCTCACGTGACGACAGAGCCTGGAGGGGCCGCGTGTGTCTAATTTTGCGCTCGACAACGAAGACAGCAAAAATAATATTCGTTCATTAAAAGCGGGGAAGAAGAGATATTTATATATGAAATGAGCGCGTTTGATTTGATCCCTGGAGTGAAATGTCATAAATAGCTGTTAATTTGGGTCTGTTTACTGAAAATTTAATGCCTGCAGAAAAAATCTATTTGAATCATCGCAAATGTAATAATGTCTGCCAGGAAGAAGGCTGGGAATGATAGCAGCAATTTGGGGTGGAACCGGCGTCTGCCAGAGTGCAGCCTAATTAGTGTCCCCATGCACCCAGCCTGCGGAGCACCAGTGACAGGCACCAGCCAGCCCCTCTGGCCGCCTCGCAGCCACACAAGTCCCTTCTTCCCGGGACTAAATATCGCCGCTCTTACCATGGGGCCCCTTTGAATGCTTTCTTGACTCTCTTGATGCAAGGGGTTAATCATAACGACGACTCTTTTACCCCCCTATGGAGGCCTTCCTCTGCCTGGTGAAACCCAGAGACATTTCCCAGGGCGAGAGGAAGCCCATCCACTGAAGCCACGGGGTGTCCTCACCGCACAACTGACACTGACAAACGGCCGAATCCCCAGGCATGACGTCCCCGGAGAGCCAGGCGCACCGGGGGTGCAATGGGGACTTTGATCCAGGCTCCATAGCCCAACGAGGACGGGAGTGGGCTCTGCTTGCTTGCCCGGACCATCCAAACCTGACCCCCTTTCCCAGGAGCCTCCAGCTCTTGCCACTTATTTTTTTCTTGGAGTATTTCAGCTATCACAGCATTTGGGTCCAAAAAGCAGGGAAGATGCCCTCAATTTTGTATCTCTTTCGGCCACCCCGGGCTCTGAAAGGGGGTCCTGGGCGCTGGGGAGGGTCTGCGTGGGGCTGCAGGTCCACCCCCCGGGCCTCCTGGGCCCTGCACGCCCCAGCCACCGAGGGTCTGAGGTCTTCGCCAGGACTGGAACACACTGTGCATCATTTCCAGGCCCGATTCCTTGCAGATGGAAAAGCCCCTGCCTCAGTGCCCCTGAAACAGCCACCTGGGCCCCAGGATGGGGTCGTGGCTTCGGGCTGTGGTCATCCCCCGTGTGGGGCAGCCCCTGCCGGGGGCGTGGGCAGCAGGCTGGCTCAGCTGGGCAGGGTTGCAGCCCTTTGCTCCACACAGAAGCAGGGGACGCCCTGTGGTCCTCTGCAGACCCTGAGCCAGGGGCAGCGGAGAGAAAACACTCCTGGATTTCAAACACGCCTCCTCCCACACAGCCTTGGCATGCAGGGTCGTCCTCCCCACTGGGAGCCCCTGGTGGGGGGCTTTGTGCTGGGTCCAGGACAAGCAATTGCTGTGGCCTCCTGTGTGCAGACGTGGGATCTGCTCCCACCCCTCACCCGGAGCTGCCCACCCTTAGGCTGGACTCCACGTGGAGCTTGCTTTTCTTTCCCTTTCTCTTGTTATTGTGGACGTAGAACCTTCTCTACGGGGCCAGGCCACCCTTCTGACCCCCATTGACCTCTGCTTTCTCCTCCTTAGCACAGACCTGTGAGGCCTGCCTGTGTCCACCCCTGTACACTGCACCCAGATGCATTGGAGTAATTCTCGTCACCGCGGGAACGCTAAGACTTTCCGACCACGTGGAGTCAACGTCCTCCTGCCCGGGCGACCTCCCGCCGGGGAGCCAGGCAGGTGCGGGTCTGAAGCTCAGAGGTCCCGCAGAGCCAGACACAACCCAAACGCCAGCGCCAACCAGGCCCAGCTAACTCTGCAGCATGCACGCGAACAAAGGACACGGGAGATAAGGACGGTGGTCGGTGCACTAACCCCGAGGCTCATCGGGTGTCGGGTTCCTCCCCACAAACACATCCCCCAGCTCAAGTGCTCTGAATGTCGGAGGGTCGCTGCGGGACCCGTGCCGGCTCCTGATCTCATCCAAAGAGTGAACTGGGAGGGAGCACCCTCGGCTGTCCGCAAACGTGCTCTCGGACCCGCAGGTCAGGGTGGAGCCCGCTGCACTTGGCAGGTCAGCGAAGTCTCGCCCTGGGCCATCCGGGGACCATGTTCTTGAGATGTGGGCAGGAGGGCCTGAGGACCCCACTGCTGTGAGCTCTGCTCCAGACCCCCCCCCCCCCCCCCGGTGTCTGAGGCCCGCCGGCCCCTCGGGTCTCTCACCTGCACAGCAGACGTTCAGAGGTTCCCAGAGACGAGGCCGCCGTGGGTGGTAAAGGGGGAAGCGGCCAGGCCTCAGGGGGTGCGCCCTCACGGTGTCGGTCCCTTGGCCATGACCACAATGTCCCAGTCCCAGGGGTGCTATGCGTGGGCCTGCGGCCTTTATAAAGCAGCACGGAACCCGGACGTTGCACTGCGGGTCCTCCCCGCAACGAGCACACGACCCCGTGTGGACAGTCCTCCCAAACAGCCTGGGTGCTCCGTGTGAGCTCAAGCCACGCACTGGTTGGAGGGCAAGGGGCGTGGGGATGGGCAGGTGCGTCTATACCGGAGTGAGGAGGAGAAGGGGTGGGGGACGCGGGCTGGCCCCTCGTGACCAGCGTGCAGCCAGAGGTCCCCGGATCGCCCAGGGTGGGACTTCGCTGACCTGCCAAGTGCAGCGGGCTCCACCCGGACCTGCGGTTCCTCCCAGGCCGATCCTTCCTGTGCCCGGGGCGCGGGGAGCGCGAGGGGTCCCTGTCAGGGCAGCGGGTCTGACGCAGCAGGAGAAGTGGGTAGAGAGAACAGTCTTACCACGCGAAGCGACCCTCCGGGGACCGAGCACTGTTGATGGGCCCTGAGAGCAGCCCGCCCGGACGCGGGGGAGACGCTCCCACCCCGACTCTTCCAGCCTTCACTGTAGGTCCAGCAGGCGAGGCCCTTGCCCGCGACGTTGACAGGCAGGGAGCTCCCGGTCCTAACCAGGACTCATCCGAGGGTGAGCGGACTCTCAAGAGCACACTCGGGATTCCTGAGGAAGGCTGGTCACAGATCACGTGAGACCAAGGAGGGAGCCATCATCTGACCTGGAGTAATCAAGGCGGGCTTCATGGAGGGGGAGACATCCTAAGAGGATCCCGAGTTGCTCTCTGTGAACCGAAGAAGGCTGCGAGGCGGGATCGGCTCCCGGGGCAGGTGGGTTCCCTCGCCCTGTCTTCGCCCCTTCCCTGTCTCCCCCACCCCCCACCCCCCTCTCGCTTGCCATTTGCTACACGTGCATCTAATTTCCCATGAACCCAAAAGGAGAGATAGCGGCAATTAATATCTTTATGCAAATGTTTAGTGCCTCGGGGCATACCCTTGCTGTGATTTATGAACAATGATTAAAAATAACTCACTTAATGTAATCTAACGTGAACAAATATGAGGAGACGAGATTAAATTAAATTTCTTCCCCCTGGAAAAAAAAAAAAAAAAAAAGAACTTTGAAGGTCATCGCCCTCCTGGAAACGCCGAGCGGTTTCCTTCGTTGGTGGTGTTCAAGGTTTCAGGCCCCAAAATGAAATTGTAAAAATAAAAAAAAGCTGCATTTAATAGGTTGTCCTGAAATTGAGTCTACGCTCCGGGCGTATCTCGAGCTACCCCGAGGTTTCTTGCTGCCCCCCGCGTCGCAAGTGGGAATGGGAAGGACCTGGCACATCTAGGTGACACAGAGTCTCCCCCCGCCACCCCAGGCTCACGTGGCCTCTTCCCAGGAAGGGCCCTTCCTCGGCTGGAGTCAGAAGGAAGGAAGGGTCCGGGACCTGGACCAACAGGTGCCCAGTGCTTTCTTCCCACTTTCTGCACTTGAGTCCAAATCCCTCGTTTGCAGCCGCAGACCCCACGGAGGGCTTCCCAGAAATGGCAGCTCCCGAGGTGGCCGGCCCGGGAGTCGGGGCGAGGCCTCCCCCACCCATCCGCCCACTTGCCCGGGCTGGCCGTCCACATGCATCACCACGTTTCATTTGCTGAGTCAGTAGGATCACAGCCGGCGGGGAGGGGGGCACGTTGGCGGGAAAGGCAGCGAGGACAGTTCTTTGCGCAGGAAGTAATTTTTAGACTGAAGAGTAAGAGCTGATGGGAAGTCACAGGAGGCAGCCGTGGAAACATTCCTTCGCCGTCCAGAACTACGGGCAGTCACGCTGCGCCCACGGCGGAGAGGCCCACGCAGCCTCACCCAGGGGTCCCCTGGGGGGCTCCAACTCTCGCTGATCCGGACAGCACGTCTAGACGCCCCTTGCGACCTACACCCACCACCTGCCTGGAACGGGTGCCAGTGCCACGTGGGGCGGGTACGGAGGGGCCGCCCCTGGGCACCTGCCTCCCCTGACTCAGTGCACCCTCGGCCTCCCTCCCGGGGAGATCTTGACATTCTGGGTCTGTGTCTTGGTCTCAACTCACGATGGCGTCAGTGGGCGTCTGTCCCCAAGAACAGGTGCAAGGGCAGCAAGAGCACCAAGCAGGCAGCACACAAACGTGACCCTGCAGGTTGGAGGAGCCGGGAAAAGCATCCCAAACCTCAGAGCCCCCAGTGACTACCGTGCCTGTAGGATGACAACCACCCGTCCCTCTGTCCAGGCGGGCAGGTGGCCACCCTCCGCCAGTCACTCTCGGACGCTCCCCTGCACACACTCTCGCTCCGTCCTGCCATTTGCCTGACGGGCAAGAGGAGGGGACAACTGTTTATTTTTCAAGGACTTCCTTTATGCCAGCATTGGCTCACGTAATGCCTGGGACGACTAGGACGGTTTAACCTGAGGTACAACCACGGCCAGGCCCGGGGACCATATTCGGTCATCCAGCCAGCCAGCCCACCCTGAGCATCTGCTTCACTCCGGACGTCCCTCCAGGTACCAGAGACGCAGCATCAACCACCGAGCAGAAGAGATTGTCCTCAACTTAACGTTCTGGTGGAGTGCCGACTCTCGGGTACGACGTCCCGCTATTTGTCGTCTGTCTTATAAAAAAGAATGCCATCCTTCATCTGTTTGAGGACGAATCGTTGCTCGCTCCTTAGCCCCTTGGAAATCTGGACGTCCTCGGTCCTGCCTGTTGGCCAGATGGCGGTCCATTGGTCTCAGCGGTCATTGCCTAGACGTGTGCACTGAAGCTTGCAGAAGGCATGCAGCAGCTTGGAAAATCCTGACCCCAAGTGGACCGTCCCCTTCAGGAACGGTGCCCGGGTGCCCGTGATCACAGGGGAGGACATGGTACACAGCGGCAGACGTGCAGGCAATTCTTCATCGGGAAGTTCTAGAGACAGAAGCCCAGGGGGCTCGGTCTGTGAGGCATCTGCCTTCAGCTCCGGTCGCGATCCCGGGGTCTTGGGATCGCGTCCCTCATCGGGCTCCCTGCTCCTTGGGGCATCTGCTTCTCTCTCTGCCTCTGCCCCTCCCCCTGCTCATGCTCCTCTCTTTCTCTCTCTGTCAAATAAATAAATAAAATCTTTAAAAAAAAAATAAAGAAAGAAAAAAGTTCCAGAGCCTCAGACTATAAATACAAAGCAGCCTTAAGAATATGATGGTTGGGGACTCCCGGGTGGCTCAGCGGTTGAGCGCCTGCCTTCGGCCCAGGGCGTGATCCTGGGGACCCGGGATCGAGTCCCACATTGGGCTCCCTGCATGGACCTCTGCCTGGGTCTCTGCCTCTCTCTCTCTGTCTCTGTGTGTGTCTCTGATGAATAAATAAATAAAATCTTTTTTAAAAAAAAGAATATGATGGTTGGTCAGCATAGGAGAGGCCCCCAGAGATGCCCGTGCCCTAATCTCCAGAACCAGTGAACACATTAGTCTACCAGACAAAGAGAAAGTGAAGGTTGCGGGTGGAATTAAGGATGCTGATCAACTGACCTTGAAATAGGGAGAGGCTCTGGCTGCTTTGAAGGCAGTGGAAGGGGCCGGGAGCCAAGGAATGGGGAGCCCCTGAGGCCGGAGGAGACCAGGCAGTGGTGCTTCCTGCAGCCTCCAAGGGGGAAGTCGGTCCCACCAATGCGTTGGTTCTAGCCCAGTGGTACCCACATCCGCTGTGCGACCTATGGAACCAAAAGATAAGACACTTGTCTTGCCCTAAGCGCCCATATTAGTGATCATCTGTTACCTGCAGATGGGAAACCAACACGAATACATTGCCAAGGTGACTTCACCTCCACTCTCCTCACGGACACACAGACGCGACGTCGGATAACAATGTGCACGTGCGTGCCAGCACTGCGTGGTAAGAGAGTGTGGTGCACATGTAGAGTCGCTCATGGTACAGAAGAGTAATCAGGGGCTCCTGGGGTTCAGCAGTTGAGCATCTGCCTTCGGCTCAGGGCATGACCCCGGGGTCCTGAGATCGAGTTCCGCATCGGGATCCCTGCATGGAGCCTCTGCCTGGGTCTCTGCCTCTCTCTGTGTGTCTCATGAATAAATAAATAAAGAAAATCTTTAAAAGAAGAAGAAGAAGAAGAAGAAGAAGAAGAAGAAGAAGAAGAAGAAGAAGAAGAAGAAGAAGAAGAAAGAAGAGTAATCGGTGACAGGGAATGGCGCCCCAGACCTAATGGGTAAATAACCACAGAGCAATGTCTTTGCGCCGGTTCTTTGATGTAGAAACTGAGGGCCTGGGGGTCATTATGCCAATAAGTACGGGCCACGATCTCATTCCTCGGCTTACTCCCGAGCCCGTATCTACCCCGTAGCATCCTTCCGGACGGAGGTGATGTCCAGGCTCTGGAAGACAATACAGACCTGGGGGCTTGGGGTCTAAGCCACATGATCTAAAGCACGTGGGGCCCATCCTCGCCCTCTGGTCCCAGAGGAGGACAGTCGCGCCGGCCTCGCTTTGTCCCCCAAGGTCAGCCTGGAGTCCGGTGCCTCTTGCGTAGGATGCTGGGGCCATTCTGAGTCTGAGGTCAGACGGTGTGTCTACCTCCCGGTGACCTGCAGAAATGAAAGTCTTCATCGCTCGTGGCCCCGGGCTGGGTCCCTGCAGCCGTGTTTTCTATGAGCCTCGGGTGCTGAGCATGGGTTTGCACCTGCGATTCAGCAGCAGGGACCCCCATCCCCCACCCCGAAAATAGCTCTCACAAACATGTCACTTCGGGATCTTTACGGCTCGAGCGGTTTATCCGTCTCCCCAACAGGCCAGCTCCCGGCTGTCTGTGGAAAAGACTTTGCAGAAAACCTTCTCAAATAAATCACGAATTCCTTTCCTTTCACAACTTAGTAAAACAAAACTTTATACATTTGCAAGGTGAAAGAGGGCGGAAGCGCCTCTCGGAGGCCCCGCGGGCACAACAGGCAGCAGCATGCCCCCCCCCACCCCCCCGCGCCCTGCCCGACCCCGGTCTTCACACAGTTAACGACCCACAGGTGCATCCAGCAAATTCCCTCTCGCTGTGATCCCTCTATCCTGCAGGTCACCGGGCGCACAATTTACGGGCTGCCTGTCTGAGGGCAAGAGAGAGATGAAGCGTGCGGGACTCACTCTGAGCCCCTGGGGAGCGAGCTGCATCGGCTGCGGACCATGCTTTATGGGGAATGAGGGGCCTGGAAGGTTCTGCATCAGCACGGCCAGGGCCCCAAAGCAACTGCAGGGACGGACCCGGGCCCAGGATGCGTCCTCAGTCCAGGGGCTGCTGGCCGGCCACCTGGGCCTCACCCACCAAGCCTGCCTGCTGCAGTCCCCTTGGCCTCTTCCAAGGACCTTGGCCTCCGATGCCAGCAGGTGCGCAGTCACCTCCCCCGGGCAGAGACTATGGTGACCTCTGCGGAGAAGCGGCGCCCAAGAGGAGGATGCCACAGGAGACCAGCAGCCTGCTCACTCCCCCGGGCCGGGGCTGTGAGACTCCCGGGCGCCACCAGCCTGGCCCAGGCCTCTGGCCCCCCACTGTAGCGTGTGATCACCACGCCCCGGGGACGCCACCGGCTCTCTAGGGGGAGCGAGTGGTGCATCTACATCCTGGGGTTCCACCTCCTCCTGACCTGTCCAGGCCCCTGACTGGTCCGGGTGCCGCAGTGGCCGGTGCTCATCCTCCGGCCTCGCTGTGATTCACACTGTGGATTCTCAACGGGTGCCTGAGCCACTGGGGAACTTTGGGGCCCATGGCAGCCTCCTGGGGATCGCGGAGGGCCCCGCACCAGTGTTCCCCGTGGGTGGAACGGAAGGAATGGGGATGGTGGTCCCCAAGTATGGATGGCCGGGCTTTGGGGTCCGGTTCGGACAGCAAATGGTGTCAGCACCACATTCATTGCAAGAATCTGTTTCTCAAACACATGCTCCTCCCTATGTAGGAGGCTCTCACCCTGGGACGGGGGGTCGCGAGCCCCTCTTTCCGTGGTCTGAACAAGAAGAGATGAAGGAAGGCTGGGGGTCGGGAGGTCTGGGTTCTTCGTGGGCTCGGGCGTGGTGCTGGCCAAGGCTGCGTGCCCCCCTCACCCATAGAGAGGACAGCTGGGACTGCCACACACATACCCGCAGAGCATCCCGTGCAGGGCGGGGGGCCAGCGCTGGGCGCTTGGTGAGGACACAGCGAAGGAAGGAGAAAGATGGGGCCCCTCCCTTGCATCCCTTGTGCCCTGGGCCCTGCTTACGGCCGGCCTGTGCCTTCGCGGAGAGCCAGCCATCCGGCTCCGCCTCACCAGGGAGTGGAGGGTGTGTAACGGGTCACCAATCACTAATTTGCTTGGACTGGACCCAAGAACCACATCTTTAACAGCCCAGTGCTTGGTCTGAGCTCGAGGTCGAGGAGAACAGCCTCGGATCTTAGAGGATGTGCCCGGAGGAGGAAGGCACAGGTGTCCAGGGAAGGTCAGGTAGAGACGTGACCAAACAGTCGCACACCTGCAGGACGGTCCCTTCTCCTCCAGGAGGACACGTGGCCAGTGGAGCATGCCCTCTGGTCACCAAGATGCTGGGGTGTCAGTTTTCTCTGGGAAGAAGAGACAGGGTGTGGGGTTTTCTGCTGTGGAGGGGGACGCAAGGGGATTCCAGCCATTGAGCTGCTGTGGGGTGACAGGGGACAGGACACACTGCTTGACCAGCTTTGGTCACCTGCCCTGAGCCCTCTTCTCCACAGGGCCTACGTCTGGGCTCCCAGGTCGGTCCCTGGATTCCCCAGGTTTAGCAGAAATCCCGTCAAGTATTGCAGCCAGACGCTCTCACCCTCGGTATCTGGGCTTCCCACCTCCCGCGCATGGCCTGCCTTCAGCACGGTTCCCACGGGGGCGGTGTAGCAAGGACCCAGCCTGCCATCCCAGCAGTTCCCAGCCACCCCACCCTGCTCCGCGGCCGCACGTCTCCGCTTTCCTCTGCGTTTGGGGGATGCGACCTGGCTCTACACTGAGGGCTCCTTGCCTCTGTCGCAGTAGTTCATTAAAAAAACTGAATGAAATCAGTTCTTACGGCTTCTGCTACTGTCCGGCTCTGGCTTTGTCTACCAGGGAAAGTCGAAGCCTGGCTCTCGGCCTCCGGGGAGGGCAGAGAAGAAACCCAGGGGGGCACCAGCGACACGGCCAGTCAGTACAATCCTCGAGACCGCGGCAGGCACGGCCTGACCAGCTTAAGAATAACCCCGAAAGCTCGAGAGCGTGTGCAGCACACGGAAACCCCAGCAGAACAAACAGGGGCGTCTCTTTAGAAACATCTCAAGAAGTCAAGAAGTGTAAAGCGTTATCAAGACTGAGCCTTGGCGCAGTGTCGTGGCCTGGGGTCACGAATTGGAGCCAGAGGCGGGGTCCGAGCACGGTTCTCAGCTGCCGCACCCCACACCACCGAGCCTGGCCATCCCCTGGTGCCGCCGTGCACGGGGAACAGAAGTGGTCCAGGCCTGGGAGCCTGCAGGGGGCAAGGACGAGGACCCTCGGGACGGCGAGGCAGAGCATGCCCCAGCCGCCCAAGTCAAGGGTCAGGGGTCCGGCGGGACAGGCGGCCAGCCACTCGCAGCCACGAGGATGAAGACAGACAACAGGTGCGGGCAAGGGAGCACGGCCAGGACGGAGCAAGAACAAATGGGAGTACAGGGTAGAGAACAAAGGAACCCCACCCAAGGTCCTGGGGGAGCTAAGGAAGGTGAGGACGAGGTTGGGGAAGTTAGGGGAGGCAAGGAGCTCTAGGGACGTGCCCCAGCTCACGTGCAGGGTGCACAGAGCCTGGGGCAGGAAGGTGGCCGCTCACGAGTGAGCTGGAGCCGCATGGGCCCCCTCCGGCAGCGCCCCGCCGAGAACCACCAGTGTCCCCGTCAGCCCTCTGTTAGCCTCCTGAGCTCAGACCATTATGTCTTCGAGAGTCTTTGCTCTTCTGCAAACTCGTAAACAGCAATAGCAGGTGCCCCTCCACAGATGCCGTCTTTCGCGCAGTCATTGGTTCAAGGGCGGATAAACCCTCAGTATCGAATCACAGGCTCCACGGTAGTAACTGGGGAGAAAAGAGTCACTCCTCCAAAGACCCAGCGTGCGAGCCCCGGCACCTACCAAGTGCCCTCCTGCTTACATCCCCTGGCAATTGTGTCCTGAGGACCATTTTGAGCCAGGAATATGTAGAGCTGTGACTTAATAATCTGAGATTTATGTAGCATTAAGTTCCAATGGTACATGGTAATAAATAAGAACGGAGTGCCCAGCGCTCCCACCCTGCCTGCAAGGAGAGACTGGGGGCGGGGGCGCCCAGGGGCCCAGTGTCTTGGGGTCAACGTAGGCTGATGTCTGCACGTCCCCTACGAAGAGGGTCACGATTGCAGCAGTGGATTCCCAGAGAGCTGCTAGAGGTGCCTGGCTGCCCACTGGCTCACAGAGATGGGTTTAGAATGTCCATAATCCATCAAAAAGTGGACTCCAGGGCTCTGAGTCTGGCCCAGCCGTGAGGTCCATGAGTACCAGGTTGCTGAGCCCCTGAGCACCTGCGCGGACTTCAGCAGAAGGACGTTCTGGGAGTCAAGACTCGCTCAGTTTCAACAACAAATACTTAATGTTGCTTAAGGAACAAAAATCAACTCATTAGACATTTTCTATAAGAAATAAACAGTAAACTCAGGAATATGGGCACTGATGTGATTCCAGGTACCTTGGGGTCTGATGCTAATAATTCTAACGACCTTATAGATGCATTTAAAAGGTTCCTCTTCCTTAAGTGTCCTATCTCATACAAAAATCTACAGAGTGAAATATTTGCTTTCTTTTTCGTTTTTTAATATTTTATTTATTTATTCATGAGAGATACACAGAGAGGCAGAGACACAGGCAGAGGGAGAAGCAGGCTCTCTGCAGGGAGCCCATGCAGAACTCGATCCCAGGACCCCAAGATCACGCCCTGAGCTGAAGGCAGACGCTCCACCGCTGACTCACCCAGGTATCTCCAGAGTGAAATGTTTTCAAACTCACTGTTTGGTTTTCTCAAAAAATAATATATTTCTGTGCTCAGTTTAGATGATTTTCTTATGAAAATAAAATGTTAATAAGAGAATTGAGGCATCCCGTTTGCTCTCCCATAATCCCAACCCCCATCATTAGAGACACCCTCTTTCCTGAATTCTGAGGTTTGACACATATTTACCAAGAAATGACAGATTTTATTGTTTCGGATTATTTTAATTTTGAAAGAGTTATGTACAATCCATAGCATAAAATTTATATGTGCATTCAAACCCATACTTGGCGGTCAATATTACATTTTTGAGACTTAAATGTTTGCACCCAAGTTTTGATATGTCAGACTTTCCTTTACTATTGGCACGTTTTGTGTCCTATTTATATCATCCCCTATGCAGAAGTCATAAGGGTATTATGTTGAATTCTGAAAGCGTTGGGGCTATGCTTTTCTAGTTCAGATCTTCAATCGACCCAGAATTTATGTTTGTATGTGGTGTGAGGTAGGGATCTATTATATTTTTATTTCAAACGGAAAATCTATTGTCTCCACACCATTCATTGATGGTTCATGCTTCACCTGCTCATGCGTAGGGACAACTGCATTTTACGCCAACACACATGGGCCGGTTTTGGAACTCCTTCCTTGGTCCATTTCTAGATTTGCCTATCCCTGCATCAGGATCATCCTATCTCAACTAACACCGGGTTTACAATAAATGCCGGTAACTGGTAGGTAAAGGAGGTCATAGCACAATGCAACAAAATCTGTAACATAGAAAATGCGTGGAGGCAAGCTAGCAGCAAGCATACATGTCCGTTCCAGCTGTCTAGACCATAACTCAGCAGTGAGGACAATATAAAGTGTCACAACTTTTGTTTCAATCATCACATATGATTTAGAGGATCCATGGGGAGGACATTTGCTCTGTAGGCCCTTACTCCTGTGCTCTCTCTCCTTCTCTCTTCCTTCCTGGAGCAACGTGATTTCTTCACTTATCACCTCCCATCTGTTTGAAGCATTTCCTCTGCCCAATGTTTAAAAGCAGGTCTTTAGCGACACCTTCTTTGTGTGCGCCTTTGTCTGAGAATGTCCCGGGCCCTCCTGGAGGTCAGCTTCTCCAAGACAGAGTCCATGACAGCCAGTTTCTTCCTCTCCCCACTGACATTCCTCTGGCCCCCGTGGCTTCCGATGAGGTGTCCGCTGTCACTCGATTTGGTCCTCGCCTGGAGGTGACACGCCATTTCTCTCCGGCTGCTTTCAAGACTTTCCTTGTCATCAGTTTCCAGAAATTTCATTGTGATGTGTTCAGGCATAGGTGTTCTGGAGATTATTTGATTTGGGCTTGGCTCATCTTTCTGAATCTGTAGGCTTATGTCTTTCACCACATTTTGGCGCTTTTTCAAGCAATTATTTATCTGACCACCTTTCTTCTCCCAAGACCTTGGCTTATGGATGCTAGGGATTTGCTTATTGATCACAGTCTCAGAGTCCTCTGCCCACGTTTTTGTGTCTTCATCCAAAACAGGGAAATTCCTTTGCTCTGCCCTCAGTTCACAGACTCTGTTCATGCATCTCCACTCCACTGTGGTCGCTCTCCAGCAAGTTTGTGAAGTTTCTGTTCTTGTGCTTTTCAATTCTATAATTTCTACCTGATTCTTCTTTACAACTTCTATTTCTCTCCTGAGATGTTCCTTTTTTTTTTCATTTATTTCAAAACAAGTTGTAACTGATTCTTGATGCATTTTTATGATGACTGCCTTCAAATCTGGTCAGATAATGCTAACATCAGATTTATTGTGGTGCCAACACCCATTAGTTATATTTTCTCAGTCAAACTGTGATTTTTATGGTTCTTAGTATGACAGGTAACTCTCAAATGTACTGCGGACATTTTGTCTATTATGTGTGGAGACTCTGGGTCCTATTTAAATCTCTAATTTTAGCAAGCTACCACTTTGCTTATGTTAGCATACAGGTCCTGGCCTACTTTTAGGAGGCTATGGTTCCAATAGCACTTTAATTTCCAGAGTCCTTTCAGTCTTATATTGGGCTGCTTCATTTATCTGGTGCCGTTGGGGTCCCCAGTGGTCCCTCCTGGATCTGCCTTAGGGAGTGAAATGGTTTCTGCCAGCAGGTCCCTTGTGTCTCTTGAGAGAGGGAAGTCTCAGGATCCCCTGGTCAGGCATGGTTGAGGTGGTGCCCCCAAGCTCCTCACTATCTCAGGGATGAAGAAGGTCCCCAGGTTGCACCATTTGTTTTGCTTGGGGATCCTTCTTGCCCTTGCCCCCAGCTCTCCCTGTAGGTCAAGTTCAGAGGGGGCAGTGTCAGGCCTGGTGGGTGAGAGAGTCTCCCCAGTACACTCATGTTTGGGAAAGGTCCCAACTGATCCCCCTTGGTGGTGGTTCTGGGTGGTCAGGGGTGCCAATGTCTGATCCAGAGGAGAAACAAGCCAGCTGGGCTGCTTCTGCTTCTGCTCAGCTAGGGAACTGGAAGTCCCAGGAGACCCGGGACACTGGCTGCCATGCTGTCCCTGTTTCCTGGCTTCCTAACCCATCTTTCTTCCTCATGCTGCTTTTCAGAGTTCCTAGTGGTCGTCTCCATGTTGTTTCCAGACTTATAGTTGTCGCTTAGCAGAGAGGCAGCACCTCATCCAGATCAGCTACCTGTTCTTCAGAGGTGACCTCTCTGTGCTTATGACTCATGTTTCTGGTGAAGCTTCCAGCTCTAGACTCTGCAGCCACCAGCTACTCACCCAGCATTTCTCATTGGATGCTCAGCCTGCATCATATTTTACCTGGCAAAGCAGTGCCACTGAGTGTAGCCCCAAGGTCCATGGCACCTCTAGGTTTTTCCATCTTGGGAAACCGTAGGCCACCAGTCAGTTGTTCAGACCAGAAACCAGGGAGTGGTCTTTGAATGGCAAGTCTCTGCAGCCCACACGTGTGTGGAGGTATTACTGTGGCCATGTTATTGTAATCCCTTACCTCTATTCATGGCCCCTGTTGTCTGCATCACCAAGACCGGCTTTCCTTGAGTCATGCTTCCTCTTTCTCTGCAGCTGCCTGAGTGAGTGGGGCACCCAAGTCACAATGCTCCCTAAAGCAGTCTAGGGGCTTCCCATCACACCAAGCCTGAAAGCCACAGCATCCCATAGGCCCAAGCCCACACTCCTGCCATTTCATTACCAGTTCCTCCATCACCCACAATGTGGTGACCCTCCTTTTCTCCCATCCATCACCCACCGTGTTGGCTACAATTCTGGCTGTAGACCCTGCCAGTTCAGGGGGTCACTCTGTGTTCTCTCTATGGGTTGTTTTCCTGCCACATATCCTGTGGTTGCCTGATTGGGTCCCAACCCACTGTCACCTTCTCAGAGAGCTTTGTCTTGGGGACTCGAGCCACTGCTAAGCACATGTCTCCTTCCCACCCTCTGGGCCATCCTCTGGGACCCTGCCTTGTTTTATCTTTCCGAAAGCACAGCAAGCACTCCCCGTTGGCTACTTAGCCCCACCTCCTCTGGAGAGGACCCACCCACCCTGTTGGCACCAGCCACGACTACAGCCCCAGAACCCACAGACCACCTCCCACAGAGCAGGAGTAAGTTCTGGCTTCAGGGTGAGCAACATCAGGTGGGCCGGGTGCATAGGAGGGAGCCATGTTAGGTCTCTGAGCAGAGTCCCCAGCTCCTTGCCGCTGCGTGGTTTCTTCCCAGCTCGGTCATGAGCCTCGCCTCCACCATGGAGCAATCTCTCTAGCAGACAGAGAGAGTGAAAGACACAGGGGAGGAGAGCTAGGGACTGGGGTGGAGGAGGGGCTGACCTGGCTGTGTCCCGACCCGACCCTGTCCCAGCACCCACATCTCTGGAGACCCGACACAGCTGAGCCTCTATCTCCAGCTGTGTTTCTAAACCAGATCTGAAGGAATAGAATCCATTACTACACGTGACTGGGATCTGGTGGTGATGTCACTCTGCACAGGGACTTGTCCTGACACCACCAGCTCACAGACGCCTGACCAGACGAGGGTCCCTACGTTTATTATGGAGGGAAGAAGAGGAGAGGCAGGAGGGAAGCTCTAGGGACAAGGTACAGAGGAGCAGACCGGAGGGAGGCAAGCCTGGTAAGGAGAGGGAAGGGGAGAAGCCAATAAGCAAGAAGACACAGAGGCAGGATGGGAGACATAAAATTGAGAAATAATTCTCAAATTGGATGCTGGCTCTGGCATGGATTTATAGCATATTATGAGATTCTAATGCAAACCAGTGTTCTGTTTTTTTCTTTCTTTTAGTATTATTATTTATGCGGAAAACTGACTGAGAAATCAGTGTGGAGATTCATGAACTTGAACTACACCAGATTTAGTAGTAGTGATTTTTTTCTTTTTTTTAACCTGTGCCTCCCTAGTTTTCAGTGTGTGTAGCTCTCAATGGGGAAATAATCTTCCCTTTGATTTCAAACGGTCTCTGAGTCTTTCAGAATCTTTGGGGCTGCCGTGGGAAGTTGGTAAGTCATTCACTCAAGAGCCTGGCCTGGTAGATATGGATTTATAGACACAATGTCTGTAGAAAAAGAGTCTCTGGACCCAGAAGGACCATGAAGCAATTTCACTGCAAAACATGGTCTTTTTTATTAGCCTCATCCATTCATTCATAAGCTATGGTATCGCAACGGTGCAAAGACTCAGCCATCCATCCCCTCATTCATTCCAGGGGCAAGTATTGAATATCTGCTGTGTGGAGGGGGATCTGCGGGGCATTGTGTAGGATGGAGGGAAGGATAGCCTGCCTGCCATTTGTAAAGACCAGAAACAGAGTTCACAGCAACTTACGGACGCCACTGGTTGCGTGACTTCCCGGGTGTAAAATAAGGTAGGCACCAGCTGGTTATGCAACTTTGAGGCAGACACAGTGACGGGCTCAAATCACGGAACTTCCCTGGAGATTGCCAGCCCCCCAGACCTGGCCTGCTCACCACTGGCGAAAATATTTGCTGCCTAGTTGGGAAAAAAAAAAAAAAAACAAAAACTATTTTATTCACTAATATAATCACTTCAGACATATAATCAATGATTTCAATTTTTTTTTTTACATTTGTGTAGAATTTCAAACGTAGCTACATTCAGGGAAGTATTATTTTTCATATTTCTTTCATCTGTTACTTTTTCTTTTTATCATCTACTTTTTTGTTTTTGCAAATGACAATATTGTATCATTTCACTCCTAAGTTTTCCAGTGAATGTTTCCAGATCTCTGAAAAATGGGCATTTTCATTCGTCACCAGATGCCATGATCACACCTGACAGTTGGCAAGGATCAGTGATGCTTATCCAACATCCAGTCCGTAGTCAAATATCCCTGAGTGCTAATGAATGTCGTAGAGTCAGAACCAGAATCCCAAAGAGGCCTGTGCACCGGCTCAGCGGTGAAGACTCTGAAGTCCCGCACTCCCTTTTATTTTGTGTGTTAACTTGTTTCAGAAATCAGAGTGGTTGTTCTGCAGAATGCCAGCCACACAGGACTCACATCTGCTCCTGGCAATGCTATGAAGTCAGTCCTCGGTTCCCTATTTTTTATAAATCGAAGACAGAGGATTGGGATGTAATGTTCCTGGCTGGAGTATCGCGTAAGTAGAACTGTGTGATCCCCAGTGCCTTGTAGTTGTTGTACCTTTAGAGACCCTAGGACCCGCCAGTGGCTCTGGGTGGTAGCATCTTGTCAGCTTCCCCAGCTGCCCTTCAGCGACTAGATTCCTCGATTGCTAGACATCGCCAAATAATTTCACGGAGGCTGCAAAACAGTGGTGGTTAAGATTCTCTCATTCCTTCTATATTCAACAGCTTAAAGTTTTTAATGAATAAAACTAAAAAGAACCATAATGTGTTCTTTGTAGGTAATTTTGGTGGCATCTTTGTAGGTAAATTTGGTTTTATGTGCAATGGAGGAGGGGCTGATTCCATTTAGCTCTGCACTTTTGTAGAAGAATGTGGATGTTGAGTTGTTTCAACCCTGTCCATGTTTACTGAGGGTTGACTCTACCCCGGGCTGTTAGATGAACGTCGAGAGACCTGAGATGCCTTCTGCCTTCAAGAAGCTCACTCTCAGGGAGGGAGAGATAGTGCATACATCTCCCTTATGCTCTACTTTTAGTGACAGAGTCCTGTGTGAGGAATAGCATTGATCAAAGAGCAGATATGATCAAATATGCCTTCACAGACCAGGACAACCCAGCAAAAGATGGGACATGAATGTTTATACTTGAAGGATGAGCTGAGTTTCCTTTTTATTTTAAAAAGAATTTATTTATTTATTCATGAGAGACACACACACACACACACACACACACAGAGAGAGAGAGAGAGAGACAGGCAGAGGGAGAAGCAGGCTCAATGCAAGGACCCTGATGCAGGACTAGATCCCGGATCTCCAGGATCACCCCCTGAGCTGAAGGCAGATGCTCAACCACTGAGCCATCCAGGTGTCCCGAGCTGAGTTTCCAAATGTGAAACTGTGATGTGAGATGGAGGGCAGGGAAGGGTAGAGGCTGCAGGTGCGAGGCAGCTCAGTGCTACTGGGGAGCAATGGTCTGGTGGGGATGGAACAAGATGGAGAAATCCTTTAATTACTCCTCTAAATCAGGAGCTGCTTGAGACTGACCGTGCTAAATCTGGGAGTATCTCAGCAAGCCAGGAAAAATGGTTTCTGAGAACTTGTGGCTCAATGTAGGGAATGATGGAAAATGAAACTGGAGAATTTAGCAGGGATCCAGACGTGCTGTCTGGATCCAAGACCCAACCGTCAAGAAAACAAATCTGTAGGATGTTGGTGTTTGATTAACGTATTTTGGCAGAATAATGCCCCCACCCACCAAAGATGCCCATGTCCTTATTCCCCAGAAACTGGGAATGTTAGGTTACAAGGCCAACGAGGATTAAGGTTATAGATGGAATTAATTGCTGATGGGCTGACTCTGAGATGGGGAGGTTTTCTGGGTTATCTAGAGGAGCCCAGTGTAATCACCAAGGCCGTTTAAGTGGAAATGGGGGGCAGAAGAGGGGAGTCAGAGAGGGAGATGAGTCTGTGGATGTGTGGTCAACAATCCTATTTCTTCAGTAATCATGGGCAGTGACAACCCCAGAGTGAACAGGTGAAGACCAGTTGACTGGATGGGTCTCAAGAGAGTCTCACAGTCCATGTCATAGTCGATGTTTCTTCATCATAGACGTGGAGGAATGCCTCAAAACCAGCCCAATGCAGAAATGGTCACTAACAGTTAAAATCCCACACATGATAATGTAACATCTAGGTCCCTTTCTCCGACCATGCCTGGGGATGCCATCCCATTTCCCATCTCATGATTTGAACAACCACCAAATCAAGCAAACTCCTGGCCTCTCACAACAGCTCTGGTGTATATTTATTGTTTGTTTATCCAAACAAAATAGTCTTTTGGAAGATGTTTTGTGTTAAAGTGTAGATTTGTAGAGACGAGCACTCCCTTTGGCCTCAAGACTGTCTATCACATTCCCTAACCCAGGGTATTTCAGGAAGCATTTCCCTTGCCAGAGATTTGTTCTAGAAACGGAAACCGGGTGTAGTTACTTTGTGTAGTTTAACCTTGAGGGGGCGAGGAATGCGTGTTCTGTGGGTCACAGAGCGATTTACGGGGAATCCAGCTGACTCTCCAGCATTCCCATCTCTCCTGGTGCAGTAAGTCATGGAAAGTCAGCTCAGGGGAGTTGTGCGGCAATAACAAACGACCTCAAAGTATCAAAGGACTGAGGGAAGACGTGTTTGTTTCTTGCCCACATTACACATCTGCTGTGGGTTTACTGTTCCGTGTGTCCTCCTTGTCCTGGGATTCGAGGAGGCCACCAGTGAGCCCAAGTGAGACCACCTGTACCTGGACCGGCCTGGTGCCCCCATCCCTGAGAGGAGGCGTGCAGGGTGGGGAAAAAATTATAACCCACTTCAGTTCATGAGAAGGGCTGGCAATGACAGATAAGTTACGAGACCCAAATGCTCCTGAGCGCTGTCGCGACTGGAAGACAAGATCGAACCAACCACTTCCTTTTAGGTAAGGAGCGCTGAACGGGGTTTCTAGCTTGAGATCATTAATCTCCTAGCTGGTTCTTACTCCTTCCTGTAGAGATGCGGCCCGCGAAGCCGAATCTAGGACAGGCTTCCACGGATGTCACCTTACGTTAGTGCCATCTGTACTCTTTCAAACAGTCAGATCGTGATGTCTGACACGGTGATTAAAAATTCCTCGTAGGAAACTTCCTTGTCGGCTTTTTAATTGAATGAGAATATAAATGCAGTACGGTTTGAAGTACAGTTTGCAAGTCTTTTGTGTGTAGCTCATTGCTTTTTTATAAAGGGAAATGCGTAGAGTCAGATTGAAAACACTAGGCTACTACTGGAACCCCAGAGCCCTTGTCGTGACCCTCCCTGCACCAACCGCTGGACTTTGTGTTAATGAGGTGAGTCAGCGCAGCCCGTGTGGGTAAGATCCATCCACGCCGCTGTGTTTGGCTGTATTGTGTTCTTTTCGTTGCTGTGTATTTGGTTGCACAAATAGTCCAAAACTCATTTATACGTTCTATTGCTCACCAGTTCACACCATTTGCATGGTTTCCAATTTTAGGCTTTTTCAGCTAAGGCTGTTGTGAGCACATGCGTCCTGTTGGCATGCGTGTGCTTCCACTTGCGATGAGTGTGGCTGTGAGTCGCACACCCACGGGCTGGTCCGGGGTGTGCCTGGGGGTCCATGTCTGCAGATGCCTCACTTTGTCCTTCGAGATCTGTAACATGTTGGCTCAACAATTTTGAGTCTCCATCGGGTGGATGGCTATGTCATTTAGAACGGCTTTAGCTACGTGTGGAGTTGACCTTTAACCACTGTGAGATGTCCCCCTCCCTCGTCACTGCTTGCTGCCCACACTAGTTCAACCCCACCAGCCCCATTCACCTAGTATTTGTGTGGTGCGCTCCTCCCTATCACATAACTACCAACCTGCTTCTGGTCCTCTTTTCAATGTAATTTGTGCTTTTCTTGTTGTTGGGTTTCTTTCTTTCTTTTTTTTTTTTAAATCTACTCTGCTAATCTTTTTTTTTTATTTTTTTATTTTTTTTATTTATGATAGGCACACAGTGAGAGAGAGAAAGGCAGAGACACAGGCAGAGGGAGAAGCAGGCTCCATGCACCGGGAGCCCGATGTGGGACTCGATCCCGGGTCTCCAGGATCGCGCCCTGGGCCAAAGGCAGGCGCCAAACCACTGCGCCACCCAGGGATCCCCTACTCTGCTAATCTTAATCTTGTATTTGGAACATGCAGTTAATTTTCATTTAATGTACTGAACTGAGTCATGGAATCGCCAGTATTTGATGATTTTAAGCAACGAAAAGACAATTTCGTACATTTAATTGCTATGTATTTGGTTTAAATCTATAATCTTACCATTAGCGTTCTATTTGTCTCATATTATTTCCCTTTTCTTTCTCTTCTTGAATTATTTATATTAATCCGATATGTTTTATTATTCCATTTTCTTTGCCATTAGCTTGTTATACAACCTTTTCCGTATTTTAGTGACTAAAATGGAGATTATAACAGGCATCTCTGATACATTACAAACTACCTGAAAGTAGTGGTTTTATGACCTCCGGGACGAGGTCTCACGACATGTACATTTCATTCACCAGCTGCCTCCTCTCAGCTCTACTATAGAGTATCGTTCTCCATTCTTTACCGATTCCATCTCTCCTCGTAATTGGATTATAATTCATGCCACTTACCGCATGCCTTTGCAATTCCTCCCACTCGAGGGGAGGAGTAGATGTCCCCAGGCCACACTGGGCCTGTGACAGCTGGGCCTGTGACATATTGGGGGAGGCACGCAGGCCGGAGGGGCCCAGCACCGACCGAGGACCTCACCAGGCGGCAGATGCTCTCCGTCGTTCCCAGCATGCTTCATCCTTTCCCCACGAGTGGGACCTGTTCTCACTGTCCAGGGAATCCGAGGGAAATGGCCACAAGTGGAGAAGACCCGAGCCCACCCCCTTACCTGGGCCCAGACCCCGGGGAGCCCAGCGCGCCCAGTCTGTTGGCAAACTCACCTAATTAATCTTGGCCTTAGATCACCCAATTTTCACTTCTAGCATTTCCCTCTGGATCTAATTATAGCTTCTAGCTACCCGAAGAAACTCTGTTCCCGCCTCTCTATGAGGTCCCGGGCAGCCGTCAGAGCATCGGAGGCTCCTGTTGGAGATTTCCACTGTCGGCATCATCCCTGCAAGATTCTATTGGCCATTTCTTCTCATGACCAAAGGTCTTATTTTCTTTTTTCCTTATGCATCAAGGAATCTTTATTTTATCCAAGACATTGATTGTGAAAAGAAAAAAAGGGGGTGGGGAGGAGAGACCTCAGTAAAGAACACTGAAATATTTCCCTCCAGAAGAAAGCATGTTCCTCCTCATGCCAGGTCATTGGCGTATGGGGCTGGTGAGGGCTGGACCAGCCTTCTGAGCATCGGTGTCCGGGCTCCGCTGGATCTTTAACCCACCTCAGTTCACAGCTGGATTGGAACATCTTGAGGGTGGTGTTCACATGACCTGTGACCTGAGCACCGAAGCGATTCCAGAGATCTCCTCATGCTCTAGAGACCACACATGAGCTTTCCAAACCACCTCTCTTCCTGCCTTTCAACCCGTCTGTCAGCTTTTGGGGATCCTAGGGCTTCTCTTGTCTCTCCAGTCACATCTCCAGCTTTTTGCACCCCTGGTGTCCCTCCACCCTTCTGCCTCATCCTTGGCTCCAGTCTGCTCCTGCAGGGTGCCTCAGAGAAACCCCTCCGGGTGTCCTGCCGTGCTCACCTTCACAGCCACAGCCACCGTGCTCATGCCGCACGGAGCCCAGATCACACATTGTGGCACAGCAGCTCCCACCGAAGCAGCTGAACTCCCACGTCCCCTGTGGACTCCGAGGAACCCTGCCATCCCCTGATGGTCTACAGACACCACGCCCTGTCCCTGCTGTGAACCCCGCAGAGTGTGCAAGACCGGAAAACACAAGAATATACACTTGAAGGGGGAACATGGAACCCATTTACCCATGAGAATGTGTGTTGACCTTAATACAATTTCTTCTGAGTAGCCCTTAATTGTTTCCTGAGTGAGCCCAGCATTGTGATTCAGTACCAGTCTCCCCTTTATTTTCCTTTAGGAGCTCTTGTGCCCCAAATAGTAACTCCACCTTGCTGTTTAGGATTCAAAGCGGCTGAACTGCATCATCACCTCCCGGTTGATTCTCTCACTGCGCAGCCGAGAGGCTGCTCGCGTCTCTCCCCAGAGTGGTTATGCTGCACAATGCCCCGCGCTCTGATCCGCTGCCCTCCATGCCCAGAGGAATGTACACAACAAAAGAGAACCTATTTCTGCGAGAAAAACAGCGGAAAATGTCAACCCACTGGTGCACGTGGCGGGCCATTGACAGTGGGGCGGCGGGAGGGTGTTTTCCACTCTGTTCTGCGGAGCTGTGGGCACAGTAGGCCCCCCGCTGCCATCCCTGAAGGCTCAGCCTGACCGACTTGAGCCAGGCTCCCCGAGGCTCTCTTCCCCGACGAATAGCTCTGGGCCCTTTGAGGCTCAGCTTGCCTCCCCAGCAACACGGTCCCACCTGCCCTCCCAGGTGTGTGCACCCCGGATCCGCGGGGCCTGTTCTCTTGCAGGGCGTCAGATCCTTCCCTGGAGGGACTCCCGTCAGAAGAACAGAAGATGCGCAGGACGTGGGGACAGGGACCTAAGACCCACACCCTGAAGAGGGCCTTTTAGGGCATGGGAGCGCCATATAACATACTTTACCTCAAATTCCCGGAATTCACTTTCCACCAAACTCCGTATCTGTATTTGTTTTCCAGCGGGGAGACTGAAACCCCCACTGAGCAAGGAGAATTCCGGAGACGAGGCTCAAGACAGTCCCCATGGCCCAGAGGCAGTGCGTCCGGCACAGGCAAGCCGCTGTGTGCCGGTCGCTCCCTCAGCTGGGTCCAGCCTGTGGGGATGGGTGGGGAGGGGACTTCGTGGGCGAGCAGGACATGGAAGAAGGAAAGAAGGCTCCAGCATGGGCCCAAGGACAGTCGTGAGGGTCACGCGCCGTGCTCGTCCTGCACAGCGCGAAAGAGGGAGAACCGACGGAGAGCCCGACGAGGGAGCTGCCGTGGGACTGTGAGCGAAGAGAGCACAAGTGAGAGCCGGAGCCGCTGCTCTGGGGCAGGTCGTGGTGTACGTTATGCGAGGTCAAAAGATCCAAACTTGACAGACGCCCAAGGGTTGGGGAAGGTCGTTGTGACCACCCGGACCTCTGGAGCCTGGGAGACCGGGGTGAGCCCGCATCTTCTGGGCCCGACCGGAGCTGGGCCTCCCGCCCCCGGAGCCCCGGGCCTGGGTGGGCCGAGCGTGGGGCCGCGGGAGGGAGCGTCCAGCCTCCCTGGGCTACTTGGACCATGGGCCTCCCCAACCCCGGCCCCCCCCAAGGCCCTGAGGCTCTTCCAAGGGCCGGGCTCGCTGTGTCTGGCCTCTCTGGGCAGAGGTGACGCCGGCAGGCCCGTGCCCCTCCTCGGCTCCCTTCCTCGGGGGCTCGGCTCCGACTCAGGAGGGCCAGGCTGACCGGGGGCCTCTCAGGCTGCTCCTGAGCCTGGAGGAGCGGGGCTGCAGGAGGTCCCCCAGGGCAAGCGGCTTCAACAGCCCTTCCTTACCAGCCAGTCCTGCGTGGCTGCAGGCGTCGGCGACCTCCCCTGTCCCCATTTTCTCCTTGGCTTGCATCTCCTCAAGGTACCCCAGGGGTTTTGTGGGAGCCCTGGTGCTCTGCAGCCTAAGACAGGATGGACAGAGCCCTGGCCTTCAGTGGAGACGTGAAGGGGAACTAAAATATTAGCGAGTGGCATGTGGGATGATGACCCGCAGGAGGGTGCAGGTCACCCGCCCCAGCCGCCTCTCCCCTGCCTGTGGCAGCCACTCCTCTCCCCTGCCGCTCCTCCCCTGGATTCCTCGCCCACGACTGTCGGCTTAAAACACCCCCACTCTTCCCCCAGGACCCAGTTCATATCCTTTGCTTTAGAGAACATCCTCCGACACCACAGCAGATTTTAAAAACTAGTGATAAAAAAAATAAAATAAATAAAATAAAAAAAATAATAAAATAAAAAATAAAAACTAGTGATAATAGCAGCTGTTAAACAGTGTGGATGTGGAGCCGCAGCCGCCCAGGCACTGGCGGGGAGGGGAGCGGGAGATGTGCAGGTGCTCGCTGGGCCCCTGAGCCCCGCGCGGTGCCCCGGGAAGCAGGCACCTCGAGGCGTCTGTGCAGCGGGACCTGCCCCGGTGGGGCGCTTGCTCCCGCCAGCCGGCTGTCTTGGCTTCCTGTGGGCTCACGTGTTCCCTTGGCCCCAAAATGTCAACACCCAGCACCCATGCTGGCAGGGCACTCGTTCCTCGGCGACGGGGGCGGGGCCTTTCTGAACCCGATTGTAAACTGATCATTTTTCATAATAAAATGCATAAACTTACACACACACAGGCATGCATACGTGTTTCCCACAGATCCAGGTGCTCACCCCTCCCAGCGGCTGGTGCAGGAGCCCCGATCCCCCCACCCTGCAGCTGAGGAAGTGGGGCCCCGAGCTGGAGCTGGAACCGTGCCCTGCCCTCCACAGCCCGGGCTTAGTGGCTCTGCTCCATTTCCTCCTGGGCTCAGTCTCTCGCTCCCTAGACCCCCCGACTCTGTGCAAACCTTTCTCACTGTCATGAGTGTTGCAGGCTAACCCTGTGGGATCTCTATCCTGCACATCCTTTACTCCTCCTCCAATTGGCTGTATGCAGGCCCTACTGGGAGACAGTAGGCACTCAATAAATGTTTAAATGCATAACTGAGGTGATAAATAAGTAGTGTGGACCCCGTGTGCTCTTTACTTTCAGCCCACGCCAGTCTCCTGACCCTGGGTCAGGGTTTGGCCCTTCCCCCCGCCCCGGGGAACGCTGTCACTCAGAGTCACCTGGTCACGTGTGGCTCAGGCCTGCAAACCCCGAGATCCAGGGCGTGCAGAGCCAGGACGGCCTCCTGGCCCAGCTGTCCACTGTGTCACATGTGCTTTGAGCGGAGGCGGGGGGTTGGGGAGCCGGGGATGGGGAGAGAAGGGGAAGGGGAGAGACAGAGAGAGATAGAGAGACAGAGAGAGAGAGAGACACAGAGAGACAGAGACAAAGATAGACAGAAATAGAGACAGAGAGACAGAGATAGAAGGAAACAGAGACAGAGAGAAATGGGAGAGACAGAGAAGGAGAGACAGAGATAGAGAGAGAAGGAGTCAGAGAGAAATGGAGAGAGACAGAGCTAGAGAGCCAGCGATAGAGACAGCGATAGAGGAAGATAAGACACAGAGACAGAGAGAAATGACAGAGAGATAGAGGGAGACAGAAATAAAGAGAGACAGAGACAGAGATAGAAGGAGACAGAGACAGAGAGACAGAGGCCAAGGGAGAGAGACAGGTGTCTCTGAGAGCGGCCCCCACGGCCCACCTCGTGCCCAGCAGGCCCCAGACGCGCAGCAGGAAGGGCAGGTGAGGTTAGCAGAGTGTGGGCCGCGCTCTGCAATCAGCACAGGACAAATTAAGCCATAATCATAACTGCTTTTGTCTCCTGATGATGTTTTGTCTTCTATGACAATTTCTGCAGAAATAATTGATTTTATGGCTTGATTTCATTCCTTGCCTCTCACACGGAAGACACAAACACGTAATGAGATTGTTGTCTAACACTTGCCGAGATTAAATGCCAGCAGAGTATCTGGGATTAATCAGCCCGGCTCCCTTCATTACATTACCTGCCGCAGGGCGAGCGTCCCACGTCGGGGCTCCTGGGCCCCCGCAGCCTGACCCCTCAGCCCGACCCCGCAGACGTGTCCCGAAAGCGCACAGTGACTCCCCGGGTAGCGCAGAGGCCGCGGCGTGTTGCTACAGGAGGGCGCCCCTCGCCCCCGGTCGCCCCGGGCCCCACGCGGGCCTGGTCACGCCTCCGCAGCCAGCTCCAGGCGCGGGTTACCAGCCGCACCGCCCGCCGCAGGCCGGACGCCAAGTCCCACTCGGTCCCCACGATGCCAGCGCTGCACTTCCCGGCACTCGGCGGGCGGGAGCAGGTGTGCCTGGGCTCAGGTGTGACTGTCCCTCCCGCTAAGGGGAAGTCGAGGGGTCTCGCAGGGTCAGTGTCCTGGGGCCGTCACGGCCAGGACCCGGGTCTAGGGCCTTCCACAAGGCAGATGTGTCTCCTCACATCCCGGAAGCCAGAATCCGGGATCACACTGTCGGCAGGGCTGGGCCTGCCCGAGGCCCCTGTCTTGGGCTCACTTCTGGCCGGCCGTCCCCCGACGTCTCCACGTGGTCGGCCCTCTAGACCTTTCTGTGTCCAGATCCCCTCCCATGGGGACACGGTCAGACTGTATCACCCCAACCCTAGGACTACATCCACCGTGACGACTCCAGACAGTCGCTGCGGACGTGGGATCCTGGCATTTATGTTTCCTGGGACTAACGTGGGTGCAGGACAAATCACAACCTGCAGGTGGACGGAGGAAACGCACTCAGTGCCACGTGGGATTTTTTTCTCCAAAAACTTTGTGTGCTCCTTCTGTTTGTTTCCCGGGGCTCCCACAACAAATTCGCACAAACTGGGTGTTGCATCAACCACCTGGCGTCTGCAAACAAGACGCCGGCAGTGCCAGACTCGCAGTCCCAGGACTGAGACACTGTTTTGTGAGGGCACGTGATTTAGCAACCCCGTTCCTTATAATTAGGGATGGGGACAGAACTGTCCTCTGGCTTTCCACGGTCACTGGGGCACCTCTCAGCCACCCTGCCATGTCAGAGGTGCAGAGGCAGCTCTCTCGGGGAGAAGCTGGGCTTGACTGTGGCTGTGGAGAAGTTGGGCGATTTGGATGATTTGCACGCCGACACCATCTGAGATGATCCATGCCCATCAACACTCAGCACAGAACGGGCAGCTTGGATCCAGAGTGATCCTGCCCGCGGGGGGTGCACGACCTTCCTGACGACCGACACACACATAAATCGCCCCGAATCACGGCCATTCAGCAGTGAGTGGGCTGTCACACGGCAGCCAGGAAAGGGGGTGAGACCCCAGGTCCTCCCAGGGAAATGGGGAGTGTGTGCTGGAGGCGAGGCTGAGTTTCTAGGGCACTTTGGGGTGGAGGCGTGATGCTTGAGATGGAAGGGACAAGGTGTGCAGAAGGAGGGGCAGCTGAGGGCTGCCGAGGTAGGTGACTCCCCGGGGATGCTGGCTGACGGTTGTCCTCCTCCAGCCTCGCAGACCCCGACATGGAGAAGCCCAACACCCCAGCTGACTCTCCCAAGAACGTGCCAGGCCAGCGCTCTGGAGACCCGGGGTGGGGGGCGGAGGGCTCTGCATTCGAGTCCATCACCTTGGTGACACCCGCGAGGCAGGAAGCCTGCAGGAGGGGCCGGGAAGCCAGGGGCAGGCTGTGGACAGAGGGCCCTGCCCCCCAAGGGCTCCCCGATCCTCCCTCAGGACGCATCTCCATCTCCCCACTCGCTCCGCCGGGCGGGCTGGAGCTCCTGGTGCCACAGAGCAAGTTCATTCGTCCCCGGGTGCTGCTGCTTTGCCTGCGTAACATGGAAATTATAATAGCACTTATTTGGTAGGGCCACGTTTGGAAGATTACGTTACATTTTTTGCACAGAGTTAGCAAATAAAACTTCGAAACCTACAATAATAAAAGTGTATGAGCATAAATGTGGTCCAATATTGCACGGTACGCCCGAAAATATAATTGTTTCTCTGAGACTTGAGTGTAACAGGCGTCCCGCGTTTTTTCCGGCACCTTCACTCACACACGCCCAACCCAAGATGTGGTTCCTAAGCCTCAGAAACGCCACTATCTCCTCCTCATTGTCACCAGGCGTCTGGGAGCAGGCTCTCAGGTGCGCCGTCCCTCATTCTCTCGTCCTCTCCCATTGTTACTGATTCCAGGAACCCATCTGATATTTTCAAATGACGAGTTAGACCCTGACAAACCCCATCTGGGATCCTTTGATGGGCCTCACCGCCTGTCTGATGTCGCCAGCTTTCCTGCTGTGTCTTCTCTCCTCCTTCCTCCATTATTTTCCTGCCAGATGGGCTTGTTTTCACATCATTGATTCATTCATTCATTCATTCATTCATTCAACACATCTTTCTTGAGGCAACTGCTCTGGGTTCCAGGGTGGATGCTGGGGGTGCTCAGGGGATGGGGACAAAGGGACCCCTCACGGAGCTGCTGAATTAGCCGCCCCCCACCCCGGACCCCCTGCCAGGCAGGAATCTTGCAGAAGACATGATGCATGAGGAGAACACCTGCTCCGCCCCGCTCGGTGCTGAGGTGTGGTCTGATTATTTTACCAGGTCTTTGCAACCTGCTAAGGAGGCATTATTTTATCCTGGGGTTTTCACATAGGCTTAGAGGGAATAAGTAACACACTGAAAGCGCGGTTGGGCTGTGGCTTAGCTGGGACTCCCAGGCCCTGGGTCCTGCCCAGAGGAGACGGGGCCGAGGAGCCACCGCTGCCAGGGGGGGCCAGCTTCCTGATGACCGAACAGGTGTGGGGACTGTTGGCTTTGGCAGGTGCTCCACGGGGACATGTCAGCTCCCTATTCCCTGTCACGCGGCTGGGCGTTTGGGGAGCTCCATCTCTGCTTTGTTCTGGCTTATGGGAGCCGCAGGTGCGCTGCAAGAATTCCGGGATAAGGAGGTATCGTCAACAACCTGGATACTTTAGTTAGCTCAACACGCACAAGCCCCTGCAGCCTGTCCCACCCGATGGCCAGCAGGTGCAAGTGACAGATCTAGGATCAAGGGGGAAGCTCGTCATCGAACTCCTGAGGATTAACTCCATTGATCTTGGTTGAACTATGACCAGAGGGACGTCCCTGTACGATTAACCTTCAAGGTCCTTAGGCCAAGCATGAGTCACGTTCAGCCTCTCCACTCAAACTGGGCGCTCACTGTGGTCCTGGGGGCCAGTGTGGACAAGCTCTCCTCGGAGGACACCATGCATGGCCCGGGCTGGAGGACTCGCTCAGGACCCACAGATTCCCATCCAGATTCTACCCGTGTGCAAGCCCCCGCAGGGTTCCTGCAGCAAGTTCACCCAGAATCCACCTACATTTCCACCTTGCCTCCATCGAGTGGCCACAGGCACATGCGTGTCCACACTGGTGCCAACATGGGTACACGCACATGCTCACCCTGAGGACCAGCCCCGCTCTCCCCACATCCCTCTAGACACCTTCCTCATGAAAATCGATGCGCTGTGGGAGTCAGAATCCTCCAGACGGGCTATGCAAACTCACTCCCCAAACACACATGAGCACGTGGGGCCGTGTCTATAAACCCGTAAGATTTTGCGACCATCTCAATTATGACCTTGTGCACCTTTATACAAACGTCTGGCATTAAAAAGACAGTTTGGAGAGATGGGTTTCCTAGCTGATAAAATGTGCTTAGAAAATGAAGCAAAGGGAAAAAAGGAAGGCAGTCCCTTGCGTGGACCCCCGGCAGCAGCCCATGATGTGGGGCCAGGGGCCAGGCTGTCCTCTGGGTCCCCTGTGTTCAGTGGGTACCGCCCAGGTGCTGGTGGCCATATGGGTGTATTTGCTGAGTGTCAAGTGTGTGCCAGACAGTGTCCCCTTTAATCCTTGCAGTAGTGTAGTGTCTATCAATGGCACCATTTCACAGATGGGGAAATGGAGGCACAGGAGAATACCTCTCTGCAGGGCGCAGGAACCGTGCAGACCCGAGCAACCACGAGGAGGACCCACTCAGGGTGCGCCGATTATCTTGTTGTGTCCCTATGCAGCGGGGTCACTGAGCATCGGACCTGCCCTGGGCAGGCCGAGGATGGACACGGAGAGCACAGCGGGGGCCAAGGAGATCATGGGAAGCCTTGAAAGCCTTGTCACACTGCCAGACCCCGGGACCTTCCCGCTGAGGACCAGGAGGGTGCAACACGGGGGAGGACCTCTGCACCACAGCCGCCAGGTGACGGCAGCAGGCGGGACGGTGTCCGAGCAAGGGCTCCCCTTCTCGGCCTGCTGGCCCCTCCAGCTGGTCTCTGGGGCCCTTGGGGCTGGGGCTGACGTTGAAAGGCTGGCTGGAGCCCTGGACGGGAGGCTGGGAGAGCCGCGGGCACGCCGTGTCTGCAAAGCGGGGTTGACCGGAGGCTCCGCTAGGCGCGTGGGAGGGAAGAAACATCCAGAACCCACGGTGTTTGCCAAGCTCCGTGAAGCAGCTGCTGGCCGCTGTTCCCCGTGATATTACTGTCCAGACACTTAATAGACTCAACACCCATTGCCATAGAAACGTCAAAGGGAGGCTGGCATGGAGCAAGCAGTGTGCTGGGAAAGGCTGTGGAAGCAGGTGCCCCGGCTGCACGAGGACGAGCGGGCAGGTGCCGACGTGGCCCGAGGGTGGCGAGGGCACAGCGCCCCTCTCTGTACCCCCCTGCGGCTTCTGTCTCCGGCTGGACAGGCGTCTCGTGCGGACGGGACACCTTCGCCCACGGTCCACGCCCTCCGGGGAGGGTGTTGCCAGTGTCCTCGGGCTGTCCGTGCACAGCTGCAGTGAGGCCCGGCCAGCATCGCTGTCAACTGTTTGCGGCTGGGAGTGCCTGGCCCGCACGGCCACAGGGCCTCAGGGGCTCCCACCTGAACTCAGCCCCCGTCTCCAAAGGTGAGTCCTCCGGGCCCTCCTGACCCTGAGGCCCTCCCGACATGGCCTTGCCTCCACCCTCTAACGTCTGCCCGGACCCACCCTGCATTCTGGGCACGCGTGGCATGTGGCCTCTGCCCCTCTGTGTTGCCCTGGGCCACCGGAGCCTTGAGGAAGCACGACAGGTGCCTCTTGGCTCCTGGCTCACCCAGGGCTGCAGCCAGGTGGGGCCCCTGCTCCCACACGTGCCTGCGCCGCATGGCTCCACAGGGAAAGGCAGCCCTGCCAGCAGGTGCTCGCACTGGCCCAGAGCCTTCCAGAAACAGCCCGACCCAGACCCTGACTTCTGTTCAGCTCAGGAGAGTGGCCGCTGTGCACAGAGGCAGGGTGGGGGGCCTGCCCCAGGGATGCACACCTGGGGTTCCTGCCCCGGGGGAACAGGGATGGTTCCAGGAGCACCCAGCCAGGGGACCCAGCTCCATCTGCTGCCTGGGTTCATGGAGAGGCTCCCAGACGCCCTTTTGGCTGGTGGAAGCCCAGTGACCACATGTGACCAGTGAGCTGTGAGGACGGTGATAGAATCTGGGGACCAGGAAAGACGAGGATCCCCAAGGAAGCCTCTGGATCCCTGAGCACGCACCGGAGAGAGCTGCCCGCACATGTAGCAGCACATGCAGAGACTCCCCCAAGGGAGGGATCCGCAAAGTGGGCTTCGCCTGTTATCTCGGAGCAACCGCACCCGTCCTGACCGATTCAGGCCCCCGAGGAGGGAGGCCCGAGGTCTCGCCAACCCACGAGGGCCGGCTCCAGGGGCCTATCTGGGAGGCTGGGAAGCTCGCTGGATCCCAGGAGGGGTGCCTGGGTGCAGCTCACAGCACCCAGCATGTGAAAGCCGGCCTCAGCACCCCCTAGAATGTACCCTGAGCACCAGTGCTGCCTCGTGGCCTCTTCCCCGCCCCTCTGACAGCCCCATGGCCACAGCAGTGTCCAAAATGCCACTCAGGCCAGTAGCCGAGGCCAGATGCAGAGCCTCAAGCTGGCGACAAGCTGCTGGTGTCTGGTGGCTCTGTTGTTGTGGCTCAGAGGGAGGGCAAAGGGCGCCTGTCCCTCAGGGGAGGCCGGGAGGGGACGGGACCATGCAGTTCTCCTGCCTGTCCCGCCCTGCGGCTCACTCACAGGGGTGCGGCCTGGTCCGTCACCGGTGTGCTCCTCTAGTATTTCTGGGGACAGAGTTGAATTCAGCTCTGCCCCTGACCTGCAGGAGGCTCCTCCCAGGGGGAAGCAGTTAGGAGGCCAACTCCCCCCCACCCCCAGGCCCCCAGCCTGTGCTCGCCACTCCTCCCCTGCAGACAGTGAATCTGGAAAGAGGTCAACGCTGCCCGGCCCGGGGATGCGGCTCTCAGAGGTTGCCTCCAGAATGGAGGGAGGGGGCTTCTCTCTGTTGCACTTGGAGAACGGGGCTGGGGTCTCAGCTGCAGGCCGGCCCAGGGACCCCATGCTCCAGCAGGCAGCCCGTGTCCGCCCTCCAATCGGAACAGGTCTGTGGTGTGGGCTAAGCAGAGGCCTCGGAGGCTCCTGCCCCTGACACCTGGGCCCAAGAGCCAGAGACCAAGATCCCCAGGTCCCTAAATCTCACTCAGCCTCTGATGGGGCCTCAGGAAATGCTGCTCCATGGTCCTTTGATGGTCCTTTGACCAGAGCGATGGGAGGAGGAAGGGAGGGAGGGAGGGAGGGAGGGAGGGAGGGAGGGAGGGAGGGAGGGAAGCTAATAACCCTTCAGGTCAACAAGCCCAGGGCAGAGATGTCTGAGCCTCCCCACGCGGGACTTCAGATAAATGAGAATCAAGCTGGAAAAAAATTCACCACCTAACCCTTCCGGGGCTTTATTTTAAAATGCAGACCAAAAGCCCATTTGATTTAATGTCCTGCTAAAGCAGTGGTGAGGCTCAAAGGAGGCCCAACACGGAGTTGCTTTTGCACATCTTGGAATTACAAACCCCAGTCTGTGCGGGAACCCAGCCGCCCCCTCCTCCCCGCCCTGCGCCCCAGCCCCAGACTCCAGAATACCGTGTCCTCAACTCCACACACTCCCTCCCCGGGTGGGTTAACCCTCAGCACCCCTGTCAGCCATATGCCTCCCATCCATTCAGGGCCCTCACGCAGTCCTCCTCCTCCTGCCCCCCTCCGCCTCCTCCTTTTCCCCACCGTCCCCTTCTCCTCCTCCCCATCCTCCCCCTCCATCCTCCCCTTCCCACTACTTCCTCCTCCTCCTCTCTCCTCCCCCATCCTCCCATCTTCCCCACCCTCCCCTCCTCTTCCCTCTCCCTCCTCCCTCTCCCTCCCTTCCCCCTCTCCATCCTCCCCTCTCCCCACTCTCGCATCTTCCCCCCTCCTCTCCATCCTCTCCCTCCTCCCCTTCCACCCCTCCTCCCCACCCACCAACTCCCCCCTACGTCCTCCCCATCTCCTCTCCTTCTCCCCCTCCCTCCTCCGGGGCAGGCAATGTGCACGAACTGTGTCACGTCTTGCTTGCAGCAGCCTCCTCCGTCCTTCTGCTCATCCGTGCCCCAGGGAGGGATCCCTCATTGTCCTGGAAGCTCCCAGAAGATGCCCGGCCCCGGTCGGTGCCCAGGAACGGTCAGCACCAGGCAGCAGTGGTGAGGTCAAAGATGCGGTGTCGCTGGCTCGCTGGGCAAGGCGGGGTCCAGCGGGGAACCAGGACCGGCGCCCTGGTTCTTGCGGACTCCAAGAGGTAGAAGTCGGCTCTCATTCTTGCAAAGAGGAAGCGACATCCCTGTCTGGGGACCAGAGGGGATTGCTCCCAAGGAATGAGTCGTCCTTCCCGGAGGCCCTAGCGGAGTGCCGATACCGTAGCCCCGTGGGCTGGCTCCAGACTCAGAGCGCAGCTTTGGGTCTGATTGATCTTTGTACAAGCAGCTGGCCTAAGTAGATGGTCATTAAATGTTTTACCGGGTGAATTAGTTCATCGACAGGCCTGGCCGCTGTGCCCACGCAGCAGATGCCAGCAGATAATCGACTTTCTCTCCAACGACTGCCCTGCATTGAATTCCTACCAAGAAAAATTAAGCTCTAGCAGCTCCTTGCTTCAGTCTGGGTTTAATTGGTCAGTAACCTATTAGTCAAGATGGTAGACCCAATATTCCGCGATTCAGAAGAAAGTTCTGACCTGGAGAGAAAAGCTTCTTTGCTGGAACGGGCTTCGGGCATCATGGGGGACTCAGCCAAGAGGCATCTCCAGCCTGTCTCGTGCTAACATCACCTCCAGAAGATAATTATTTCATGTGTTCTGGTACATCTCAAATACATTCTTCAGGACTTTAATATTTAAAACGTGTTTTCTGAAGCAGCGATTCTCCTACATTATGAATTGCATAAAATTTATTGGAAACCGTGTCTTGTCAAAACTCCTTATGAGCATGGAGCGGCTTTGCGGGAACGTGTCTGAGGCAGGAGGACCTACGGGGAGGGCGATGAGCTTTGTCGGTAATGAAGATTGACACTCGGGGTGGCCTGGGTGTGCGGAGACCTCCCTCAGGCGAATCAGCAGGCCTGTCTTTTAATTAACCTTGAAAGAAATATTCTCAAGCATCGAAACCTTTCCGAGTGAGCCGCGATGAGACGGAGACACCCACTACCATAATAACGCTTAAACTCGATGGCGTTTTTAACATTCGTCTAAGGCAGGTGCACCTGGAAGGGCTGGAATGTGCCAGTTGTGACCGTGAGAGTCCCCTCGTGGTAACGCACAGGGGAGGGCACCTCACCCAGGTGGCCTCCCACCTCCCTCTCAGGTGCTGGAAGCGAGCCCAGTGGTGGGAACGAAGGAGGTTTTGCACGACTGTCAACTCTCCTGGTCTTCTCCCTGCTTCTGAGGGACCCCCGTGCTCGGTGTCGGGCGTGTGGGTGAACCCAAGCCCTCCTGGGTCACGCAGCCCGCGAAAGGGAGTCCTGGGGGCGTGACTGCCAAGGAGGCCCAGCCTCCCCCGGAGGCTGGCCCTGCCCCCCGCCATTGCCTCTGTGGCTGGGCTCTCACGGGGGCAGGAGGGGAGCCCTGTGCATGTGGACTGTATCAGAGCGGGCGGTGGGCCGTAACAAACAAGTCCCACACCTCGGTGGTCCCACCCAGACGCGCGTCACAGCCCCCCTCTGGCTGCAGCATCTGGACTGTCCCTCGGGCTCCCAATCTCCCCGGAGGGCACCACATGCCGTGTGCATCTACGCTGCAGATGCAACATCGTAGGGGCAGGTGTGGAAGGGGCAGGCGCCCTTTCTGCTGGTGTCTCGTGGCCATGAGTCAGATACTAGCCCCGCCCGTGACAGTGTGGGCTGTGCGCACCCCACATGGAAATCGAGGTGCTCTGTGGACCAGAGCGTCCCTCTGCCCCTTCGACGGGGCTTACGTGCGTCTCCACAGTTAGGAGCCGCCCAGCTCATGGCTCCACTTGGGGAAGGCCCCCAGCCCAGCACCTGTGACCGTCGAGCATGTGCATTCACGGAACGGGTGACTCGGAAGACAGCAACAATCAGGGAGGAAGGGAGGCCGCTCCTACCACAGGGACACTGCGGCGGCCCCGTGCAGCCTGGAGGGAGAGCCTCGGGCTCCGAAGGTGACCTCGCAGGGCCCCTCCTCTGGCTGTTGGCCGCTTTGGGAGCGGAGCTGTTCTTTCTGCAGCTGAGCCGATGGCTGTGGGAGAGGATGACTCTCTCCCTGGGGAGGGACAAGGGAAAGGCGCAGCATCCCGGGTGCCCTCCGGGAGGCAGCGACAAATCGCCTCCCCTCCTTGCGCCTCAACCCGGGGGGACCCCTGGCCCCGGCTCACCCCCCACACCTGCTGCCCTGCCAGCCACCTCGTCAGCCCCGGCTCTCCCAGACACGCGGCTTCTCCCCGGGAACCTCGGGCTGCTCTGTGCACTAATTACGGCCTGTCATCTGGAACACATACCTCGTGTGACAGGCGAGATAATTAATATGCTTGCAGAAAACTTTCTTTCTTTTTTTTTTTCTTAATTAAGGCGCACCAATTTCTTTTAAAGCCTGGAAAAATCTGTCTGTGGTCTCCAGTCGGCGCACGTATGCACCAAAGTCAGTGGAACGCTGCTGATTCTGTAAGTTGCCATTTTAGTTCTGTTTTTAATATAAAAATAGTTAGAAGCTTACATTCCCTGGAATAACAATCAGCCAGAAAGTGTCCAGCAAACAATAATAATGATGACGGCTCTTGCTGCAATGGCCACTTAGGGAGCGTCGGATGCGCAGGCGGCGTGACCGGTGATGTCCAGCTGTTCCACCCTGAATTAGTAACATCTCGATTCAATTCGCTAGAGGACATGGAGGATCAGGGCTTCTAAGGCAGTGGCACAGCTCGGGCCTGGGGACCGAGGAGCAGGGCTCTGAGCACAGGTGCTCCTGGCCCGGAGCCTCTGTGCCGGGCGCCAGTCTGCCTGCAGCTGGGTCGGGAGGGCGTGGGAAACACACCTGCAGGAGGGAAGGGAGGAGTGTGGACCGGGGCTCCCTCTGTCCCCTGGGCACAGGGAGGGGTCCCTGTGTCCCATGCCCAACACAGAGCCGGCCATGGGAGGTAAGAGCCCTGCCGGTGAACCACAGACAGATGTGCCCAGCTTGGACCCCAGCCCTCGAGAAACTGGCTCCTTCGCTCAAGGTCACTGCTGAGAAGCCGAGACAAGATTCCCTCCGTCAGCGCCGAGTGCTTTATCTCTCCCACATGGAGTCGTGCAATCTGGCCTTTGGACATCCCGGTTTATGCTCCTCGCTGCTCTTGACAAATGTTTGATTGCACAGCTTTGGCCAGCAAAGGGGAAAAAGAAAAGCCACGCTTTCTGGTGAGAGGCTATCCCAGGCCCTCGGCTTCCTCGGAGGGAGGAGCACACATAGTCCGGGGGAGCTGTACGCTGAGCCCGCCGGCTGTCGTTGGTGGAAACCACTGTGTTTGGGGGGGGCTGGCGGGCATCTGAGAAATAGGAACGGTTTGGTCATCGGTCTGAAGCCCTTGGGAGGGGCTGTGCCATGGAAGGGCTGAGAGTTCCTCTGGACGCTGAGTACCTGGAGGGGCAGGTGAGTCCCCCTGGTTCTGCATCCCCAGGAAGGGTGGCCACCCGGAAAGCTGGCACTGTGTGCACAGTCCGTGCTCCTGGGGACTCGGGGAACAGGGGAGGAGGAGGTTAAAGTCCATGTCCCGTGACCTGGAAGAGTCTCAGGGTGCAGATGACTCCTGGACCAGCTCATCTCTGGGCCCCGGCCCAGCCCGGCCTGTCCCAGGAGGCCGGCATCGCTCATCAAGACACATCTCAGGTAGGGCAACGGAGGAGCCCGGCCTGGGTTCTGCTTAAGGGCCCGTTGTGGCTAAAGACTCGAGAGCAGTCGTGCTCGCTCCTGCCAAAAGCAGAGGCCAGCGGGGGCAGGATGAGAGATGGGGCTTTCTTGGGCCAAGCACCCGGCAGGGCTGCGGGGTCAGGCCCGGGAGCCACAGAGCAAGCCAGAGGCTCAGAGTGAGCCCCCGGGAAGAGGACACCGGCCCCACAGCAAGGCCCAGGTCAGATTGGCAAGGAGGCGGGAGAGATTGAGGTGGGAGCCCAGAATGGGGGGCCTGAGGCTGAGGCTGATCCCGGTGGCCCCGGTCAGTGTGACCTGAGCCAGAGGCAGACGCTCAACCCCTGAGCCACCCGGGGGCCCCGTTATTTGATTTTTACTTTTAAAACTTTGTTAAGTTGCAGGCTCTGTGCTCAGTGCAGAGTCTGTTTAAGACTCTCTCTCCCCTCGGGACGCCTGCGGGGCTCAGCGGTGGAGCATCTGCCTCTGGTTCAAGTCCTGACCCCAGGGTCTGGGATTGAGTCCCACGTGGGGCTCCCTGCAGGGAGCCTGCTTCTCCCTCTGCCTGTGTCTCTGCCTCTCTCTGTGTGTTTCAGGAATAAATAAATAAAACCTTAAAAAATAAAAAAAAGGACTCTCTCCGCTGCCCTCCCCCTGCCCCTGGAGCTGCTCACGTGCACATCCTCTCTCTATATATAAAATAAATTAATTCATCTTTAAAATCATATGAAGGTGTGTTTCATGGCCCGGAGAGGTTTACCTTAGCGGAAGTTCCATCCCACATTCGAGAAGAATGTTTGTTCTGCTGTCGTTGGATGAAGCCGTCAACACAGGCCGATTGGACCCCGTTGGTGCTGCCACTGAGCTCACCTGCGGGATCTGCCCACACCTGATAGGAGGTGCTGGAGCCTCTGACCCTAACCGTGGGTTTCTTTCCTCCTTCCTGCGTGGCTGCCCACTGCTGCTTTGCGTGGTTTGACCCTCAGGTGCCGGGTGCATACTCACTAAGGACCGGTAGGTCTTCTTGGAGAATTGACCTCTTTATCATCATGCTGTGAGGTGCTTCGGTGTTAACTGGTGTGATCAGAAGCAGCCTTTCAGGATGTTGACCCAACAGGTGTGAGCGCTGGGTGGGGGGGTCCACCCGGACACCTGCTGGTGGAGCTGACGGTGGCGGGCAGTCACGAGGCAGGTTGGATCCTGTCACCACCGTGGGCTGGAACCCCACTCCTGGCTCTGCAGTGACTCCAGAACCAGCCAATCGATGCTTAATCCACAAGGTGTGCAGGCCTTGACCCTGGCCCCCCGCCAGTCCTTGTGTGACCGTCGCCCTCCTTCTCTGGGCTCCACACTGGGCCAGCCCTCTCTCTTTCCCTGGGCCCACGCTGGGCCCACCTCCAGGCCTCCATCCGCCTCCTCCGCCCGGGACGCAGTTCCTCCAGCGGATGCCCAGGCAGCTCCCGGCTCCAGGGGCTCAGTTCCCCTTGTAACAGCCCCGCCTAGTGATCTCATCCATCTTTTGATCATGTACCCTGCTTGCTTCCTTCAGGAGCCCACACCACGGGGACGGGTCTGTCCCTAGGCTGCAATGTCCTGAGAGCAGGGATGTGGTCGGTGTTGCTTTCCTGCCATAACCCTCTGGGCAAAGGACACAGCGGGTCGTCTGCTTCAGGGCCCAGGGGCAAATGAAGGCGCGGGGGGTCAGAACCTTGCACACTGGGGGCGCTTCAGAGTCTGACCTGCTTCCCGGGTGTCCGCTGGCTCCAAGGACTGGGGCCGGGATGAGAACCCACAGCTCTGAGCACATCTGGCTCCTCGGAGCAGCCTGGCTTAGGGCCCAGGGGGAGGACTGCCCCAGGGGGTTGTCCTGAGCTGGGGACCCCCTACCACGGGACAGGCGAGTCCACCCAGATGCCTCGGCACACGTGCTTGGTTCCTTGGCCCGGGGCGTCCCCGCAGCTCTGCAGGGAAGAGGCCCGGCGTCTCTGCGGCAGGATGCCCCCCCGCATCCCGGCCCTGCTCCGTCTTTAAATAATTCAAACGCTCAATCCTTGCAGATCCCCGCAGGCTGGGCATCCTCCCGGGAAGCAGTTGGAATAAGAAGAAAGGGCTGCCTCTCAACCCTGAGTTCAAGAGATGGCCAAAGCTTTTAATTTAGTTTGATGGATTTAATATCCTGCGTCCTGGGAGCAGAGCTCGGCGTGATCCTGGCTGCGCGCCTCCCCGCTAAGCCGACAGCGGAGCAGGGCGTCTCGGGCCACGAGCAGTAACGAAGCGCTGCCTGGTCCCGGCCCTTCCAGCCCCGGAGCCGGTTGCGGGGAGGAGGGCTGCCTCCGCCGGGGTCTCTCCCCTCTCTGCCACCTGGGGGGGGGGCATCCCCCCGGCAGAGGGAGGAGCCGTGGACCACCTTTGGCTGCCACGGGGGATGCTTTCCAAAGGCGTCCCTCCTCTACGTTATGCTCCATCCACACCCATGAGGACACGGCCGCCGGGGGCCCCCTCGGGGCGCGGGCCCCCTCCAGGGAGTCGCTGGGGGACTTGATCTGTCCTCCGCAGCTCGTGGTCTGAAGGAGGGCGGGTAGCTGCCATCGCCTTAGCCCTGTCAAGTCCCTCCAGAGCCAGAGGGCATCCTGCACGTGGGCCCCTGGGGTCCCCCGCCATGTCGTCCTGGGGGCCCAGCCTGAGCCCACATCCCAGGGTCCGCAGTTAAGGTCCCCGGGCTGCTGAGGGAGGAGGCCAGGGCGGTGTGGCTGGGGGCAGCAGGTGGAGACAGGCACAGGGCCGACCCAGCCGACGCTGCCGCTGCCGCATGGGATGTGCCTGTCACTCAATCCCCTGGGCACTCCTGCCCAAGGCCCTGCAGCACTTTCCTTCTCCGGGAGAAGAGCCCTGGAGAAAGCAGCTGCCCGTGTGCAGACCCCACATGTCGCTCTCGGGGGCATCCTTCCTCCCCTGAAGATGGAGCACTCACCTCCGCAGGATGGGCTCCCCGTGGAAAGGGCTGCAATGGGCACGCTGAATCTCACCTTTGCTGGCGGGACCCAGGCACGGAGGCTCCCAGGGACCGTCTCCCAGGTGGCAGCGAGGAGGAGGCTGTAGGGCTGCTGCTCCCTCTGAGCAAGGAGCTTCATGGCTCAGCCCGAGTGTGGGGGGGCAGGGCGGGGGCAGGCAAAGGTACTGGGGTCCTTCCACCATCCTCCTTCTGGTTGTTTCTGAAACGCACCTTGCATTCCTCCAAGGAGACCCAAACTCCGCCCTGGTGCTCTGTCCTCTTATCGATGGGGTGGTTTCTGGAGGCTGGTTTTTCAAATCAGAAAACAAGCGATCAGGTCTCCCTCTCTGCCCCAGGATGCACAGCGTGGAGAACCACCATGCGCACCACCTCTCACACAGGTGCACAGTGTCCCACCTGAGCCTTCAGAGCAGATGCATTCCAGACTCAGAATCTTCTAGAAAGGGAACCGGGTGCATCTGCCCTGTGCCGGGTGAGGTCCGCAGCTGGGTCTGGGCGAGCTCTCCTCAGGCAGCGTCTCAGCACCTGCAGCGAGTCACACCAATGTCCACAAAACACAGGCAAATAAAGGCTATTTGTGATTCCTGGTGTTTCATAGCAGCTTTTCCTGCCAAAGGAATTTCTTTAGTTCCCATATGGAAAGCCAGTTGGTCCTACCACACTCATCACGGGCTGTGTTTCCTCCTTTGCGTGGTCTACATGTCCACTCTGTACCCACACTGCGCTGTTAACTTCCTACAACTTTTTAGTAAATATTATCATATGATAAATCCACCTCTTTCTTATTTTTAATATTGTCTGTTTTTTTAATCGTTCACTTTATGTTCAGATTTTAGGCTCAGCTTGTTCTCTGACATGCATAATTTTGTTACAAGTTTGACTGGACATCATTGAATAGATACTACCTGGGGTGAATTATTATCTTTAAGATATTGGGAATAACCACCTCAAAACGTGGCACACCTCTAGAATTTAATCTTCCTTTTTAAACAGAAGTGTATTTTCTTCCTTAAAAAAATAATAACCGTATTAATTTTGGTAGGTTGATTGCCAAGTAACATAGTTTTTATTGCTTAATGATTATTACAATTTCTGACTGTATTAGCCAGAGTTCTCTGGAGAAACAGAACCCTACGATACATGGAGATGCGTAAAGGGATTTATCATAGGAAATGGCCCATGGTCATGGAGGCTGAGAAGGCTCAGCATCTGTGGTCCACCAGCTGGAGACCAGGATGGTCACTGGTGCCACTTGGTTCGAAGGCCTGAGAGCAGGAGCTCGATGTCCAAGGGCAGGAGACAATGGATGTCCCCGCCCACGAGAGAGAGGATTTGCCCTTCCTCCCTCTGCTCCTTCTGTCCCAGCCCCCTCCAGGGCTTGTGTGATGGTAGCTGGCACCTGGGCAGGTGGACCTTCTCTACTCCAATTCAGAAACCCTCTCCCACATGCATAAATAATGTTTATCAGTCATCTGGGTCCCCCTTTGTGACACACAAAGTGACCATCATGCTAGTTGCTTAGTGGAGTTATGATGAACCGATTGATGCATGTTCTCACATCTCGATGAATTTTCTCACCAATTCTAAGAGTTTGTTCCGTCCATTCTCTCCATGACTTGCTCTGTGTAGACACGCAGCTCGTCTGCACATAAGGACAACCTGTGTTCTTCTCCAGTTTGGCTAACTCATCCTCCCAGCCCTACCCCCACCCTTAAGACAGTGTTGAAGGGACAGTTCATACCTAGCACCTGTCTCTAAAGGGAACTAACCCATCTGTAGCTTCACCAGGGATGTGATATTTGGTTGGTTGGATAGAAACATCTTTTGGGATTCAGTGTTTTCACTTTTATTCCTAATCTGCTAAACATTAGGGTATTGGTGGTGGTGTGCATTGGTTGGTTAGTTGGTTTTAAATAGTAGAGAGTTACAATTTTTTAAAGAGTTTTTATTTACTTATTTATTTATAAGAGACACAGAGAGAGAGGCAGAGACACAGGCAGAGGGAGAAGCAGGCTCCCTGCAGGGAGCTTGATGCGGGACCTGATCCCAGGGCCCCGGGGTCACGCCCTGAGCCAAATGCAGACGCTCAACCACTGAACCACCCAGGTGCCCCGAGAGTTGTGATTTTATTAAATATCTTTTCTTTGTGAATCATGGATACGTATTTTTCTTTTTAAATTTCTTAATGTGATAAATTACATTAATGAATTTTTTCTAACATCATTAAAAATCAGTGCACTCTTGAAATACACTTGGGGTAAATGCTACCTGGCCATATATGCTCTTTTTTATATCCTACTGAGTTCAATTTATTATATTTTACTTAAGACTTCCGCATCTATTTCTCTAGCAGAAATTTACCAAAAATTTTATTCTTTGTATTGTCTTTGTCCGTTTTTGGTGTTAAGGACATTTTAGTTGTATAAAGAGACCTGGGAATTTTGCTGACCTTCCCCCTCTGTATTGGAAAGTTATTATTTGCTCCTTTGCAGTTTGGGGACACTTATCCCCAAAACCGCCCTTCCTAGTGCCTCGTTGGAACTTGGGGTGGTGGAGAAAAGTAATGGAAAGATTTCTGAGTAATGTTGTAAATTATAAAATGGTTATAGATCTTTCTAGAATGTTTTCCTCCTCTAGTAAATCTTGGTATTTTACAGTTTTCTATAAAATCTCCATTTCATCATAGATATTACAATTATGAGCACAAAATCCACTCTAAGACAGTATTTTCTTATATTTTCAAACGGCACTGCAGCTACGAGATGCTTTATTTGTAATATTCCTATTCACGATATCTCTCCATATTTTACTTGCCGCTTCTCCCCAAGTTCTGTTTCATCCAACGTTTCGAACAAGTTTCTTTTGGCTTTCTTGATCTTCTTTATTTTTTAATGTTTTATTAACCTCTGCTTTTAGCTTTGTATTTTTTTTTCTTCCAGATTTTCTTTTGTTTTGTTTTGAGGGGTGTGTGTAGTGTGTGTTCACACTAATGTTTATCTGCCCACTGAGTTGAACGTCCATGACATTTTTCTTTCTACTTCCTATTTTTAGCAAAAACAACAACAAAATGACTGATAAACTAGTGTCCTATGATTCTGCCTTGAATTTTCCCTTGTGTGGCATGAATATTAACACATCTGGTTTATATTATACAAGTATATGCATTTACGTGGCTATATTTGTCCATTTGAGTATAATTTTCAGTCTGTTTCATTTTGTTTTCAATATGCCTTTTTAAATAGCCTTTCTAATATGATGATTGTTCTTAACTCTGCCTTCCCAAAGTCTATGAAGATATTTTCCTATGTGTCTTCTAAAATATTTATATTTTTAACTATGAACTTTAGATCTACAATCTAACAGGAATTGATTTTTGAGTATGGTGCAAGGTAGTTCTTAAGGTTCTTCTTCTTCTTTTTTTTTTTTTAAATGTGGGCATCCAACTGACAAAGAGCCAGTCAGAAACCATTAATTTTTTAGCACATATATTCAGCCTAATATGTTTCCTTTTTAAAAAAATTATTTATTTATCCATGAGAGACACAGGGAAAGATGCAGAGACACAGGTAAAGGGAGAAGCAGGCTCCCTGTGGGGAGCCCGATGTGGGACTCGATCCCAGAACCCAGGGTCACGACCTGAGCCCAAGGTGGACACTCAACTACTGAGCTACCCAGGTGCTCTCCTAATATGTTTCTGAAAGTCATACAAAATTGTTCTATCCCTCTGTTGAAGAAGTAAGACCTTCAGCTTGTTTCCACTTTCTCTCTGACTGGATTCTCAATTCAGCCTTGTGGAAATCCTCTTTTTCAATATTTAAATTATTCTCAATACAGGATCCCATCATCTGCAAACAGAGATTATTTTACTTCTTCCTTTCTAATGTAAGTGCCTTTTACTGCTTTTTCTTGTTTCTGATTGTTCTTGCCGGTCCTTTGGGACTATGCTGAATAGAAGTGATGAGAATGAGCATTCTTGTCTTCTCCTGGACCTTTGAGGAAAGGTTCCCATTTTCCCACTGATTATGTTGCTAACCGTGGGCTCTTCACAAATGTTCTTATTATGTTGAGGAAGCTTCCTTTGATGCCTATTTTGCTGACAGGCTTTATCATGAATGAATGCTGAGCTTTGTCAAATACCTCTTCTGCACTTATTGAGAGGATCTTGTGGTTTTTATCCTTCATTCTGTTCATATGCTGTATCACACTGATTGATTTGTGTATGTAAGCTAAACTGGCGGCCCAGGACAAACCCCACTTGGTCATGGTGTATAATCTTTTTGATACATCGTTGAATTTGCTTTGATCCTATATGCAGAAAGCCCTAAAGACTCCACAAACAAATAAACACATTCAGTAAAGTTTCAGGATACAAACACAACACTCAAAAATCTGTTGTGTTTCTTAACACTAACAATGATCAATCTGCAATCAAGAAAACAATCCCATTTATCATAGCATCAAAAAGAATATAATACTTAGAAATAAATTTGACCAAGAATAATAATAAATTTCCCCAAGGTAAAAGCCCTATACACTGAAACGTATAAGACATTGATGAAAGAAATTCAAGAGTACATAAATAAATACACAGGTAATCCGTATTCACACCTTCAATGCAATCCCTATCAAAATCTCAATGGCATTGTTTCACGGAAATAGGAAAGATGATTCTAAAATTCATTTGGAACCACAAAACACTCCAAATAGCCAAAGCAATCCTGAAAAACAACAGAGCTAATGGCATCACAATTTCTGATTTCAAATTATATTTCAAATCTGTGGTAATCAAAACAGTATGGTGTTGGCATTAATACTCATATAGACCAATGGAACAGAGTAGAGCCCAGAAATAGATCCCAAGCATAAATAGTCAACTAATTTTTGGCAACGGTTCTAAGAAGCCCAAAGGAAAAAGGACAATCTCTTCAATAAACTGTGTTGGGAAAACTAGACAGCCACGTGTAAAAGAAAGAAATTTGGACTCTTATCTTACACCATACACAACAATCAACCCAAAGCGATTTAAAGACTTAATAAACATAAGACCTGAAACCATAAAACCACTAGAAGAAAGCATAGACAAAAAAAGCTCCTTGACATCAGTCTTGGCAAAGAATTTTTGGGATATGGCAACAAAAGCAAAAATAAACAATAAATGGACTATATAAAACTAAAAGACTTCTGCACTGCAAAGGAAACCATCAATATAATAAAAAGGCCACAGTGGATTGGGACAAAATACTTGCAAACCAAGTATTCAATAAGGAGTTAATACCCAAAATAGATAAGGAACTCCATAACTCAACAGCAAAAAATAAACAAAGTGGGCAAAGGACCTGAATAGACACTTTCCCAGAGAAGACATTCACATGGCCAACAGCATATGAAAAGGTGCTCAACATCGCTGCTCATCAGAGAAATGCAAAGAAAACCACAGTTCTCTTTCTGCATTTCTTTTTCGCCTTACACCTGTCAGAAAGGCTGCTATCAAAAATACAAGAAACAAGTGTTGGTGAGGATGCGAAGAGGAAACCCTTGTGCACTGCCCCAGGTTCCTACAAAACACCGGTCGGTGGGAATGCAAACCAGTGCAGCCACTGTGGGGAACAGTATGGAGGTTCCTCAAAAACTTGAAACCACAACCATATCATTCAGTAAGCCCTCCTCTGGGTTTCTACCCTAAAGGAAATAAAATCAGTACCTCAAAGAGGTTGCTGTTCGTTGCAGCATCTTCAAAATAGCGAAAATAGGAAAACCACCTAATGTCCATCCATGGATGTCCAGAGTGCATAAAGAAGCCAAGACATGAATGGGGAGATGGATTTGCAATCATGCAAGACCAACAAGTCGTGGAAGTTGGGCACCTGGGTGGCTCCATGGTTGAGCATCCGCCTTCAGCTCAGGGCGAGATCCTGGGGTCCTGGGATCGACTCCCGCATTGGGCTCCCCCGCAGGGAGCCTGCTTCTCCCTCTGTCTGTGTCTCTGCCTGTGTCTCTGCCTCTCTCTGTGTGTCTGTGTGTCTCTGTATTTTTTTTCTGTAGAAAAAAAATAAGTCTTGGAAGTAGCTACAGCTCAAGGGCTCTGATCCTGTACTGAATACTGGAAATGTGCTAAAAGAATAGATTTCGGTGCTATCATCACAAAAAAAAAAAAAAAAAAAAGGTGGTAAGTCTGTGGGTAGATGATATATGAATTAGCTGGCCTATGTTAATTATTTTGCTATGTGTATCAAATCATCATGTGCCTCCAAAATACATACAAGTATTATTAACAAAGAAAATAAATAAAAGATTATGTTCTCATTTTTTTAAAGTATGAACCCAAAAAGTCAGTTTAAAATTAACTGGAAGATTTACTGGTTTCTTCTTTACCATTATTTTGAGCCCATGTCCTTCTCTTGGATTCCTGGTTTTCATGGCCTTTCTTTTATTTAGGTATGTATTCAAGTTACTTTTCAGAAAAGAGCCCATAGAAGGTAAATTGAATTTTCTGAGTTTTCTCATGCACAAAAATCACTTCATTTTGGTCTTCTGCTTGAGTAATCATTTTCCTGGGATAGAATTATAGAACCAAAATACTTTCTGATCTTTTATATATATATATACTTTCTGATCTTTAAAGACATTTTCTCACAGGGTGTGGTGTTGCTGTTAGAAACTTGCCACCGAGAGGATTCGTGTTCCATTCCAGGAGTCTGCCTTTGTTGTTGGAATGCTACTAACGATTTTTGGACAGTTTCTTAATTTTGAGAGTTCTGGCATTTATCCAGAATGTATCCAAGTGCTTGCTTTTTTTTTTTTTTTTTTCTTAGTCTATTTTGTCCCACGGTTGATTCTATCCAAAGCTCATGGCTTTTCTCAGCACAGGAGCAAATTCCTTTAATCTGTGAGCATTTCCTCTCCCATTAAGCTCTGCTTTCCTCCTTTCCAGTCTTTTCTTGTAAAAATCCATAACCCACAAATCTGGATGAATAATCTTAGGTCTGGCTATAGCCATTCTGCTATTTGGCCATCTTTTAAAGGTTGTTGTTTATTTTTAATGTAATCAAATATCCAAGAACTCAGATAACTTTTATTGATGATTTATCTTCTTGCTATTATCCTAGGGCGTAATCTGGGAATCTCCCCTGAGCAGAACCCCAGTGTTGCGAAGCTTTCTAAAGACTCAGCTGGAGGGCACCTGCGTGAGTAGAGCTCTTCTGGTCTCTGTGGGGCCCTACTCGGCTTCCCCTCTGCAGCCTCACAGAATTACAGGACCTCAGATCACCAATCTTCCCCAAAGAAACCCGATAAAAACTAACACCACTGATGCTGAATGTGCCAGGCACCTGCATTCGGATACTCCCAGGATTCCCATTTTGTAGGAACCTGGGGCAGAGCCAGCATTGAGACGGGAAAGCTGAGCCGAAGCAGACCCCACTGTGATGCTGCACAGCCTTGTCAGCACCCCTGACTCTGTTCAGAGAGGAGTCTCAGAGGATCTCTCCTGCGCCCATTTGTCCAGATTGCCCTGGAGGCGGCTCCCATGCTCTCTGCCCTGCCTGGCGCTTGGGCTCAGGGCTCTGGCTGGGAGAGGGAGGCTCTGATCTCTGCGGGACTCCCTTCCTGCCATTGTCATGGATGGTTTGCCCTGGTTTCCCCATCAATCTGGTGCTGTCCACCATCCCCAGAAAGCTGGCCACACTTCTGCTTCCGTGACATCGCTTCCTGGTTGTCATTGCTCTTCTGCCCTTATTCTCATCTGTTCTGTCCTGTTCTGTCATTTTTATGGCATTTCTCATGGAAGGGGCAGTGATCGCACTGCGTGATGGGCCACTTTGGTCCCATAAAGTCATCTTTCCGATTGTACCATCGCCTCATTAAAGAGCTCTGCAAGCTCCTCGCTGATGCCAGGAGCTGGCCTAAGCTCTGCGTTGGTGCCGGGGACCCTGTAGGACCCCACTGGCCCCCTCCTCCAGCACCCCACAGCGGTCATCCCCCAGACCTGCTCAGCCTGCCCCTCCCCTGTGGCCGTGAGGACCCGGAGAAGCGCTGGCACGTCTCCCATACTGGGTTGCTCTTGTTGGCCAGGGTCTTTCTGCCTCTTCCAGACTCCCCACCTCTGAAAGGGCAGGGCTCACATACTCCCACCGTCTTTGCCCCACAATCGCTAGTCCAGGAGGTGCATGCAGTAGGTGCTTGCTTTGCTCAATGTCAGCTCCCTCCCCTGGGCGACATACCTCCTCCTGCAGGGATGTTCCCGTCCTGTGTACACCTGTCACTGCACCCTTGCATGTGTTATAGCAGCTTTTGCATTTTATCATAATCATCTCTTCATGGATCTTTATCTGGCTCCAGCCTGTGACCCTCCTGGGGGCAGGGATTTAGGATTGTCTTCTGACCGTCTCTAAAATTGGACACTGCAGAGTGTGGCATGTGGTAAATGCTCAGGAAACCCCCGTCCCTGGCCCATGGACACGACCCCTGCTAGCTCTGCTCCTGCCCCTCGGCTCAGCGTCTCTGGCCTGCACGCTCACATTCCTGAAACCAGGGCTGCCTGCAGACCCCCTCCGAGAGGCCTCTGCCCCCCTCCCGCCGCACGCGCATCTCCACCCTGAAGGGCTGCAGCTCCGTGGAGCTGGACTGGACCTCTCCATAATTGCTATTTTTCAGCTGTGCAAAGCTGCTTCCGTCAGCCAGTGGGTGAGCCATTTGAGCAAAGATGATGATGTGTTGCTCTGTCCCCTCTTGGCCTCTGGAAAATGCCAGAGAAAGAAGAGCAGCTCATTATGTCCTCGATGCCGGGGAGCATGATCTCAGAGGCAACCACTGGGATGTGATTGTCCTCCAGGGGTGATGGGCGGGGACCCCCAGTCATCACCACCACCGGGAGCCCGGGTCCCCGTGTGGCTGTGCCGATGCCCAGACCTCCCGGCTGCAGGTGTGAGGGTGGCAGGCGCTGGGAGGCCCACGGCCTCTAACTTGGGCAGAACTCTCGGACATCCCCGGGTCCCCGGGCCCACGGACACTGAGGCCTCCACTGAGCTCTTCCAGTGGGGTCATAAGGTGAGTGCCACTGGCTGGACACTTCCATGAGCCACACAGACACCGTCCTCTCCAAGAGCCTCCCAACTACCAACCGCTTTGTTGGCCTGGAATTGGAGGCTCAGAGAGCGGGAGAGAACTGGTCAGAGGCGGGCCTGGACCAGAACCCAGGGCCATGTGATTCCACGCTCTCGCGTCTCCCCACGTCTCCCCGCAGAGCATCGCCTCTCTGCGGGCCGCGGCGTGCATGGAGTTCTGACGTTGTTCTTGAATTTTTAAAAACACTATAAAAGTTTAATACTCCAAAGGAATTAAAAAAAAAAAAAGCTATAAAAATACCGTCTGTCTCAGGACCAGGGATGTGCTTTCCCTCCTGGGATTGGAAGCATTATCCTCTTGTGCGAGAAAACATGTGTATCTTGTTAGATCGCCGAAGCCTGCTAATAAAGTGAATTAAAGATTGAAAACCCAGCCTGGCTCCCATGGTTCACAGACTCGTGTGTGAGTCTCTCAGCTTCTGCTCGGCAGCCTGGCCCCTGCCCCGTGCTCCCCCGCCGCCGTGCATCAGAGATTTAGGAACGTGGCTGGAGAACAGCCTCAGAGCTGGGCTCCCAGCGGGCGTCCCTCCAGGAGACGCTCACCCTTCGGCAAATCCTCGCCGTGCCGCGGGTTCTCCTACGCGGAGGGGGCAGGAGCAGAAGGGAGCCTGAGCTTCTAGAAGCCCGCCCGATGTCGAGGGGCAGTCAGCGGTCGGAAGGCCGCTGGGGAGGAACGGCGTCCCCCATCCTCTGGGGGTCCTAACCCCCCAGCTCCTCAGAAGGTGACTGCTCTTGGCTGGAGACGGGGTCTGTCGAGAGCTCACGGAGCAGGCCCTGACCCAAGGCGACCGGGGTCCTTATGCGGAGAGGAGACCGGGACACAGACACACGTGGAGGGTGGGCCACGTGAGGACCCGGGAGAGGACGGCCTCAGGAGGACCCAGCCCTGCCCACACCCCAGCGGTCCAAAGGCTGCTTCCCAGTGGGAGAGAATCCGGGCCAGTGGGAAACCTAAGGGACATCCAGGGGACACCAGGGGAGGCGCGGGAGGACTGCTGGCCGTGCTGCTCACGCTCCGGGAACAAAGCGGACTTTGTGCCGCCGCGCCCACCACGCCCCGGGGGGCGCTATCAGGTGCCCGTGTGCGCTGGGCCTCCACCAGGGGCCAGGCCTCCCTGACGCCGGGCTGGCCGCTTCCTCTTGCCCGGTGGTCATCGTCCCGTGTCCCCGCTGAAGGCCGCGGCCATTGGCACCACTGGGCACGTGGGCTCCAGTGGGGGCCTTCGCATTTTCCCGATACTTTCCGGGGGGCTCCCCCGAGCAGGGGACGTGGCCCAGGCCACGGAGGCCGCACTAGAGAGGGCCTGAGCGGTGCAGCTGGCCCAGAATCCCAGCTACGTCCATCCACTGACCAGCGGAGTCTCGCCAGGAGCCAGGAGCACGTCCACCCCGGCAGGGGACCTTGGGGCACATTGCCTCCCACCACTGCCCTGCTTTCTCTGCTGGTTTTCGGGGTTCCCTGGGGAGGCGGTGCAGGTCCCTCCTATCCCTCTGGCTGCGGCTCAGTGGGGCGGCCACCTGTCCCTCTGCTTTGCAAGTCCCACGGAGCCTGGGAACAATCCCCCGTCCACCATACGGGAGAGGCCCGAGCCACGGACTCTGTCCACCAAGAGCCTAAGGCCCGGCTACAGCTACTGTCCACCCATGTCCCCCTGTCTGGTCCAGGTCAACCCTGGGGCAAGCACACCTGGCCTGTCCCACCCCTGCCCAAGGGCGTGTTGGCTCTGCCCCGGGAGCTCCCTGCTGGCCCCGATGCCCCTTCCCCCGTGCTGAGGGCGGGGCGGGTGCTTCAGCGAGCACTGTGGTCTCCAGGGCAGGGGCCTCTGAGGCCGCTGCGACACTCTCGGTGGGCCCGGCACCGGGCAGGTGTGGGGAGTGGCCTGGGCCGGAGGCTGCCTTCCCAGCTCAGTGCTCCCAGAGGGGCTGTCTGCCCGCAGGTGCCCACGTCTGTGTCCCCACTGGGCTTCAGGCACCTTGGGGAGGGGGCGGCTGTCCTGGTTGCCCTCCGCCCCAGGATGTGGCCACAGGGAGTGAAGTGGGAGACACTGCGGCCCAAGCAGCAATCAGAAGCACGCAGGATCCTGGAAAGCCAGAGAGGATGGGGCGTTTGGGGAGGAGTCCCCGCCGTCCAGACAGACCCCACCACTAGGTCACCCCGCCCTGGGGAGCAGCAGCAACGATGGGCTTTGCTGGAGTCCCAGGAGTGAGGTCTCTGCAAGCCCGGCCCAAGCCCGGAGCAGGAGCACGGGGAAGCACCCCTCCTGGATGGTCCCTGCGTGCAGACCCGGGCAGCAGCCTCCTCCGTTCCTCCAGGAGGACGAGTGGACCTCAGGGAACATCACAGTGGACGGCCGGAGGGGCAGGGCCAGATGACCAAGTGACAATCCTCCTCTTTTCTCTACTTTAAATGAACACAGACATCCGCAAAGAATTTGGGATAGGCATCCCGAGAGAGAGCCCGTCCGTATCCTGTCTGCGGGGAGGACGACCCCTGGGACGTGGAGCCCTCTGGGTGGCCCAGCGACACAGGATCACACAGGCTGGGGGACCCTGGATCCACTCCCCCTGTGGGACCCGGAGGTAGGGGGCAGGGGTAGCGCCCGCGGGGAGCCAGACCCGCCCCACCTGGGACGACTTCCCAGCAGCCTTCACGGGGCGGGGAGACCCCCGGGACCCTCATCCCGATGGCAGCCACGGCGTGGCTGGGATGGTGCCCGACTCCCCAGGACCCCTGGTTTCGGGGCCCCTCGCCCGCTGTGACCCTGCTGCCCGGCCCTTCGGAGCAGCGCGTGGTGGTCGGCTCCTTCCAGAAAACCTTTAGGGAAGAGCCCTTTGCACCCAACCCCTACCCCATCCCTCTCTCTTCTGCGCCGTCAGGCTGTTTGCCAGAATCGTCCCCGGGTCACCACCTTCTCCATGTCACTCCCGTCTGTCACCTAAGTCCACACAGACTTTCCCTTGTGTCCAAAGTGAACATCTCTGCCCGGGATGATGGGGCCGCCACGCGCCTTCTCCCAGGACGTTCATTCCACAGCCGTCCATCATCCTCTGGGCAGGGCCAGTGGTGTTCCTCAGGGTCTGTGCAAGGCCCTGTCTTCCAGCCTCACACCCGGCACCTCTCTCCCTATGGCCCCCCCGGGGACCGCTGTGCAAGAACACCCGCCTGCTGCTCACCCAGCCGCTCCACCGGGTGTCCCTGCACGTCCCCATCTCCAAGCACTGCCGTCCACCTCCCGACTCCCCACCTGCTGCCCCACCAGCCACCCAGGACCGCACCACGCCGGCCGTGGGATCTCCGCCTGCGTCCCTGCCAGCCTCCCGCGTGTCCCAGCGACACAGAACCATCCCACCACCCCGCGGAGCCTGCCCCGGAGTCCCCCTGCTTGGACAACACGCACTAATGGTCACCATGCAGCTTCCCGCCGACATGACCCTGTGTGCTCAGGTCCTGGTGGACGACGGCCAGGGTGACACCCCGCAGTGTGATTTGCTGTGAGATGGGACGAGTCCTTCCATGCAGTTGCTCACAGTGGTGCTGGGTCTGCAGGGAGGGCGGCTTCAGTTGGACGCGGTCCCTAAGCTCTGTGATCACACGGCCAATCCCACCGTGTAACCCCAGGCCCGGGTCACCTCTGCCAGGGCAGCCGCCACGTCCCCGGCCCATGCTGGAGTCATGTGTCCTTCGCGTGTGCATCAGTGTGTCCACGCTGTGTGTAAGATTCATGCATGCGGCCCATCCTCTGACCAGTGGAGAGCACGCAGAGCTGTGTCCTGCACCCGCAGCCCGGCCAGGAGCTGAAGACTGCGCACTTCGCCATTAGATGTCCCAGTGAAGGAGCATTCTCCGCACGACGTGTCCTTGTCGGTGCCTCTGCCTCTGGTCAAGGGGTACATGGGGGGGCTGGCTCCGGCTCTGGCCCCAGACAGGGAGACTGTCCTCGGGGCTGACACAGCTGCGGAGCAGGAGGTACCGGCTTGGCCTCTGCCAGGAAGGACGGCTGGAGGAGCGCCAGTGCCCAGGCTGTGGCACTCGGGAGCACGGACAGCGGCTGTCCTGTCCATCCCCCCGACTCGATGTTGCGGAGGAACCAGGCCCAAGGCCCGGCGTTCAGGGCACATCCTGAAGTCGTGGCTCCTTCGCGGCAGCTGAGCCCATGTCTGCTTCAGAGGACAGTGAGCCCACAGGGCCGCACCTCTCTTCCCGTGACCCCTGGGCCGTGAGCGCTCTCTCGGAGCCCTGAAGCCCCGGAGGGCCAGCACGGGCCGCTGGCAAGTTATGTCTGTCTTTCCTCACAGTGTCTGCAGGGCCCCGGGCACATGCTCCGTGGACAGTGCCCGGCACCCACTCACACTTTAGCTCAAATTAACCACAGCGCCCAGGTAGCCTGAACTCAGTAGCCACGCGGCGCTGTCCCCCAGGTCCCGGCACCATCGCGAGGCCTCTTGTCCCTGCCCCCACAGGCTGGCGTCGGGGCGAAGCAGGAAGGTCGGTGGGTGCAGACAGCCGCTCAGTGCGTAGCCCACTGTCGTGGAGGGTCCCCTGGGGCCCTGGTTCTAACCTCACACGAGGAGGCCAGGGCCCTGCTCAGCCCCACCCAGCTCCAGCCCAGAGCCAGGAGCTTGCCCGTCAGTGAAGACAGAGGAGCCCTCCACGGGGACCCAGACTCCACTCGCCCCCTGGCCCCATTCTGACCGTGCGGTTGCCAGAGCACCCTCGGAAACTCCGAAGTGGCGTGCACCGAGCAGGGTCCCCCCACGAGTATCCCTTTCTGGCGGGAGGTGCAGTGACCTCCCCACGGCGGGGAGCTGGAAGTCCTCAGAAGCCATCAGGGCTTGGCTGACTCAGAAAATGATTTCCCGGAGGATCAGATAAAGCGCGTCGGCTCAGTCCCGACCGGGCTGTCGCGTGGAGATATCCCGGAGTCTTGCTCAAAGTCAGCAAATCCCACAGATGGCAAACTTGATCAAACGGCCGCTCCCGGCAATAAGCTCCTTGTCGCTCCCAGTTGGTGGGGGCTCCTGCAGCTTCTCCGTAGGGAACAGCGTCGTCCCGCTTCTTCCCTCAGTCGGCTCGTCCCGGCCCAGCTCCTGCCTTGGGGGCAGAAAACGGGGCGCACAGTCCGGACACCGAGTCCCCAGGGCACAACCCTGTGCCTGCTGCCCTGGTGCTTCGGGCCCGGGGAGCGAGCGGGGTCACCATCCTCTCCGGACGGCACGCTTTCCCTGCAGAAGTGAGGGGAACGCCTCTTCCGTCCTTCTGTCCGTTCTTGCCAACAGTAGTGGGAAGATGTCCATACTGGCTTCGTTCAGTGTCATTTCTCTGCGGAAAAGACAAATCGTGCAAGGCAGCAGCCATGCCTGGGACCAGATCCCAGAAAGGACAGAGTGGCACGAGTGCCGGGCCCTGGGGAGCCCCCAGAGGTTTAAACGAAGGGCAGCCCCTCCGCTGTGTGTTTCCAGGGACCATTTGGTTGCAGCTGGGACGTGCCTTGGCTTGGCAGCAACGGCTGGGAACTGCTGCGTCGGGCCGGCAACCAATCGGCTCAAGCAATGGACACACGCGTGCTGAGCTGCTAAACTACATCACTTCATTTTTTCCTTTCATTATTGCATTTGATTTTTGAGAGGGTTTTTTGTTGTTGTTGTTGTTTTGGGGGGTTTTGTTTCATTTGTTTTTATTGAAGTTCTATTTGCCAACATATAGTAGAACACTCAGTGCTCATCCCGTCAAGTGCCCTCCTCAGTGCCCGTCACTCAGTCACTCCCACCACCCACCCACCTTGCCTTCCACAACCTTTTGTGTGTTTCCCAGAGTTAGGAGTCTCTCATGGTTTGTCTCCCTCTCTAATTTTTCCCACTCAATTCCCCTCCTTTCCCTTGTAATCCCTGTCACTACTTCTTATATTCCCTGCATGAGTGAGACCATATAATGTTTGTCCTTCTCCGACTGACTTCACTCAGCATCGTACCCTCCAGTTCCATCCACGTCGAAGCAAATAGTGGGTATTTGTCATTTCTAATGGCTGAGGAATATTCCATTGTATACATAAACCACATCTTCTTTATCCATTCATCTTTTGATGGACACCGAGGCTCCTTCCACAGTTTGGCTATTGTGGACGTTGCTGCTAGAAACATCGGGGTGCAGGTATCCCGGTGTTTCACTGCATCTGTATCTTTGGGGTAAATCCCCAGAAGTGCAACTGCTGGGTCGTTGGGCAGGTCTATTTTTAACTCTTTGAGGAACCTCCACACAGTTTTCCAGAGTGGCGGCACCAGTTCACATTCCCACAAACAGTGCAAGAGGGTTCCCTTTTCTCCGCATCCTCTCCAACATTTGTGGTTTCCTGCCTTGTTAATTCTCCCCATTCTCACTAGTGTGAGGTGGTATCTCATTGTGGTTTGGATTTGTATTTCCCTGATGGCAAGTGATGTGGAGCATTTCCTCGTGTGCTTGTTGGCCATGTCTGTCTTCCTCTGTGAGATTTCTCTTCACGTCTTTTGCCCATTTCATGATTGGATTGTTTGTTTCTTTGCTTTGAGTTTAATAAGTTCTTTATAGATCTTGGAAACTAGCCCTTTATCTGATACGTCATTTGCAATTATCTTCTCCCATTCTGTAGGCTGTCTTTGAGTTTTGTCGACTGTACTGAGCAGAAGCTTCTTATCTTGATGAAGTCCCAATAATTCATTTTTGCGTTTGTTTCTCTTGCCTTCTTGGATGTATCTTGCAAAAAGTTGCTGTGGCCAAGTTCAAAAAGGGTGTTGCCTGTGTTCTCCTCTAGGATTTGGATGGAATCTTGTCTCACATTTAGATCTTTCATCCATTTTGAGTTTATCTTTCTGTCTGGTGTAAGAGAATGATCCAGTTTCATCCTTCTGCACGTGTTTGTCCAGTTTTCCCAGCACCATTGATTGAATACAGTGTCCTTTGTCCAGTAGATAGTCTTTTTCTTGCTTTTTCGAATATTAGTTGATTTTTGCATGTAATCCTTAGAGCTATGCAGGGCAAGAGAAATTATTCTACATTTTTGGGATTAAAAAAACAACAATAAAAAAAAGACTTTCAGATTTTTAAGTAGCATTCGTATTCCAAGAAATGTAAAAATATCAAGTTTGTAGGCTTTTTCTCATTCAGTTTTATCGAATCCTTAGAAAACCCCACCAGGCAGTCGGGTTGCCTGTGCATGATGGTTAAGAGATGGAAGCTCAGAGAAGCTACACCGCATTTCTGGTCCAAAGCAGGGCTTGTCATTCAATGGAGACTGAACACGTTTCCACAAAACCAAAGGGCATCCTGAACCCCACACCACAGTGGCCAGAAGGGGAGAAAACAGACTATTGATTTGGAGGAGTTTCCCTCACACAGCATCCTAAAAGGGCCCCTGCCATCCCCCTTCCTGAGCTGACGCTCCAGCCCGATGAGTCCATCCCTCAGCTGTCCTGAGGCACCCAGGGTCCCCGGTGTGAACAAGGAAGCCGTCTATGGACTCAAGGGACCCTTGAGTGACAACCACAGGACCCCCAGGCAGGAGCCACCAGGCTGATCCCATGATTCCTTCTGTCCCATGGCTTCCCAGAGGACTCCGCCTTTCTCAGGGTGCTGCCCCTGACCCTGACGTGAGGCAGAGAAGGTAACTGTCACCACGCTGGGGACCATGCACCTGCTTCCTGTTCTGTGCGCCATCTCACGCCCAGGCTCACGGGAAGACGTCCTGGGATCCTTCACGATGCACCAAGCTCTCGAGACACAGGGATACACGAGGCCTGGGTCCTGCCCTCTGGGGCCTGGGGAACTGAATCAGATGAGGTTAACAGATCCTGTAAATCCAGACAGGCCACTGTCCCCACTGGACTGTGTGGCCCCCGTGTGTCACGTGTGTAGGTGGAGAGCACGTGGTGGCTGTGACGCTGATGTGTGGGGCAGGAGGACCAAGGCAAACCGTGACCAAGATGCTGTCGCCAGGAGCACACGTGTGTTCATCTGTGGTGGGGCAGGAGCCTCCCGGGTGAAGGAATGACCATGCAAACCCCCCCTGCATGCCAGAGCGCTCGGACATCTGAGGACTGCAGAACCAAGGGGCTGATCTTCATTAGCTCTCGCCCTGACTGTAATTTTGGGGCAAAACAAAAGCGATCACATATGATGACAACAGCACAGCCGTGGACGCCGCCTGGTCCTCATGGTGCGCATGCTCTTGAGGAGGTCCCCACGCATCCTCATCCTCCCAGGGGTCCTGCCACTCTGTGTGGGAAGGCACTGCTGCCGTCCCCAAGTCCCCAAGCTCAGACACTGTCCCCCCGAGAACACATGGCTGCAGACCGGCTATGGCCATTTGTCTGTCCAGCAGCCCCTTCTGTTGTCCCTACGGCTGACCCTCCTCTTTAAGAAGTGGCCACGTGACCTCAGCCTGGACAAGCAGCTCATGGACAAGGACTGGAGAGCCCTGAGAAAATGACCCGGTGCAGGGCTGGGTGGCCGGGTGGCCCGAGCAGGGCTTTCCCACGGCTGTCCTAACCATCTACTGGGAAGTGTCCTCCCTGCCCCAGAGGGGGCTGCCAGGGACTGTCTCGCCCCAGCACAGAGCGCACCATTCTCAGGACCAGACCAAAAAAAATCAAGCAGGACCCATGGAGGGATAAGAAAAAAAAATTAAACCAGAGTCCTGATAATGTCATGAGTGATTCTAGATCAAACCGTGCCTGAGGCCAGCCATCCCTTGGACTGTCCAGTCACATGAGCTAACACGTTTCATTGCTATTTAAGGCCATTTTAATTCCATTTCCTTTCTTTTAACAGCAGGAGTCCCAAGAGCTTGATAGAATCAGCACTGAGCCCAGAGCCGTGCTCTCAGAGACAATGACAGAGGATGCGTGGGATGGATGTCTATACCTGTTTTCTTAACAACAGCAGTTCTGGAGTAGCCTCACCCGAGAAAATGGCAAGGAACCTTCACTTTCTGGAAAGCACAGACTCTCATGGTTTCCCCCTGAGGATAACTCTGGGGCGTGCGGTTCCCATCATCCGGTCTGGGGACAGTGAGGATGAGCAGGGCTGGGGCGGCCCAGGGCGAGTTCGTGGTCACACAGCAGAAAAGTGGGTGGATCTGATTTGAAGCAGCTTGGACTGCTCCTTGGCCTGTCCCGGTGCCCTAGATCATTGCACCCCGAGCATGTGGTTCGTGGGCAGCCTTAAGGGTGTGGTTGGGCCAGACTTTACGTGTTGGGCCAAGGAGATCTGGACCCAATGTTAGAAGAGAAGACCCGGGAGACATTTAATTCTGGGTGTGACGGGCTCAGAGGCACGGTCACAAACGGCCACATCATTGCAGGGATGGAGGAGGGCTGGAGGGTGCGAGGGGGCAGCAGGAAGCCAGTCCAAAGGCCCTGACAGTGATAGTCCAGGTGATGGTGACAGGGGCCTGTAGGGAGACGGCAACCCTGCTGCCGACCTGCTCAGAAGGCACGTCTCTGGGGAGACTGCGTGGCCTGACACTGTCACCCCATGCTCTGCACCAGGGGCGATTCCAGGCTCCATCACAGTCTCAGCCCATCCTTTCTCCAGGCATCCGCGGGGCTCGGAGGCACACAGCTCAATAACCGCCCCCGAGTCCCCACACTGCCAAAGAGATCCATCATTCTTTGCTTTTTTTAAAAATAGACTTTGTATTTTACTGCAGTTTTAGGTCTATAGCAAAATTGAGCTGAAGGTACAGAGAGTTCCCACATATCCCAGTCTCCCCGACTGTCAACATCCCCCAGCAGAGTCGCATCAGGGACATTGATTAAAACCCACGAACCTACGTTAGTACATCGCAAGTACCCAGAGTCCATGGTCCTACATCAGCACCCTCTCTGGGCGCCGTATATCCCGTGGGTTGGACAAATGTGTAATGACCCGTGGCCATCACTTAGCACCAGACAGGGAAGTTTCACTGCCCTGAGAACCTTCTGGGCTCCCCCTGTGGTCCTTCCCTCCCCGTCACCCCTGCCCACCACGGGTCCTTTTCCCGTCTCCACGGTTTGTCTCTTCCAGATGTCACAGAGCTGGCATCGTCCAGCATGTGTCCTTCAGACCAGCCTCTCTCACTTACTGACGCGCATTTATGGTTCCTCCGTGTCTTTGTGGGTTAATAGTTTATTTCTTTCTGTTACTGATAATAGTCCGTCGTCTGAGTGGACCACACTGTACTTATCCACTCCCCCACTGAAGGACATCTTGGCTGCCTCCAGGTTTTAGCAAGGATGAGCAAAGTTGCTATCGACAATCGTGTGCAGGTTTCCGTGTGGACATGTTTTCAAGTCCTCTGGCTAAATCCCAGAAAGCACAATGGCTTGATCCTAGGGTGGGAGGATATCTAGTTTTGTAAGAAACCACCAGGCTGTCTCTCCACCGGCTGCACCCTTCGGCGTTTCCCGCTGGCCATGGAAGAGCATCCCTGTTGCTCCACATTCTCCCCAGCATTGGGTGATGTCAGGGTTCAGATTTTGGCCATTCGGATAGGTGTGTAGCGGTATCTCATTTCTGCTGGCTCTTTATTTTATATTGTTTATTTAAAAAAAAATCATCACACAACACATATAGCTTTTTTTGGTACACTATTTTATGAACTTTGACACCTGTCTCAGTAATGTCACCACTATGACCATCAAGACACAGACCAGATTATTCACCCAAAACATGTCTTTGTGAACTATTGCTATAAAGAGGGAAAAAAACCTTTTGAGAGTTCCCTATAAGTAGACCCATAAAGAACACAAGGTTTCAAGATCAACTTCCTTCTTCGGACATATTGTCTTTGAGATCTATCCAAGGTGTTGTGTCTACCACGGTTCCCTCTTGGGCTGAGTACCACCCCCAATGCACTGGTGTATCCATTATCCATTCACCTGCTGGAGGACACTTGGGGTATTTGCAGCTCAGAGGGCTGCTGACAAGGTTGCTGTGAAAACCCTGGAGATGTTCAATTATGAGTTTCTGTTCTCTGGGAGCGGGACGACTGGGTCAAACAATAGGTGGCTGGCTGTCTAATCATGTGAGAAGCTGCCGCACTGTGTTTCAGGGTGGCCGTGTCATCCAGCATCCCCACAGAGTGAGGAGAGACCCAGTCACTCCAATCGCAAGTCTGTCCAGGATTTGTGATTGTCACTACCCCTTATTTTGGCCCTTCCAACAAGTGTGTATGAGATATCTCATGGTTTTAGTGTGCACATCATTAGTGGTCAATGATCTAGAAATGTTTTCGTGTGATTTTTTTTTTCCCAACCATATAATCTCTTTGGTTGATATGTCTGAGTCTTTTGTCATTTTATTTTTAATTGGGCTATTTATTTTCTTACTGTTGGGTTTGGAAAGTTTATTAAAGAATATATTCTGGATACAAGTATTTTTATTAAATATGGGGTTCACAAACACCAACTATCTTATCCCAGTCATGGTTGCCTGTGTTGAGGGTCCCGGGGCTACTGTCACAAAGCACCACACACTGGGTGGCTGAAACAACGGAAATTTATTCTCACGCAACTCAAGGTCAGCATCTGAGAGCAAGGTGCCCCCGGCTTGAATCCTCTCAAGGAGCTGGAGGTAAGCCCTGCTCCAGGGCTCTCTGCCCCCATCTCTTCACATTGCCCCCTCCCTGTGCACATCTATCTAGGGGTCTAAGTCTAACATTCCCCTGTAGAAGGACATCATTCATGCTGGATTAGAACCCACTCTAATGATCTTATTTTAACCTGCATCCAAATAAAGCCATATTCTGAGGCCCTCAGGGTTAGGACTTCAACACACAAATTATGAAGGAGCGTGGCTCGCCCCATTACAAATGCCTTTTCATCCTCTTCATGGTCTTTGACAGGAAAAAAATTTTAATTTTGATGAAGCCTAATTTATCTTTTTTTTTTCTTTTATGGATCATGCTTTTGGTATCATGTTCCATATAAGAAGGCTTCACCCAACGGCTGGTCTCCTGTTCTTCTTTCAAAGGTTTTAGTGTTCTGTGTGTTGCTTTGAGATCCATGATACATTTCGAGTTAATTTTTGTATAAATGAAGAAAAATGTTTATATAAGTGCGCTCTGAGGTTGAGGATTATGTGTTTGGCATGTGAATAACCAACCGTTTCAATGCTATTTGTTGAAAAGACTATTCCTTCTCCACTGGCTTGTTCTTGCACCATTATAAAAAAAATCCAATAGTCATATTTCTGTGGGTCTATTTCTGGATTATATAATGTCAATTGGTTCATACGTCCGTCCCTTTGCCAAT